>NC_059328.1:17126500-17430750 GCF_018350155.1 Leopardus geoffroyi
ACCAATCAGTACACCACTAGAAATGGAAAAGCTAAGCCCAGTAACTATACAGCACATACTTACTACAGGTGTGAAGAGAAGGAGTTTCACAAACCACTACTCAAAATCCTTTCAAAGTACTTACTGCTCTCAGGATAAAGACCAAAGTCCCCAAGAAGGCATGCAAAGCCCCAAAGGATCTGGCCCTGCCTACCTAGTCAACCTTGTCTTCAAACTCCATGTGGGCTCCACACTCTTGGAGCCCACAAACTTTGCACTCTATCATCTCCAGGCCTTTACTAGCTTGACTGGTAATCCTTCTCATTTCTCCAAATGCCACCTTAGACAATACCTCCTCCTGGAATCTTCTGCAGCAACTTCCTCCCCAAAATTGCAGGGCAAAGCAGGGCTTCTCCTTCTTGCTTTTACAGTGTGTGCTGTACTGGTCCATTCACAGCACACATCACACTGTATTCAAGTTGTATTTACCCATTTTGTTTCTCCAACTTGTTTCTTATTCACCACTGTATTCTCAGTACCCAGCAGGAAGCCTAGTACATTATTAATGCGTAAAATTTGATGAATGAATGGCTGAATGGCTGGAGCCATTATTAAATGGCTTATCGGCTCTTTGGCACTAACCATTAACACAAAACAATAAAAATGATGTCAACAAGCTACTCATGGATTACAAGGCTGAAAACAATTGGCAGATATGGCAGCACAGATACCTGGTCCTGTGTTGATGCCCTAAACGACCTCATCCCAAGCCCAGTGTCACCTGTAGAGTCTCAGTCCTGGTGCTTTTCCATTTGAACTTGCCCTTTTGGGCTTTCAGGTCTATACCAGATCTTTTTCCACTCCTTAGAGTGGGATTTCAGAGCCAAAATGTAGCTAAAAGATGATTCAGTCCACTGGTTTTCAATCTGGGCTCAGCAAATCCCCTCAGGGGTCATTCGGAGCAGGGGAGAGAACAGGGAGAAGGTTTGAGCAGACTGAGCTTCAGGCTCCTTCTCTCATTTTCATCAACCAACGCAACCGATTTCTAGCTTTTTAATATACTGGGTTTCCCCAATATGACAGTAAAGAAAGAACTCCACCACTTTTGTTTAAAATAAAACCACCTTAGGAGGCCTGGGTGGCTCAGTCAGTTAAGCGTCCAACTCCTGGTTTCCGCTCAGGTCATGATCTCGCAGTTGTGGGTGCAAGCCCCACATCAGGCTCCACCCTGATGGCAGGAAGCCTGCTTGGGATTCTCTCTCTCTCCCTCTCTCTCTGCCCCTTCCCTCCCTGCTTGTGCTCGTTCTCTCTCTCTCTCTCTCTCTCTCTCTCTCTCAGAATAAATAAACTTAAAAAAAAACTTACAAAATAAGACCACCTATTTGGCCCAATCCCCTTACTTTAAAAATGAAGAAACTGAGATTCAGAAGTAAATACTGTGGTTTCTCTAGCAACTCAGAAAAGGTAAGGACTTTAGTCTCTTGACTATCCAGAATTCTTCCCATTGTGTAGAAACACCTGCCTGGAAACTCTTAAGCATTTTTACAAAGTGAGGAGTTCTGATTATTCACAGACCAATAACAAAAAGGTACAGAGGACAACCACCAATGGAGCACTACTGTACTGTAGACAATATATTAAGTACTTAATTCACATGCTTTCTCTCGGAACCTCAGATCTACCCTTTACTTTTTCTTAAATCACCTAAGGCTTTCTCTTCCATACAAGTATGGTAATCCCCAGGGATGTAAAGGACTTAGCAGAATGCCTTGCCCATAAGTCACAACAAGCAGTAGCTATTACTATTATTCTATTCAGTCTCCACAAAAATGTTATGGGATAGGAACCTTTGAACTCCTAATGTCACACAGCTGGCAAGGAGGAAAGCCAGATGTTGAACCCAAGTCTACTTCCACAGTCCATATTATTTTGAGAATGTTACTCTGTTGGCCAAATCAATAATCTCTGTGCCCCAGCGCCCTCCTCTGAGCAAATGAACAAATACCAACCTCACCTACCACACAACAACAACAACAACAACAACAACAACAAGTCGGCTATAAAGGGCTCTGTAAACTCCTATGCATACCTAAGGTAAGTTTCACCAGGCAAAATCCTCCTAGAAATAGCCTCTCACTAAAATCAGCCCTTCTGCCCAGAGAAAACAAGAAATTTGATCAAAAATGGAGTTAGAGTGCCACTTTTCTCTAACCTTTTGGCCCTATGCATAGCCAGAGAAAGAAATGGCTTTGCTATCTCTAGGACCATCCAAAGGCGAGGGGCAGATGCCTCTCTTCCCAGTACCTCCCACATGCCCTAGTAACAGTATGTTTATCCAGATAAAATTCATTTGTAGACACCTACAGAACATCTATGATGCACCTAGCATTTTGCCAAGTGCTATACAGATTATCAAGACCTAACCCTTGCCTTTAAGTCATCAGAAAGAGAGAGCTAATTATAAAACAATAATGAAGAAGCCTCCCTGACAGTCACACACAATACAACACCCATCCTTTTGCTTCCAGTCCTCTTACCATACTTTTTTCACTTAGCACATTTTACCACTTGATGTATGTTGCACTGGAAGCTCAGAAGAAGTGACTACTTGTGCCCAAGGGTGGATTCTGGGGAAAAAAATTGTTGATATTAAACCTCAGGAATCATAGGAAAGGGAAAAGAGGCAAGGGTGGTCCCATCCTTTAATGCCAACTTGCCCTCCACACCAGTGTCTAGCTGAGTTCCCATTCACATGAGAAAGATACGGCATCAATTCTCTCTCATTCAGGGCTCCTTTCTGCCAAAGTTCTTGAACCCAGTTCCAAATGGCCCTATCTAGCATTTTGGAGGCTGGTTCTTCTTCCTGTCCCACTGGACCAGGAAAGTCTGAAATAGAACATAATCAAACTTGCCCTGCCCTTTCCCCCTAACATAGCTGTCATGATTCACACTTCCTGTTCCCAACAGTCATTGAAGATAGGGGGTCGACAAACTTTGTCTTTAGAGTTTGACAGTATGCATCATCATAAGCTAGGAGTAGAATTGCTGAATCAGTATGTGGTACACCTGAAACTAATATAACATTGCATGTTAATTATACTTCAATCTTGAAAAGTTTGATAGTATACATAGAAGTATACAACTTAGTTTAATAGTAAATAGTTCAGGCTTCAGAAGACCCAAGTTGGAGGTCTGTCCTTGTAGCATGAAACAACCGTACACAATGTATGAGCTGTGTTCCATCCAACTTTATTTACAAAAACAGGCAGTGGGCCCGTGGACCACCATTTGCCAACCCCTGATCAAAGGGAAAATGGGAAGACTATTTTTAAGCAGCCTTCTCCCAACCATTTCTAGTCACCTGTCTTAAGCCCTTAGACTATCCATGTCACACCACTTCCTCTTGAGCGCTTCTATTTCATTGCTGGGCCTAAATTATTTTTCCCAGCATCACAAATTCACGTCTTAGATATGCAAACTTCAAAAGTTAGTAGCCCAAGGAGCACAGAGAGAGATTATCTAGGTGGGAAAGGAGTCAAAGACCGTCTGTTCCCACCTCCTAGTCAATGCAGAAGGTACCTCACAAGTAGCCATTTAGCTCCTGTTCAAATACTTCTAAAGACGGGAAAGACACTCATTTCTTCCCAAGGCAACTCACTCCACCTCTGGACAGCTCCAAGACTTTTTCTTTTTTTTTTTTAAAGCACACTTAACCACTTGATTACTGTCTCTTTTTAGTAGAATTTAAGATCCATGAGGTCAGAAACATGGTTTTTCATATCTGTAGCTGTTTTTTACTGCTGTCTCTTCAGCACTTTGAACAGTTTCTGGTACATAAAGGGTATAAAATAATTATTTACAGAAAGCAAAGAAAGAAGGAGGGAGGAAGGGAAGAGAGGAGAGGAGGGGAGGGAGACAGAGGGAACAAAACATCACTGCATTTGGGGAACTTTAATGCAGCAGGACTGAGTGAAGAGGCACAAGGGGAGGAACAGAGCAGGTAAGGCCAGAGTGCAGACAGGGCGCAACATAGACACCCTTGAAATCTCACAGCAAGTGCACAGGCTGAGGTGGTGGTGTTTCAGGAACAAGTTTAGGATTGCCCTTTCACTCCTATCCTCTTCCTTCCAGCCTCCTCCACCCCATTCCCATAGTGAACATCTTTCACAGCAGGACCTGTTCTCTCAAGCTTTTTCAGACAGCCCCCCCCCCCACAACAATATGCACCCCCGTAAGCTTTGTAAATACTTCCATCACTGTACCCATGATACTTACTTGGTCATATAGCTGTATTCCTCTACTGGGCTCTAAGTTCGGAGAGCAGGGACTGTGTCATCTTTATTTTCCTGACGTGGGCACTGAATACTGTGATGGAGCAAGGCAGGAACCTTATAAATGTGTGGTAGATTAAATGAAGGTTAAGTCTGACTGTATCCTGTACTGACCAAACTACACCTAAGGAATTTTCAGATCTGGGTACCACATTCAAGAAAGCACTTAGCCTTTTCTCTCTCAAAAATGAATAGACATTAAAAAAAATTTTTTTTTTAAAAAGGCAGCCGGCAGGGGGAAGGGGAGCGCCTGGGTGGCTCAGTCGGTTAACCATCTGACTTTGGCTCAGGTCATGATCTCACAGTTCGTGGGTTCGAGCCCCACGCTGGGCTCTGTGCTGACAGTTCAGAGCCTGGAGCCTGCTTCAGATTCTGTGTCTCCCTCTCGCTTTACTCCTCCCCCACTCATGCTTTGTCTCTCTCTCAAAAATGAATAAACATTAAAAAAAAATTTTTTTTAAAAGAAAGTACTTAGCCTTTATGCCAAAGGTTGCAAGTGCAAATGCCAAAGAGATCAGGCCAATAATGTTAATGATGACAGGGGCCTGGTCACACAATAGCTAATGGGAGATCATGTTCTACTTTTATATGAATCTCTTATATGTAGCCAACTCATTCAAAAAGGAAATAAAACGGACGCCTGGGTGGCTCAGTTGGTTGAGCATCCGACTCTTGATTCCAGCTCAGGTCATGATCCCAGGGTGATGGGATTGAGCCCTGCTTCCAGCTCCATGCTGACAGTGTGGAACCTGCTTAAGATTCTCTCTCTCTCCCTCTCTCTCTCTCCCTCTGCCCCCCTCCCCTGCTCATCCTCTCTCTCTAAAAACAAATTAAATAAATAAAATAAATAAAGAAATAAATAAAAAGAACACCCTGTACAGACCCTCCAAAACATACTACATGCCTACAAGTGGACATGGGAAGCAAATTTGCAAGCTGCTTTGAACAAAGGGATTTAAGCAAGAGAGCAACACAATCAGAACTGCATTTGTGAAAGAACATTCTGACATGACAAACTAGGGAGCTATATTACAATAGTCAAGGCAAGAGATAGAATAGGGGCCTGAACTAAGACAGTAGCAATGGGGTAAAGGGGTGGGGGAGGATTTGAAAGATGACCTGGTTAATCCAGTTTTAATAATGAAGCTTAAGACTGCATGAGCTAATCTGGCAGTCACACTACCAGTGTGTAGTTTCCGTGATTTTTTTTTTTTAAATAAACTGCTATTAAATCTAATTTTAATAACTTAAGTATAGAACTTATTTTTTACATCTTTTGTAGGCAGTATGGTACAAAGATTAAAGATTACAGACACTGGAGCCAAACAAGTTCAAACCTTGATTTTGCCACTTACTAGCTATGTGTCCTTGGATAAGTTACCTGACTTCTCTACGCTTCAATACCGACCTTAAAGGGTTACTGTAAGTGTAAATGAGTTAATACGTGAAGTGCTTAGATTAGTACCCAGTTCATCTTAAGTGTTACGTAAGTTTTAGCTCAAATTATTTACTATTTTTCACACTTTAACTTGAAAGTTAGTTTCAATCAATAGTTTCAATTGTCTAAATATTTCTACACATTCCAGCTTAGAAACATTCACTGTAACTATGATAGGCACATCTTTTCTGTATCTTCATCCAAATTTATGTTCAAGCAGTTAAACAAAATATAACCAAGAACAGCTATCCAGAATGCCACAAAAAACAGCCCCTCTTGATAAACGTTGATCCATTATTGATACTTCTACAATACGTGCATGCAAGCCAGCCCAAAATTTTGTCTTGGGATTGCATGAGAAAATGTTAAATACCTAATTTTAGCAATTAGGATGTGTTATTTTTGTAGCATATTCCTGACCATCCAGCCTAGAATCTTTTCAAAACTGGATTGTCCTGATATACATCAAAATGTTATGTAGTAATTATATAGGGGTAGTTTGAGTTTTTTCCCATTAATCTTTACTTTCTATATTTCTAAAATAAACTTGTCCTGCTTTTATAGTTTAAATAAAATCAAGGCAGAGCTTAAAGAAAACAAAGAATTGTTATCAGTTAACATAACTTACTTAGTGAACACAAGTGGCTTCTAGGACACACTGTGTTCTCATCCTCTGCTCAGTCAGTTTTAGAATTTAACCAGGGATCACTGTCAAGTTTCCAATGATACCCTCAAACCCATGTGACCTAGACGTTAAGTCCAGATAAACAACTCTAGGGGCACCTGAGTGGCTCAGTCGGTTAAGCATCCGACTCTTGATTTTGGCTCAGGTCATGATCTCACAATATGTGAGTTCAAGCCCTGCATCAGGCTCAGCTATCAGCACAGAGACCACTTCAGATCCTCTCTCCCCATTTCTCTCTGCCCCTTCCCACACTTGCACACTCTCTGAAAAATAAACTAAACAAAAACAAAAACATCTCTACAGGGAGAATTAGTTGACCATACCTTCAAAATATGTCCAAAATCCATTACTTCCTGGCTATGCACCCTACGACCCTAGTCCAAGCCATCATCCCTCCCCTAGACTATACTGATCACTGCAAAAGTGGTCTCTACGCTTTACACTGCCTACCTTTCCCCACCTTCCCCCACCCCCCAGTCTATTCTCCCACAGCAACCAGTCTAAGCCTCTCAAAAAATAAGTCAATTTGGGGCACCTGGGTGGCTCCATCAGTTGAGCAATTGACTTTGGCTCAGGTGATAATCTCACGGTTTGTGAGTTCAAGCCCTGCATTGGGCTCTCTGCTGTCAGCGTGGAGCTTGCTTGGGATTCTCTGTCCCCTTCTCTCTCTGCCCCTCTCCTGCTCATGCACTCTCTATCTCTCTCAAAAATTAAAAATTAAAAAAAAACCTAAGTCAATTCTTGTCACTCCTCTACTCTGACTCTCCAGTGGCTCCCCCATCTCATTTAGAATAAAATGCACTCCAAAGGTCTTACACTAGCTCTGAGCACCTACCTACTCTGGGTCCCGCTGCTTCTCTGCCCTGACTCTACTACTCTTTCCCTACCACTCCACTGCAGCCACACTGGCCTCCTTGTGAAGGACATGACAAGTCACATCATACATTGGGGCTTTTACACTTGTTGTTCCCTCTGCCTGGGATGTTTTTCTCCCAGATATCCCTGGCTGGATTCCTCACCTCTTTCAGAACGGCTTAAACTGTCACCTCATCAGAGGCCTTCCCTGATCTTACATAAAGGAGCAATGACCCCAGGCTCCCTATCACTTGACTACCTTACCCTGCTTTTATTCTTCTGGGCACATATCGCCTAGTGGACATTATTTATCTACTTACTAGTTTATTTGTATCTAGTTACTCTTTTTTTTTTTTTTTTTTAATGTTTCTATCCTTCAGGATATAATCTTGAGAACAAGGACTTTTTCTGTTTAGTGCTATATTAGCATTTTGTTTAGAGCTGGCTAGCTCTAAGAATTGTACTAAGCATGTAGTTAAGTGGTCAATTTTTACCATCAGAACATAAGCCCCAGTATATATAATAAAATACTCTATGTACAATAGGTACGTGTAATGAGTTTTGTTGAAAAAAATGATTACCCGCCCTGTCAAATTCATGAAGTCTATTAGAAAACATTGCTGTTTCTTAACTACAGAGAACAAACTTAGGCTAGCTGGAGGGGAGGTGGGCAGGGAGATGGGTTAAATGAGTGATAGGTACTAAGGAGGGCACTGTTGTAATAAGAACTGGGTGTTATATGTAAGTGATCAATTACTAAATTCTACTCCTAAAACTAATATTACACTATATGTTAACTAACTAGAATTTAATAAAAACTTGAGACATACAAAAAAATTGGTGCTTCAATAAAGAGACTATAACACCATCAGAAAGGTCAATGAACAAATGATTGTTCACACTACCCAACCAGAAATGAGTGTCATAACCCAGTTCCCTGAGGTAGGAAAAATGCGCCAGGGAAAGGAATAGAACAAGAATCCTGAACCAGTTAACAGGGCAAGAGTTTGCCTCAAAGTTTCCCACCCCTTTAAGAAGAGCCTGAGCTATATCTAATGTGCCCCTTTCCCAGGAGGGGTCACCCTGACAGTGAGAGGCCTTGCTGAGATCCCTTTCCTATGTCCCACCACAACCATCCCTAGAACCCAGTTCCCAGACTCATTTTGCAGCTGCCCCATTGCTTTGCCTGTCCAGAGAACTTTTCTCTAGCTATTAACCAGCTACCACTGGTGACCAAAACCACTAGGTAAGGGCCTCTGGCCATGCACTGTGCGAGCTGCTTCTATTTCATTAGTGCTCTCCACCTTGGTCAACAACAACCAATAAAATAACTGGCACACAGAATCCAGAAAGGCTAGGAAAAGGAGCTAGTTGTCAATCAAAAGGATCTTTCATTTGTTTATTTTGCTTTGCTTTTTAAAGATTAAGTCACTGTCTCAACCAAAAAAAAAGTAACTTTCTCAAAAGAGAAACATTACAGTACAACTAAAATAACCCAGGGCTGAAATCCAGTCCTCCCATTTACTCCCTGTGTGAACTTGGAAGTTCTTTAACTTCTCCAGGTTCATTTCCTCATGGCAAAAATAACAGCACTTACCTCATAAGGCTGGTGCAAATGCTAAGGGAGATAACAATATGTCAAACAGGACCATGCCTGGCATACAGTAAGTATTCAATAAGTGGTAGGTGCCTGGCATACAGTAAGTATTCAATAAGTGGTAGTGAGGCCTATTTCTGAAAGTTGTTGACCAAATGCAAGGTTAGGCTGGCTGGCTGGCTGGCTGATTACATCAGAAAACACATTAAGTACTTAGCACTGTGTTTGGTTCATAATAGGTCATCAACAAATATTAACTTTTCTCCCTTTCCTGCAACGCTGCACAAATTGTAGAGACTTCAGAAACCATCCAATTCTATCAGTGTGGCCAGGTTTTGCTGTACAACCATACTTACCATTTAGGTAATTTAAGCTTTCCGTTAATGCTTCTGGGGGCTCTCCTGATACTTTGCTGTCTTAGAAACAGGCACTCACTATCTTTCAATGGCAGTTGCCTCTTGACCTGGACAGAATATAAACAGAAAGTAAGAGATAGGTAAAATGTGAATTGCACCAAGACCGAACTGAGGGGAGTTTCCTATCAGATGATATGGTCTCAAGGGAGACTACACAGTCTCTTAAATTAACACACCTATACATTTCCCAATAGTCTAAAAACTCATGACATCTTACAGCTTGAGAGAGATCTTTGAAATCAACCAGTTAGATGCCCTTGATTTATGGAAAGAAACAAACTTGGAAAGGGTGAGTCACCCAACTGTTTAGGGTAAAAGCCAGGAATCTACTAAAAATAAGACGTTCTAGAAAATGGGTAAGAAAAAAACCCCAAACATCTGTGGAGTACCTACCACACCCGAGGCAATATGTTTTATGTTGTACACAAGACAGTATTATACAGGGGCACCTTGGCAGCTCAACCAGTCAAGTGTCTGACTCTGGCTCAGGTCGTGATCTCGCAATTCATGGGTTCGAGTCCCACACTGGGCTCTGTGCTGACAGCTCAGAGCCTGGAGCCTGCTTCAGACTCTGCATCTCCCTCTCTCTCTGCCCCTCCCCCTCTCGTGCTCGCTCGCTCTCTCTCTCTCTCTCTCAAAAAATAAACATTAAAAAAAATTTTTTGAGACAATAATACAATATTGCCCCCTAATAAAGAATCTAAATTTCAAGAAGTCAAGTGACTGGTCCAAGGTCTTACAGCTTGCAAATAAATGGTAATCAGGCCTTAAACCCACACCTGTCTAACACAAAAGCCCCTTCACCAGGCTGACTGTCACTGGGTTGCCTTCTAGATGTGGTTCTCCAAAGGGCCCCGAACCACCTAATACCAATTAGAACCAAGCATTGCATCTCTGTCTGCAAACTTACCCTCTGGTTTTGTAATGAGCATTCTACAGGAGACCCAAAAAAGTCTACTAACCCACCGAACATTACCCCTAAAATTTCAAAAGAATTACTGGAGGTGGAAGATCTGGGGCAAACTTCTGTCCATCCAAGTCTTGCCAAAGAATGGAAAGATACCTTCTAAGCTGGAAGTAAAGCATCTATACCTGGTCTTATACGCAAACTATCCCCCTTCTTTCTCACAACTGCCCATACCTCCCTTACACATCACACAGGCCACCATGTGACCTTCTTCCAAACTGTTGGTCCCTTTAATCTCATTTCCACACCTCCACTACCAAACCCATTACACATATATATATAGTAGAGTCCATCCCCGCCTCTATGCTCCTACAGAGCAAAGCAAGAAGGTTTAGAATTAAAATGGAGAGATAATCAAATGATAGGTTTTTTTTTAATGGCTTTAAAAGAAAGATGAGGGGCTTGAACACTCAAGCCAGTAGACCAGAGAAGAGTTAGGGACAAGCAACGAAACTAGAAAAAAAAAGTAGGAGAAAAGATCTATACCAGGGTCAGCACCCAAGGAATGACTTGAGTGGATGTGGGAGAAGTTTTAGCTCTCCCCAAATACCCTCCCCTCACACACACTTTTTAAAAAGTATTTAATGTACTTAAACAGCTATTTTAATTATTGAAACAGCTTCAGAACTGGTGCACAGACCTTGAGCCCTGCCCCTTACCCAACAGCTGTCTCTTTTCCCCTCTCCACCCACCTTAGACACACTTTCCTCTCCACAGCCTAGAACCTCTCCTACATAAGAATTCTGAACTCCAAAAAATGCCCACATACATCTGGTCTGTCTCCACTCAGCCGTAACAATGACAGCAGCAGCCCTGCGAAAGCTACTGCCTCCCCCATCTCTTGCCACATTTCCTGGCATATTACTAAGGCCCAGGGGGCTATTCTCTTCAAAACAGGATAGAATGCTCTGCCCAAAATCAGATGAACAGGAACTCCTGATGATCCTGATTTGTTTTCAACTGTCTACATTCTGTCCTTATTTCTAAGGGATGGAAGTAAGCAGCAAATGACTTCTTTCTTTCCTTTACTTCTTGCATCCTTGGCATACTGACCCTGTGTCCCCAGAACAAGAGGATGACTGTAAATACCCTCAGGCTCTTTAGTGCTGCCCCTTCAGAGAGCTTTCCACCCTGGGAGATCCACCCACACCCCTTTCTTCTGGCACCTCTTCTGCTCCTTCTTGTTAACTTCTAGTGAAGACACTGGTGGTAGTATGGGTATGGGTGGGTGTGTCTGCCTCTGTCTAGAAGCAGAGATGAAAGGACCCTAGCAGATCATGCAGAGTCTAACTGCCTCATCTACCAGAGGAGAAAATGAGTCTCATGGAGAAGAGACTGATCCCAGGTTGCAAAGCATGTTAAAGTGAGCATGGTTGAATCCACCTGAGGTAATGAGCCATACTGAAAATGAGTCCATCCTTATTTGATGGCTGAAGAATGAAGCTCTCTTAAATATGTATCACTTTTGTTCCCAAAATACTTTCATAATGGATAGAAATGCAAGTAGGAAATTGTGGTTCCAGCATGATCCCCCAACAGATAACATAAACTCTGGATAAAATGCCAAAAAAAACTATCTGTCTGAAGTGAACAAAGGCTGGCAGATTTTGGAGGGAAGTCAAAAACTGGTAGAAGGGGCGGGGATGGGATGAATTCTCCATTTTTGGAGCTTTCCCCAGAGAGCTATCCAGCTACACTGCCAGTCAAAAAACAAACCCTAGACTTTCTCTCTGGAGGAACCATAAAACAGTGCCCAGAGCAGCCACAGATAATGGGAAGAAAGAAAAGAGCCAGAGAAGCAAAGTCCCAGGTGTTGAGTATGAACTCTGTCCAAATCTCTAGCTGCACTATGCATGCACTATGCATGCACAGGGTGGGACCCAAGCAGCACCTCAGTCAAGGGCAAAAGAACGACTGAGATCTGAACAGCCACCCCTGCAGGGGAGACAAACCTGGCAGTTTTGAGTCTGAGTTAATTGCCTGCTAAAATAAAAACGTCAACAGAAATCAGTGTCTCCACAGCATAACATTTACATGCATTCATGTTCAGGAGACAACCCCAAATTACATAAAGAACTAGAAAAACTACAGCCATTTGCAAGGGAAAAGACAATTACCAGAGGGCAACTCCAAGATGACCCAAATACTGGAATTATTTGACAAGGATATTAAAACAGAAATTATAGCTAAGCAGAGAAACTGAATTTTTTTTCTGAAAGTGGAAGTTTCAGAACAGAAATTATAGCACCTGAAACAACAACAACAAAAATCCTCTGAATGAGCTTAAGAACAGAATGGAGATGACAGAGAAAAGAGTTCATGAAATCTACAGATAAACAGAAATTATCCAAAGTGAAAAGCTCTGGGTCACCTGCAGTCTCTAGAAGAACCATCCTCAGCTCTTCACCTGAGTATACAGTGATTACTTTCTGTTACCAGAAAAACTGATACCAGAGAGACCCAGAATAACTAAGGATCACAGAGATACCATTAACCTGCAATTCTGTTGGAGCAGGCCACCCCTCATATCTACTAATTAACTTTTTGAGGCCTTCCAGATATAAGCAAAGAACAAAGTGTGAAGGTGGAAAATGAGAGGGCAGGATAAAAATTTAAACCTGAGATAACCATAATATCCGAAGTCCTAGGAGTCAAATCTGGTGCCCCATTGTGTCTACTGAGAGGCAAGGAGACCATCATTTTTTCACCTGGAATTGCTGAAGCAACATTCTCAGGCAGGAGAAAAATGAGGAGGGATTTAATGTTTTTCTTCTGCCCTGTGCAATCTCTTCACCAAAAAGCCAACCTGTAAATGGGCCAATGGAAGGATGAAGTGTGACCAATCAGTGGGTTTGAGGCTGAAGAGTGCCAGCAGCTTGGTGAGAGCCAACTTGGTGCCACCCGGTTGATAAAAGCAGCTAACCTGAATGCCATACCTGACCAGTTTCCTGCACTCAGGTCATTTCATGTTGGAGTTCAAGACATTCCAGGTAAAAGCAGAGGGAAAAACATAACCTGCAGAAGAGATGTCTGAAAGCCTTGCCTTCTTCTCATCCCCCTCCCACCCATCCCACCTGCCCACGAGGGAGAAGGGTACAGAGCAAGTGAGAAACTGGTAAAAAGAAGAGGTGCCTCTTAGGGTGAAGAGCCTTGGACAGGAAGTTCAACCACTGACACCTCAGACATGACTTTTATACTCCCTGGGCCTCAGCTTCATCAGTCGAACAAAAAACTCAGACGACATGATATTTAAGGCCCTTTCCAATAACAACACGTATGAACCCTTACCCATGCTGTTTCCGTCTGCCCCTGAAAAAAACCGTAATAGGGGCGCCTGGGTGGCGCAGTCGGTTAAGCGTCCGACTTCAGCCAGGTCACGATCTCGCGGTCCGTGAGTTCGAGCCCCGCGTCGGGCTCTGTGCTGACAGCTCAGAGCCTGGAGCCTGTTTCCGATTCTGTGTCTCCCTCTCTCTCTGACCCTCCCCCGTTCATGCTCTGTCTCTCTCTGTCCCAAAAATAAATAAACGTTGAAAAAAAAAATTTAATAAAAATAAATAAAAATAAAAAATTAAAAAAAAAAAAAACCGTAATAGATCCCAAAAGGCGAAAGTGGAGACATGCCAACTCATTTGATTTATTAGAATATCTCAATTATTCAATTTGTTAAAGAATAAATTAAGAGTCTTGTTATTAATTCTTAAATTATGTTAATAACAGATTTCAATACCCATCTATGATGGAGGGCTGCTAAAATAAGGTCTAATTCTCCCAGGATATAACTTTTTTATCCGTGTAACTCTTGGGATAAGAAGGCAGATACTCTTATCCCCCCTACAACAGATGAGCAAACAGATTAAGACCTGTGACTCTTTTAGGAAGCTAATAACAGAGACAGGACTAGAATCCAGTAATCCCATCTCTGAGCTTCAGGGCTTTTTCCACCTTACCAAAGAAACCTTACTTAACAAAGAACCAAGAGTATAAACAAGATTAGAATTAGAAAGAAAGGATTTAAGAACTTTCAAACACTATGGAAGCATTTATTAATAAACAATTGATAAGACTAGTTTGCGATTAGGACATCTATTTAAAAGCAGACCCTCAAGGACTGCCACCTGTCCGCTGTTTCCTTTTCTAACAAGTAGGCTATAATTGAGACTAGGCTTCCTTGCAATTAGCCCGTGTTTGTGGGGTTTAGCAATAGAACCACATGTCTAAAATTGCTGGTTTTAGACCTGCTTTAGAAAGTTGGCTAAATCAGAAGAACATGCTGGCTCCCTTTAACCTCTGGAAGTCTATAATTAGGATACCAAGGGGCCCAAAGGATTAGACCAGGTAATGGCAAATGTAAACAGCAAAGTCACAACAACCAGTCTAAGGAGAAAGAAACTGAAAGTGCTTTTATTACCTAATTCAATCTTCATAGTAACCCTATTGGGTAAATACCACCATGATTACTTTATAAATGAGGAAGAAATAAAGGGTCAAAGTCACACAGCTGATAAGTGGATTCTCACGTAGGTATTTTGGATCCAAAATGTGCTTTCTCCTCTCCATTATACCACCCTGGAAGGAATTCTCTCAGATCTTACTCTCAAGAGAATCAGTCCTGACCCACATCCCAAATAACACAGACTGACAAGCGGTTGATAGGTAGTTTGTGCATTCTTTCATTCATTCACATATTCGTGCAAATACTGACTGGCTACAGTGCATCAAGCTCTGAGGAAAATAGGGAGCAGAAACAGAACTGTCTTCATGCCATTTATTGTATAGCGCAACAGGAAAACACTAATTGAAGAATCATACTATTAAATTAATAGAAGCTGACCCATTAATAGGGAGATCTAGGAAGGCTGCCCCTAGTGGTGACGACATTTCTAAGCAGAAGAGGGAGCATGTTGAATATGAGGAGCTAAAGTAGATCTGGCTGACCAACAAGGGAGAAGAAGTGTGACAGGAAATGAGGCTGGAGAGGTATGGAGCAAGCCACACCATACAGGCCCTTGGAGGTCCCATACCATAAGATTATGACCTGAGCTGAAGTCGGCCGCTCAACTGACTAGACCACCCAGATGCCCCATCATTTAACTCTTAAGTAGGGATAAGGTATGCACATTTCCAGATCACTTTGCTTCAGTATGGACAACAGATGGAAGCAAGGACAAATGGTGCCAAAAGATGGGTAAGAAGGCCAGTTCCCTGTTTCAGGAGATGGTGGCCATAGAGCTAACACTGCCAGCTGCATACAGGGCACTTACTGTGCCCCAGGCACCGTTCTAGGCACTTTATAGGAATTAACTAAATCCTTAGAACAACTCTGTGAAACAGATACTATTATCCCCATCTTCTAAAAGAGGAGAGGAGCGCCTGAGTGGCTCAAATGGTTAAGTGTCAGACTCTTGGTTTCAGCTCAGGTCATGATCTCACAGCCTCATGGGTTTGAGACCCACATCAGGCTCTGCGCTGACAATGCAGAGTCTGCGTGGGAGTCTCTCTGTACCTCCCCTGCTCATGATCTCTCTCAGAATATACAAACATTAAAAAAAAAAAAAAAAAAAAAAAGAGAGAGAAGTTAAGTAATTTAATGGAATCAATGCCTCCCTTCATGTGGTCATTTCCCTTATAATCAGTTCCTTGCAAGTATCTTTAATTCATTTGTCCCCCTCCCCTAATATTCAACTAGTAAAACTTCAATCTTCACTAAACCAAACTAACAACCTCTCCAGGCCTACACCAAAGCACTAAGTTATAAACTGTGTCTGTAGAGAAAATGCAACTACTGACTGCTATCATTTAAAAAAAATTTTTAGGGGCGCCTGGGTGACTCAGTAGGTTGAGTGTCCGACTTCGGCTCAGGTCATGATCTCACGGTTATGGGTTCAAGCCCCACGTTGGGCTCTGTGCTGACAGTTCAGGGCCTGGAGCCTGCTTTGGATTCTGTGTTGCCCTCTCTCTCTGTTCCTCCCCTGCTCACACTCTTTCTCTCAAAAATAAAGATTAAAAAAAAAATTTTTTTAATAATAAAATAAAAAAATTAAAAAAAAATTTTAAACAGGCTCCACGCCCAACGTGGGGCTTAAATCCACAACCCCAAGATCAATAGTTGCATGTTCTACCAACTGAGCCAGCAAGGCACCCCACATTTTAAATTTATCACCACAAAATCTCAAACATGTCCCTCGATGCTGCCAGCAACCCTACTATATCTCCCCTTGCTAGGTTCACTTTCCAACTCTCCAAAACAACTCTTGCACCTCTTTTTTTTTCCTCAATAAACCTCCAACCCCCATCAGCTAAATGACTGTCCCCAAGAAGCAACACTCAGACCATCATCTCCCTAATTCCAAATCTAACCATATATCAGCATTCTGGGTTCCCTATTGTTACAATGAAGAGGGTCTGCTGATACATAAAGTACAACTTTTCATGTCTACTATGGATCTGATTCCCTCTTATCTTCATATGCAGTGATCTCCACTCTCTTACGTCATTTTTCTCCTGTACAGACTCTCAAATGACCCTAGCCAAACAGCATGAGATCCACAGGCCAGCACTGGCTCACAAAATCTTACCAGTGTAAGTACAGGAATAGAATAGGCACCTAGACATTTGTGAAGCAAGCAATGTTGTAGACACTGCTACAACGTGCAAGCATAGGATCTGAGGAGGACTTCTCAAACAGGGTCTAGACCAGTGAGGGTGCTGATGAACTCACACAGTGAGTCACACGTGGAGTGAGTTACAGACAAAAATCTGCATAAGAATACCACATGTAGGTCCTGGACAGACTAGAAAAAATTAATTTGTCCTGCATCACTGACAGTTTGAGAAGCCACACTCTGGAACAGTGCTTTTCAAACTTGAATGTGCACACAAATCAGTTGAGGATCTCACTGAAACACAGACACTGACTCAGTAGGTCTAGGGTGGGGCCTAAGACTGTATTTCTAACAGCTTCCCAGGTTGATCCAGAGGCCACATTTGGAAAGCAAGATTCTAGAATTTCCCATCTTAAAAAGCAAAACGAGGGGCGCCTGGGTGGCTCAGTCAGTTAAGCGTCCAACTTCGACTCAGGTCAGGATCTTGCAGTTCATGAATTCGACCCCCGCGTTGGGCTCTGTGCTGATAGCTCAGAGTCTGAAGCCTGTTTCAGATTCTGTGTCTCCCTCTCTTTGCCCCTTCCCCACTTATGCTCTGTCTCTCAAAAATGAATAAACATTTAAAAAAAAAATTTAAAACAAACAAAACAAAAACCAGAAACAATAAACTCTCCCTTGATCTCACACCTCCTTCCAGTTAGTCTAGCCCCAATGTCTCTGCTTCTCTTCTCTTCACAGCAAAACCTCTCCGAGTACTCTACACGTTTTATTTCCATACCTCTAATGCTCAGTCACTCCAATCAGCCTTCTATCCTCAACGCTCCACAAAAACTGTTCATCAGGGTCAAAGGCCTCAATACTGACAAATTCTGTGGTCACTTCCCTATCCTCCAAATGGCATTTAACGCAAATAACCACTCCTTCTCCATCAAAACACTTTCTCCCTTGGTTCCAGGACATCATACTTTCCTCATCATCCTACTCCACAGGTCATCTTCAGTCTGCTCCACCTTCTCCTCTACATGACCAGAGATAGTCCCAGGACCTCTTTTCTTTATCTGCACCCTCCCTTCTTTGGGCAATCTCATCTAGTCCCATGACTCAATATCAATGACTTCCAAATTTTCATCTCCAGCACTGACAATTCCAGAAGCATTTCCGACGGCCTACCGGACATCTCTACCTGGATGTCTAATCGATATCACATATCCATATATTCCCATATTGTTGATTGTATTGACCTCCCACCCGTCTTTCTCCCAAACTCATTCCTCCTCACATCTTCCCCTATTTACACTATCACCATTCACCCAACTGACCAGGCCAAACACCTAACCATGCTGAATGTGTCTTTCCCCCACACCGAACATGAAATCCATCAGCAGGTCCTATCAACTCCAACTTCCAAATTTTCTTGAACCTGTCCCTCTGCTCTCTACATCCCCATTAAGCACCCTAGTCCAAGCTACTGGACTCTCTCTCACCCTACCTACTATAATAGCCTCCTTAAGCCTCCCTGCCACCAACTGTCCCCTATGAGTACCACTCTCCAAACAGCAGCAAATTTCTAAAAACTTAATCAGATCAAGACTCTATTCTGCTTAAAAACAACACAACAAAATACCTCTAACAGCTTTCCCTTCCACTTAGAATACTCTAAAGTCCTCACCAGAGTCTACTAGGCCCTGCATGATCTGGCCCCTTACCTACCTCTCTGACCTCATCTCCTACCAGGTCCCCTTCCTCACTTCCTGTTTCTTGCACACACTGCATTCATTCTGGCCTTAGGGCTTTTGCACTAGCTGTTCCCTCTTCCCTTTGTACAGCTGGCTCCTTTCAGTCATTGAAGGGTCAGCTTAAGTTTTATCATCTCTGTAAAGACTTGGCCAGATAATATTAAGTAGCTCTCAACCTCTAACATATCACCCTAGTTTATGTGCACCTTAACACTTAACCCCATCTGGTATTTTGTTTACTTACTCACTGTTTATCTCCTCCTCCCCACCTCTACCCCCACCTTCTGTCTACCTCATCACTATATCCCCAGGGAATTCTGTACCCTAGAATGGTGCCTGGCTGACAATAAATAGATGGGTCTGTAGCACAGGGGAGCAATCCAGGCTGGATACATAAATTTATGAGTCATGTGCATAGAGGTGTGGTTACTAAAGCCAATGGGGTGGATGAGATCACCCAGGGAGAGTGTCTAGTATGACCAGGGAGGAGGGCCTGCGAGAGTAGTACATTTAATAGCTGTAGAACGGAGGATGAACCTGCAGAAACAGCAGAGAAGTAGGAGAAAGAACAAGACAGTGTTATATCACTTGAGCCAAGACAAGAGAGTATTTCTAGAAGGAGTGGTCAACAGCATCAACTTCACCGAGAAAATGAATTTGAAAAGTCTGTTGAATTCAGCTTCATGAAGGACATCAGTGACTTTACTGAAGTGTACAGTGAAATGACAGGGCAGAAGCCAGCCTAGGACAGGCTAAGAGGAGGGAGGCAGTAAATACAGACATCTTGTTTAGATTTGAGAGGATGCAGGGTTGAGGATGAGCTGTTTGGTCTGTTTCTGTTTAGAGGGGGCACCATCCTAGCACTGCCACATGTACAAGCGGCAGGTCCTGGCAGCCGCAAGTCACCCAAGGGCTTCAAACCTTTTTATTCAGCTAAGAATTCCATTCCCCTTGGACCGATTCCTAAATGTCCAGAGTATCAATCTGGAAGTCTTTTTTCAAACACAGATCTCATCTTCACTACAACGGAAGATAAAAATGTACACTTTCCCTTGGTGTGTCAGGAACAGAACACGTGGCTTTTTATACCAGAGGGCCTGGGTTTAGAAGGTTTTCTCTGCCATTTTAATTCCAAGGCTCATTTTGGGGGAGTCATCGTTATTTCTACCCCCAGCAAGAAGTTTCTTTCCATTTTACAGCCTCTAGAGAACTTCCCATTGTCTCTGTTCCACACTCCTTCTCCACCCTGCCTGCTGCCCAGGCAACATACCACAATGGGAGGAGTACACATGGTCTCAGAAGCCAGGGAATCTTGGTTTCCTCTATACTTCAGTCACACAGCAGTCCGGGTGATTAAACTTCACGATCTCAATTTCTTCAAGTGTACACAGAGACTATAATATCTAAACTTCATGGGACTGATGTAAAGGACTATGTGGAAATACAGATTCAGTATAAGCAGATAAGGCCTGGCATAATGTGTTCTATAAATGTTAATCCAATTTTCTTCTTCTCACCATTCTGATAAAGCATTGTATCCCCTGGGTGTTTTTATTTAGTTTCTCTTTCCTTCTAAGTGTACTAGGAAGACCTTGGGAAAGGAACCCTGAGAAATTTACTTGCCCAGTTCCAGCAGAAATAATTTTAAAGAAGTACCAGGAGAGGTGGGTGAGGCCAGAGGTGTTGCTGGGCAGCATGTGAAAGGGCAGGGAGGATGCCCCTGGGCAGAAGACATCAGCAGGCTCTCTGCCAGGTTCTCTGCATCTCCCCACCACCAACCCTTGTCCAAGTTCCTTCTTATAGCCCTGGATGTGCCTCTTTATCTCATCTGCTCAGAAAGCCATGCTTGCCAACAAGTCTCAAGTCAGTGTCTTCAGTATTAAAAACAAACAAAACAAACAGCACACACACTCAGAGCACACATACTGAGCAGAACACAGGGCAATGAAATCCTGAGACCCAGTCCTGTCTCTCTAATTTACTGGTTCTGTGATCCTTAATAGATATTATAATTCTCTGAGTAGAAGTTTCCTCATTTGTAAAACAGAGATAACAATATATCCAGACTCCAAGGCTGTAAGGACCAAATGAAATAATATATGTGAAAGTACTTTGTATACTATAAAACATGGTTATTGTTATATTACAGGTACACAGAGCAGCTGCAGAATCTATCTTTGGCCAGTTGAGGTGTGTTACTGAGAAAGTCCACATTCTTGGAGTAGTCTGTTCTATGATCTAAGGCTACCTGTTTCCAACTTAAGTGCTCCCATCTCTAGCCGCTAAAAAAGTTATATTCTAATTTCACTTGATTCTCTTATCTTAGCAAGGACTCAAACTTCTCTGACTAAATGGCTCCATGTCTCTGGGGCGCCTGGGTGGCGCAGTCGGTTAAGCGTCCGACTTCAGCCAGGTCACGATCTCACGGTCCGGGAGTTCGAGCCCCGCGTCGGGCTCTGGGCTGATGGCTCAGAGCCTGGAGCCTGTTTCCGATTCTGTGTCTCCCTCTCTCTCTGCCCCTCCCCCGTTCATGCTCTGTCTCTCTCTGTCCCAAAAATAAATAAACGTTGAAAAAATAAAAAAATAAAAAAATAAAAAAAATGGCTCCATGTCTCCAAATGGTAAAGACCACTGGCCCTGATGCTAAGGGCCCTTTTTGACTCTAACATTCTAAGCTTCTCCATCCTTTGCTCCCAAAGTACTTTGTCCATATCTCTACTTGCACAATTCCCAGTCTACTTTGCATTATAACTTTGTTTTGTATCATCCCCTAAGGAGAGAGCAAAAGGCTGTCTTACCGAGTTTGATATTCTCCATAGCACTTAACATGGAGCTTTGTACACAGAGCTTTGTGCACCAAACAATATTGGCCGATTGACTCAACGCTAATTTCTAATTTTTTGCACTTATTGTCCATCCCACACAATAACTATAAACTCTTATTCTTCTATGCTTTTTTTGTACCTCCATATGCCTGGCACAGTGTGAAACACATAGTTAATTTTTTTTTTTTTTTTAAAGACCAGTGACTGGTTTATTTCTTGGTCAAGGTTTGAAAAAGCCCAATCAACCTATCCTACCTATGATTTTTAACAACTGGCTCTGGTTATTGACATATATAAACATGACATTTATCAGAGTGTCACAAAAGGAAACTGCATAATGGAGTTATTACACAGATGGAGGGAAATGAAATGCGTGAGTTGAGGGGCCTTGTTCTCCCCAGTGGCACCAAAAATATGGTAAAAAGGCAAATATATTGATAGTCAGCAGACCTGGACTCTAGAGTTTATCTCTAGAAGATGGGCAGTCTTCTAAAATGGCTCCCAAAGATCTCCACCCCCTAGTGTCCATGTTCTATGTGGGCTCTTCCCCTTGAGTTTGGTCTGGGCCTCAAGACTGGTGTCTAACAGTGAGAACATAGGCAAGAATTATGAGATGTCATTTCTGAGATTAGCTTATAAAAGACTGAATTCTTTCTTACTGGCTCTTTCTCTCTTTTGCCATCTCTTGCTTGCTTTGATGAAGCTAGCTGCTGTGCTACAGAAGCCCATATGGCAAGGAACTAAAGGTGGCCTCCATCTACCAACCAGTAAGGAATGGAGGCCCTCAGTCTAACTGCCCACAAGGACCTGAATCCTGCCAACAACTCAGTGAACTTCAAGCCCTTCTTCGGTCACACCTTGATGGCTGACATCTTGATTACAGCTAAGAGCCTGAAGCAGGAGACCCAGCTAAAGCCATGCCTGGCTTCCTATCCCACAGAAACTGTGATATAATAAATGTATATTGTTTTATGCTTCTAAATTCTGTTATGCAGCAACATATAACTACCATACCCTGTATGTTTAAAAAAAAAAAAAAAAAAAGGAGGGGATATGGAAAGATTATAAGATTAAAAGATTCTTAAAAAAGATATAACCAGGGGCACCTGGGTGGCTCAATCGGTTGAGCGTCCAACTTCAGCTCAGGTCATGAACTCACCTTCTGTGAGTTCAGGTCCCACGTCGGGCTCTGTGCTGACAGCTCAGAGCCTGGAGCCTGGTTCAGATTCTGTGTCTCCCTCTCTCTCTGCCCCTCCCCCGTTCATGCTCTGTCTCTCTGCCTCTGAAAAATGAATAAACCTTAAAAAAAAAAATTAAAAAAAAAAAAGATACAACCAACCAGCCACAATGTACGGATCTTAACTGGATCCTAATTCAGACTAACTGTAAGAAACAAAACAGAATCATTGATGAGAAAATGAAAATCTGACTGGATATTTGATGGTATTAAAGAATTCTTGTTTTTTATGTGATATTAAAATTATAATTTTTTTTTTTTTTTTGGGGGGGGGCGCCTGGGTGGCTCAGTCGGTTGAGCGTCCAACTTCAGCTCAGGTCACGATCTCACCCACCGTAAGTTCAAGCCCCCGTCGGGCTCTGGGCTGATGGCTCAGAGCCTGGAGCCTGCTTCCGATTCTGTGTCTCCCTCTTTCTCTGCCCCTCCCCCGTTCATGCTCTGTCTCTCTCTATCTCAAAAATAAATAAATGTTAAAAAAAAAAAAAAATTTGGGGGCGCCTGGGTGGCGCAGTCGGTTAAGCGTCCAACTTCAGCCAGGTCACGATCTCGCGGTCCGTGAGTTCGAGCCCCGCGTCGGGCTCTGGGCTGATGGCTCAGAGCCTGGAGCCTGTTTCCGATTCTGTGTCTCCCTCTCTCTCTGCCCCTCCCCCGTTCATGCTCTGTCTCTCTCTGTCCCAAAAATAAATAAACGTTGAAAAAAAAAAAAAAATTAAAAAAAAATAAATAAATAAAATTATAGTTTTTTTCATTGTAAGAAGTCCTTAACTTTTAGAGATACATAATGAAATGCTTACAACAGAAGAAATGATATAATGTCTGGAATTTGCTTCAAAATAATACAGAATGGGGTTAAGTGGGTAGGGTATAGATGAAACAAGACTGGCCATGATTTCATAACTATTGAAACTGGGAGTGGATACATGGGAGCCCATCATGAAGTTTCCTTTGGTATACATTTTAAATTTTCTCTAACAAAAAAAAACTAAGAAAGGGAAGAAGGGTAGGTAGAATCCTAAAGCCCAAGGGCCCCTCTAGTTCTCACAATCTAACTACACTACAGCCACTCTGACCTTCCCTAGGTTTTCTGCACTGGATATACCATTTCAGTCCATGCCAGTGACCAACATTACCAACTCTCCCACAAAAATTCTGTTGAGCACTTAGATCTGATAAGTTACTTAAAGTAAGATTATTTAGACAATTTGGCCCTTATAGGTAAAGAGGGTAGAGTGAAATGGTAGCTAATTGCTAGAAGGTGCTTGGCACAAACTAGAAGGAATCACCATAGGTCTTCCTGGTGTGGGAAACCATCCCCTATTGCACTTTATTGTGGCCTGCCTTTGGACACCCCAGCCTCCCACCTTGATAGGTATTTTAACATTTCCTCCCTATGCTGTGTACAGACTTAATTTCTTACCTCTTAAAGTTTTCTTTAAGCCTTAAGTATCTTAATTGCTGTGAATGATCTATTTTCCAATTTCCCACTGTGTTCAGCTAATTAAAAAACAAAAAAACAAACAAACACACACACAAAACTCACGGTCAACAGTTCTGCAAGAAAGGAACTTCAACAGGAAAGAAATCATATCTGCTTTTTCTTGTCAGAGTCTCTGATTCTTAGATTAGAGAATCAACCTTTGAAGTTCCTACTAAACAAGAAAATTCACACAACAAAGTGAAACTGGGATAGACAAAAGAGAACTTCGTGACTAGTTCCCACACTCTTTCTCTGGGTACACCACCACTGCTACTACCATATCCCAGTTCTATTGTATAAGAGGTCCACGCTCTAATCTGTTATGATAGCTTCAATCACCCATACTATATTTATATTCTAGCCCCTACCTTTCACCCTCTCTTTAAAAGAACAGTCCTGGGGCGCCTGGGTGGCGCAGTCAGTTAAGCGTCCGACTTCAGCCAGGTCATGATCTCGCGGTCCATGAGTTCGAGCCCCTCGTCAGGCTCTGGGCTGATGGCTCGGAGCCTGGAGCCTGTTTCCGATTCTGTGTCTCCCTCTCTCTCTGCCCCTCCCCCATTCATGCTCTGTCTCTCTCTGTCCCAAAAATAAATAAACGTTGAAAAAAAATAAAAGAACAGTCCTGAGATTTACACTCCTGGAGGTTTTCAACGCTAATTATTGGAAAAACCCAGGAGCTTTCAAAAATATCATTTATCTGATAAATGACTGAATTTCTACAATGAGTCAATGATATGAAAAAGTGGGAGCAGGGGAAGGACTTGAAATACAAAAAAACTTAGGAAACATAACAACTTAATGTACTGTATGGGTTCTGGTCAGATCCTTACCCTAACAAAGTAACTGCAAAGACATTTTTTAGACAATCAAGGAAATCTGATTATGATCCTATCTAGATGTTATTAAGGTTTTAATTTTCTTAAATTTGATAATAGCATTATGGTTATGTGAGAAAATGTATTTAAAGATGCATAAAAAAGTGTGTAGGTATAAAATATGATTTCTGGGATTTGATTTAAAATTCTTCAACACATTAAAAGGAACTGAAGGAAATGTAGCAAAATCTTGAAAATTACTGAATATAAATATATGTAGGTTCACTGTATTAGCCTCTCTCCTTTTGTGAATGTTTGAAATTTTTTTTTCTTTTTTTATTTATTTTTGAGACAGAGCACAAATGAGGGAGGGGCGGAGAGAGAGGGAGACACAGAATCTGAAACAGGCTCCAGGCTCTGAGCTGTCAGCCCAGAGCCCAACGCGGGGCTCGAACTCATGGACCATGAGATCATGACTTGAGCCAAAGTCGGACGCTTAACCAACTGAGCCACTCAGGCGCCCCGAAATTTTTCATAATAAAAAAAATTTGAATACTACCACCTAGTACAACCAAACTCTAGCAATATCTAGCAGAGCTAAACATATGACCCAGAATCTTATTCCTAGGTATACACCCAAGAGAAATGAGTGCATATGTCACCAAAAGATATACATAAGACTAAGAGTGTCCATGGCAGCTTTGTCATATAGCCAAAACTGGTAAGATCCCAAATGTCCATCAACAGTAGAATAAATAACTGTGATACATCCAAACAATGAACCATTACATACTGCTACATACAACATGGATCAATATCCAGACACAATGTTAAACAAAAGCAGCCAGACCCAAAATAGTTCATGCAGTCTGAAGCTATTTATGTTCTATTACATGAAACTCAAAAATAGACAAAACTTATCAATGGAGATAGAAGTCAGAATAACTAGTTACTTGGGTAGCCAGTACCGATGAGGAAGAAGCACGAGGGAGCCTTCTGGAATTCTGGAAATGTTCTCTATCTTGACCTGATGCATATCTTGATGTGAGTAGTCTTTACATGACAGCATACATACATAAAAATTCATTGAGTATTTTACTGAAAAATCTGGATAATTTACTGTAGCTATATCTCAATAATGAACAAATAATGGGAGTAAAAATCAGAATCTAAGGTATCAGTATTTTATAAAAGCTCTGTAAGCAATTCTAATGTGCAGCCAATACAAAGAACCATTCTACCTCAGCAAGCTCAAAGTTAAGCCTCCCAAGTCTTCCTACTTCCAGTTCAATAGTACCTGTGAGATAAGGTAATAAGAACTGAAGCTTGAAAAGATGGTGGAGCAGAGAGAGGAGGGAGAGAGTTATCCCTTTGAAGAGAATAGGAATCTAGGGCAAGGGAGGAAAAGTTGAGGTCAGTGCTGATGGAGCTAAGAACAAAGCTGCAAAAGACTGAATATGACAACTCATTTTAATTCTAGCTTTACCACCAACAAGCTATGGGTATGACCTTAGGCAAACTGCTTTATCTCTCCAGGCCTCCCTATGATCTCGTACAGCTTTTAAACAAAGTCTGGAGAAGAAGGTGAGAGGAATCAAGTAAGAACAGGCCCTTTTAAAAGACCGTAGGTTTCCCTCTAACACAGACAGCACTTACCATCCATCCTGTATTGTAATTATCTACTTCTTTATATCCCCCCACCAAACTGTGAGCTCTTAAAAGGCCAAGATTATGTATTTCATCTCCAAATCCAAGCACATGAATAGAACTTGGCACATAGTAATAGTTTGGTAAATGTTCAATGGCTACATAGCTGAACACTATGAGGAGTGCTTCTATTTATATTCTTATAAGTATAGGTATGTATACATAAAAAAGAACAATTCATCTCCCACATGTATACCTTTAAATAACATTGAGTAATATTATTTTCTTTACTAACACCAACTAAAAGAAGTCCAGATTCCAGGATGCCCAAAATCATCAGAAAGGCTCCCCAAAGATGTCCTGCCAGAGGCCTCAAAAGTCCATGGCTCCTCCTCCCTAAATAATATAATGAATAATAATATCTAATGCTTACACATTATTTCATACTTCAAATCACTTTTACTCCCATCCACTCAATTCTCACAACTCTATGAGGAGATACTATCAAACCCATTTTAAAATGTGAGGAAACGGAGGCTCGTATTTTAAATAATTTGCTACTCTAAGGCAAGCTGAAAGCTTCTAAAGAAAGGCTTTCGTAGGCAGCCCCTTTCTTCAGCACCCAGGAGAAACATCACCAGTTCTATTCCCCCAGCCTCCCCAAATAAGATGGATCCATCAGTTCACTAGCTGCTTTTATTAAGCTAACTACCTCTTAGGTTTTCCTTGTACCCATGAGACTCAGTTACACAGATTACTTTTATTATGTTTTAAGCAAAAAATAAGACCAGCACAGGGAGAAAAATCCCAAGACTACAGAAACCCACACTCAAAAGTTGCTGTTTAACCTCTTTGTGTATAAAGCTAAAAAGAAACAAGACTAAAACTTGCTCCAACAAGCAAGCTCTAAACCCTACTTACTGACCAGAGAACTCTGCAGCACTCAGGGTATTCGTTATGCACAGATGATTCAGTCTGTACTTGCTTCAATATTTTCTTCAATAATTTGTACTATCATTTTCTCCACACCACTGTAAATTCTTACAAAGGCAAAGGTCATATCTTCCAGTTAGGAAGGTCCAGCTCCTATAAATAAGTACATAGTACCCCAAATCACACCACTAAACATGTTTTTCTGTCCTAGTAATTGATATAAAGTCTTTCCCAAAATTAAAAATTAAAATACTTTAATTAACAAGTTGACATTCTTCAACAGAACAACACATATAGAATCTAGAGTCTCTAAGAAACAAAGATCAAAGGGCACTTGGCACCACAGTAATGCCAGGCACACATTTTAGTGGAAACTAAATCAAAGTGTGCTGAATAATGTTAACTAAGAGCTTAAAATTCATTAAAACTCAAGGACCAAGGACCAAGAAAGATGGGCACAGAACACAGAGTTAATTGGAAAAATAGCAAATCAGATTCTAAGGCAGTTCCACCCAAGGTCATGCTGGGGTCCCACAAGGGAACACTCTGGATTTAAGCACCAGAGACCTAGAGCCCCAGTGCATGCATCAGAACAGGGGCCTAGCACACAGGTTCTTGCGCCTTGAGGAGCATCTCAAACAGCAGCAGCTGGCCCCCTCCCCCCAACTACCCTCCACTCACATGCCCTGAGGCCCTGCAGGCCATAGGACTGCTGGAGTTAAGCCAGACAGAACTAAAAGTTGGAGGAAATTAGCATGTCACCTGACACTTTTCTGGCATAGCCGAAACTGATTAGTTTAAGTTACAAACATGACTGCAAGATTCCACTATGCTGGTGAGACTACTCTTTTTCTGCAACTAAAAATAACCTATTTATCAAATAGGGAGCATTCCTCAAGTTTTTTCTGCCCTGTCAGCAACCCAAACTTCCATTTCCTCAACTCCTTCATCTTCGTCTAGAGTGTTTTCTTGGATCAAGTCTCCTCACCTCTCCGACCTTCCCAACTCCTCACCCTAATCCCGTGAACACAGCATAAGAGACCTAAACTCCTTTCTCCTAACTCAAACTTTTAGTTTCTTTCCAGTTACAAACATTTACAAAGGTTAGAGGCTCCTGCCTTGTGTAAAGCCATAACTAGAAGATGGGTTGAGCTGCAGCAAATAATAATGAAAAGCAACAAAAAAATGAAGGACAAGACAGGGCATGATCAGGAAGTCAGCTAAAGGCTTTTCATTCAGGCAGGAATGGAGGGAACCCCGCCCACTGAGAAGAATAAAGCACGAAGGTGAATGGTTTCCAGTAAAGAGCCAGACTGTATGTATCTGGCCTTATCTCCTTACAACACAGCCATCAAGCCTGCTCTGGGACAGAATCATAACCAATGAGTTCTGAGTAACCTACAAGAATCATTAAGCTGTCCTGGGGTTGCAGTGACATTTTCAGGGGGAACAAACTCCCATCATTTAAGCCAAACAAGCCAAGCTTCAAGTGCAGATTTTCTGGTCCCACAAGGCTGAGAGAGGGGCTCAAATCATTCCACCAGGAGGGGGAGTTCTAAGGAAGCTAGAAACCGTGTCCTCAGTAGCTCTCCCACCTGTTGGGTCCTGAGGTAAGCGGGCACACCTTTTCCAAAGGTGGAAACTATGTGGACTTTGAACTTCCTTATAGCCCCTTGTTCTCTGCAACAGCATCAAGAGAATGCCATAATACTATGCCACCCTACACAGACTGAACAAAGCATCTGCTATTCTACAACAGTTACTTGGGATACACATTAATATATTCTCCACAGATCCAACTTTAAAGTGTTCTTTCACTCTTATTTTTAACCTTTCACATTCTCTTTAAAAATAAAAACAAAAACAAAACTCACTTATCTATAGAATCCAGACTCTCAGAAATATTCCTCCTGAAAAAGAAAAATTAGCCTGAGACTACCCAAGGTACACTGTGGTAAAGTTCCAATGCAGCATCTATACTGTGTCAGAGCAAACTGCAAGCTGTGGCCCTTCATCAGAGCATCAGAACCCTTCAGGATTCATGAAATCAAAGAATATCAGAGCTAAAAAGATCTTTGAGGATCAATAATCCAGCCTTTCGTTTTAAAGATGGGGATAATAAGATCCAAAGAGAGGAAAATGGAGGCTTGGAGCAAAACTGGACCTAAAAGCTAGGTGTCCAGAATCCCAACTCAAACCTCTTAAGCCACACCATTCCTCTTCATAAGACTGAGTTTATGGAAGTCCAGGAGCTAAAGAAAGGGAGGGAAAGGAAAGTAAATACATGGTTCCAAGCAGAGATCAACTCTGTGAACTCTCCTCCTCCTCTGTTGCTTTGTAGTATGCCTCAGGGACTGTTTCTGTTCTTCCATATGCCTTAATTTTAGGAGCTTTTCTATTTTATTTTGAGTGAGAGAGAGAGAGAGAGAGAGAGAGAGAGAGAGTACAGAGGTGGGACTGAGGGAGAGAATCTCAAGCAGCCTCCATGCCCAGGCAGAGTCTGACACGGTGCTGGATCTCACGACCATGAGATCATGACCTGAGCCAAAATCAAGAGTAGGATGCTTAACCGACTGAGCAACCCAGGTGCCCCTCAAAAGCTTTTCTCTTGAACGTTACATAATTTTTACTATGAAGCAAGATATAAATTCCCACTCACACCTTAACCAGGCCTCCCAATCACGGGTCAGGAAAAGTCAAAAACAACCAACTGCTAAGATAAAATGACTACAAGAACCCTTAAGCAGAAAGATAACAACGCTTGGGGGAAGGGACATGTTTTAAAAAGATGACTCAACTGGATGACCCTAATGAAGGAAACTACATTACTAGACTTCATATTCTAGTGTCTAGTATCTAGGTCTTGGAGAAAATCTCAATTATCTGAATCTTGGTTTAATAGTAAAATAAAAAAATAAAGACTTTCATTCATTCTAAGGCCCTTTCAAGTTCTAAAAGGCTCAACCTCTTTGCAAGAGGCCCCTAATAAAGGAAGACACTAGCCATGATAGTACCCAAAAGGCAAGGTACAAAAGTCGTAAGTTTGGCCACCAGCCTGGCCCTGGCAAATAGGCTTCCTTCCTAGCTACTCTAGCCTTCCCATAACCTGACAGTGAACATCAATGGTACCACTAAAATTAAACATGGGGAAAAGAGTGCATACTGTCTTTAACAGTGTGCCCACTAGAATGTTGGCTGTGACGCCTTTAAGGATCTGGTTTGACCATCTACAGATGGTTTAAATCTGCCACTACTGATTGTTTCCATCCTCTCCAGTGAAATCAAACTGAATATTTATTGTCTACCACTAAATATACTAAACACTTTCTCATTATCTTCATTCTCTATTTTTTCTTTGATTTAGCATTTGGCATGTTAAAAGACCTATTAAAAAATTTAAAAATCTAGTCACAAGTAAATAACTAGACGTTTCAATTAGTAGAAAACCAAAAAAAAAAAAAAAAGAAAAAACCAACTGAGCATAAGCAAGCTTTTTCTATAGCATCTAAGTCTACATAGCCAATGCCACATTCTTTCAGAGACCGCTCCTTCCCAGAGATGTGGCTGATGGTGAAAATGCCGTATAATATAAGCAGAGAAGACCAGAATTTGGTTTTCTGCTAGCTCATCAACAACACATCTTAATATAAAGGCTACAGGGGCACCTGGGTGGCTCAGTCGGTTGGGCGGCCGACTTCGGCCCAGGTCATGATCTCGCGGTCCGTGAGTTCGAGCCCCGCATCGGGCTCTGTGCTGACAGTTCGGAGCCTGGAGCCTGTTTCGGATTCTGTGTCTCCTCTCTCTGACCCTCCCCCGTTCATGCTTTGTCTCTCTCTGTCTCAAAAATAAATAAACGCTAAAAAAAAAAAAAAATATATATATATATATATATATATATATATATATATATATAAAGGCTACAGTATATCAGAGATTAAAGACAACAACTGAACTGAAAGGAAATGAAAGCTCCAATGTAAATTATGAAAAGTAATGAATTTTAAATAAGCAAGTACTTGCCTGCCCAACCCACTAAGCCTGGGATAAAGACGATTTCTATCAACAAGATTACAAACAGTAATTTTCAAACCTCATTATGGATATGGAATTACTTGTTAAAACTGCAGATTCCCAGGCACCATCCTTGAATATTCTCATTAACTGGATCTGTTGTGGAGTCCATAGATTTGCATTTGTATTCTGATACAGAAGGTCCAAAGACTATGCTTCTTAAAAAACCATGATGAAAAAGGACATTGTTAGGTCTCCAGGACACCTAAATGTACATTTTCTGGGTGGTGTAACCTACAGTATGTGTTCCAAAGATGCCAGGTCAATTTTCAACAGTACCAGACTCACTCCCTCCCATACTGAGAATCAATATAGGCTGATTTCAAGCACTTTACTTTTTTTTTTTTTTTAATGTTTTTATTTATTTTTGAGACAGAGAGAGACAGAGCATGAACAGGGGAAGGGCAGAGAGAGAGGGAGACACAGAATCGGAAGCAGGCTCCAGGTTCTGAGCTGTCAGCACAGAGCCTGACGTGGGGCTCAAACTCACGGACTGTGAGATCATGACCTGAGCTGAAGTTGGACGCCCAACCGACTGAGCCACCCAGGCGCCCCCTTTTTTTTTTTTGTAATGTTTTTCAAGCACTTTAAACTAGGTAATCCTCCCTTCCACCTCCTAAAGCAACTTTTTTTTAACAATGCTTTTTTTTTTTAATCTTTTTTTTTTTTTTTTTTTTTTTTTAATTTACATCCAAATTAGTTAGCTTTTAGTGCAACAATGATTTCAGGACTGGATTCCTTAGTGCCCCTTACCCATTTAGCCCATCCCCCCTCCCACATCCCCTCCAGTAACCCTCAGTTTGTTCTCCATATTTATGAGTTTCTTCTGTTTTGTCCCCCTCCCTGTTTTTATATTATTTTTGTTTCCCTTCCCTTATGTTCATCTGTTTTGTCTCTTAAAGTCCTCATATGAGTGAAGTCATATGATATTTGTCTTTCTCTGACTAATTTCACTTAGCATAATACCCTCCAGTTCCATCCACGTAGTTGCAAATGGCAAGATTTCATTCTTTTTGATTGCCGAGTAATACTCCATTGTGTGTGTATATATATGTATATATATCCCACATCTTCTTTATCCATTCATCCGTCGATGGACATTTGGGCTCTTTCCATACTTTGGCTATTGTTGATAGTACGGCTATAAACATGGGGGTGCATGTGTCCCTTCGAAACAGCACACCTGTATCCCGTGGATAAATGCCTAGTAGTGCAATTGCTGGGTCGTAGAGTAGTTCTATTTTTAGTTTTTCGAGGAACCTCCAGACTGTTTTCCAGAGTGGCTGCACCAGCTTGCATTCCCATAAAGCAACTTTTGAAGTCAGTGCTACCTCCACTCCTCATACCAAAGACTCTTCTAAAGGTTACTCAAACACACTGGTTGGGCTCCTTTTCTTGCATGGTCACTCAGTGGTTTCATTCTGGGCTGTGTTTTTATTACGTCTCAGAAAAGTCTTCCATTCCATTCTATGTAAAGTGAGATCCTCTCTAAAAATAAGCATCCCTTCCTTAACTTAGTTCTTGCTTCTCCTGATTTATTTCTCTTCATGGTACTTAACATTACCTGAGATTCATTATATTTTATATTTACTTACACTCTTCCCCTACTAGAACACGAGCTCTATTAGAAAAGGGGCTTTCCTGGGACACGTGGGTCGTTCAGTTTAAGCGTCTGACTTCGGCTCAGGTCATGATCTCACTGTCTGTGGGTTCAAGCCTCACATTGGGCTCTGTGCTGACAGCTCAGAGCCTGGAGACTGCTTCAGATTCTGTGTCTCCCTCTTTCTCTGCTTCTCCCCCAGTTGTGCTCTGTCTCTCTTTCTCTCTCTCAAAAATAAACAAACACTGAAAAATAATTTTTAAAAAGGGGGGGGGGGGGACTTCCCAACACTAACACTGTATTCCTAGCACCCAGAACATATCTGGTACATAGCAGGTGCTTAATAAATGTTTACAAATTAATAAAGCACCATTTCAGAAAACAAAATAAGTTCTCAGTCTTTCATTCCATTCAGTCTGCCTAGCATATGCACTGTCACCAGTGTCATCCTTTAGATGACTACATCATTCAGGAAGCTGAATCTAGGTGCCAACTCAGAGAGGTTCCCTACCACATGATTTTGACTCCCCTATGATAACATGAGATTTTTTTTCCCCCTAACTGAACTGCAATACAGGTTTAAAGGTCCAGCCCACAGATGTTTCCAAATGACTTATACTCCACAGGAATGACTTGGCTTCTACTATGTGAGAAGTTAAATGCAATGCTGGCAAACACCAGTGTGAGAGCTGCAAGTTTCAACAAAAGCAGAACATACTACATTGGCAGCCAAAAATCCCTTCACCCGATTCTGCATTAGGTCAGCCAAACACTTCCTGTCAAGACGCAGCTAACTCTCACCACATACATCTGTCAATTCATTCGCTTAGGGGCAATGACTTATAAAACACGTACTATACTAAGTGCTTCATATACATCACCCTAACCTTTAAAACAATCCAACAAAATAGGTATTATTATCCCCATTTTATAGATTAGGAATTTGAAGCTCCAAGGAGTTAAATAATTTGCAACTAATAAATACATAGCACACTGGGATCTGAATTCAGGTCTACCTGACTTCAAATTCTTGCTCTTTTTTCATTTTAACACTTTCATTCCTAAGGCTCCCCCCATCTCCCATCCCCTGCACTAAGCCTGGCACAACATTTGATAAATGTTTCCTGAATTCATAATAGTTAAATAGGATATGTTAACTCAAACTCAAGAAGCTGCCTAAGATCAAATTCTTCAGTCCAACTTTAGTGTAAAAAAAAAAATAATAAAATAAAATAAAAAATAAAAAAGTTCATTCAACTCCCTTTGAATAATAAGTAATGGAAAACATAGCTTTTCCAGTTTAAAAAAATTTTGAGGTTATTCCAAAATGGAACCTATCAAAACATAATTCATTACTATGGAAATCTGGATATAAAGCAAGTGAAATCACAGAAGCAGTGTTGTTTAGTACATTAGGAGGACATGAAGTAAAATCTGAGTTCAAGTGTCAGCTATAAAAGAGCCACCCAACAGTGGTGCACTAAAATTTGAATGTGATAATGCTTATAAAAATACTTCATAAAGTATAAAGCATTACACAGAGATAATTATTAGTGTAATGTGAACCTTGATAGCAGAATAAAAATCTGATATAAGATGCCACCTATAAGGCCAGCATTATTAAAAGTTCCACTACATGTGGGAGCACTAAACTCCAACTAGTCCTAAACTTTAAGAAAAGAAGGATATGACCTAGAGAGTACTATGCTAAGTAAGTCAGAGAAAGACAAATACCATGTGATTTCACTTATATATGGAATCCAAAAAATAAAACAAACGACAAAAAGTGAAACAGATTCATAAATACAGACAACAAACTAGTGGTTGGTTAACAGAGGGGAGAAGGGTGGGAAAATAGGTGAAGTTATAAAATAAATAAACTTCCTCCAAAATCTATAAAGAACCTATCAAACTCAACACCCAAAAAAACAATAATCCAGTGAAGAAATGGGCAAAAGACATGAATAGACACTTCTCCAAAGACAACATCCAGATGGCCAACCGACACATGAAAAAATGCTCAACATCACTTATCATCAGGGAAATACAAATCAAAACCACCATGAGCTATGCTCTTACACCTGTCAGAATGGCTAACATTAACAACTCAGGCAACAACAGATATTGGCGAGGATGCAGAGAAAGAGGATTTCCTTTGCACTGCTGATGGGAATGCAAACTGGTGCAGCCACTCTGGAAAACAGTATGGAGGTTCCTCAAAAAAATTAAAAATAAAACTACCCTATGACCCAGCAATTACACTACTAGGTCCTATCCAAGGGATTCTGGTGTGCTATTTCAAAGGGGCATATGCACCCCAATGTTTACAGCAGCACTATCAATAATAGCCAAAGTATAGAAAGAGTCCAAATGTCTATTGACAGAAGAATGGATAAAGAAGATGTGGTGTGTGTATACACACACACACACACGCACACACACACACACACACACACACACAATGAAGTAGTATTCGGCAGTCAGAAAGAATGAAATCTTGCCATTTGCAGTTACAAGGATGGAACTAGAGGGTATTATGCTAAGCGAAGTTAGAGAAAGACAAATATCATATGACTTTACTCGTTTGAGGAATTTAAGACAAAACAGATGAACATAAGGGAAGGGAAGCAAAAATAATATAAAAACAGGGGAGGGGGACAAAAACATAAGAGACTCTTAAATATAGAGAACAAACAGAAGGTTACAGGAGGGGTTATAGGAGGGGAGATGCGCTAAATAGGTAAAGGGCACTAAGGAATCTACTCCTGAAATCACTGTTGCACAATATGCTAACTTGGATGGAAATTAAAAAATAAATAATTTTTTTAAAAAAAGGAGGGGCTCCTGGGTGGCGCAGTCGGTTAAGCGTCCGACTTCAGCCAGGTCACGATCTCGCGGTCCGTGAGTTCGAGCCCCGCGTCGGGCTCTGGGCTGATGGCTCAGAGCCTGGAGCCTGTTTCCGATTCTGTGTCTCCCTCTCTCTCTGCCCCTCCCCCGTTCATGCTCTGTCTCTCTCTGTCCCAAAAATAAGTAAACGTTGGGGGAAAAAAAAAAAAAAAAAGGAAAGGATGTGGCTTACCCATTATTAATCTTTTTATGTATTAAGTCCTATTTCTCCAACTGCATTATTAAGTCTCTCAATGGCAGAGAACTGGGATATAAACATCAATATGTTGTTTTGTTTTGAGAAGAACCATGAATGATCCCACCATAAGGTATAGAGGGGAGAGGGAAGGGAAGCCTGGGTTCCTCTATATCCAGATAATTCCTTCCTTTCGTGCTAAGGCACTTACCCATTCGGATAAGTCAGATCTATAAACCAGGGTGATTAAAACAAGAATCCAGATGATTTCTTCGAGCTATAAAAGCTCTGACTCTTAGGGACAGCCAATAAACACTATCAGCATAAACCTATATGGCTTAGTCCTCCATAAGCTAAATAGAAAATAAGCAGAATGCAGAAAAACCTCTCAATAATCTTAAATAAAAGACTACATGACATGAGTCCTGATTAACACAATAAAGTATTTATCAATGACATTGATGAGATTGTAAGAAATGATCAAATCTTTCTTAAACCAGTGTGGTTTGGGTAGGTGAAACAGAGAGTGAGTTAATTAGTTAAGGAGCTACTGGGATTGTATGTGTAGGTAGTTGCATTTTAAGTAATGATCAAAATAAGAAAATCTCACCAGTAAAGCTCACATTCTCTTACTTTCAACCTTTAAACATAAGTGACCACTGCCTTATCAAAATCCAGATTATAAAGATGACGAGATTTAGAATCTTGCAACACATTCTAAATCAGCATAGCCTTTCTTATAGTTTCAACATTTTCCCCCAATCCATCTCTCTATAACAAAATCCTCCAACTACTCAGCACCTACTAGTGATACAACTCCCACCCCATCAAACTTTCCCAAGGAAGGAAGATCACTTAGAAGAATTTGTTTTCGGGACCCCTGGGTGGCTCAGTCACTTAAGCATCCAACTCTTGATTTTGGTTTCAGGTCATAATCTCATGATTTGTGAGATCAAGCCCCTCATCAGGCTCTGTGCCGACAGCACAGGGCCTGCCTGGGATTCTCTCTCTCCCTCTCTCTCTGCCCTTCCACTGCTCATGCTCGCTCTCTCCCTCTCCCTCTTTCTCTCTCAAAAATAAATAAATAAACTTAAAGAAAAAAAGAATGTGTTTTCCTTGTCCACTATGTTTTCTGCATGTTTCTGTATCTGCATACAAACCATGTGCCAAAACCACAATTTCACATCTGCAAGTGATCAATGCTGTTAGAATTTCAAAGAATACAATGCACATAATAGCAATAAGTATTAGTTGATTAACAGATTCAGAATACCAGAGACAAATGCACAAATAAGAATATATGAGGAGCCCCCATTACAACTACAGACTAAAGTCTAAATTCCTCAGATTGTCACTCAAGGCCCAGGCATGTCAGCCATTATCTTTTTCTTTCCCCGGACAGACAGACCTACTCATTATTTCCTGAGGACAAATTCCTTCATGCAATACCTTTGCCTGGACATCTCCCTGCCCGGAATGGCTGCCATCTCTTCCATCTCATCAAATCTGTTCAAGAAACAATTCAATGTCATGTCCTCTTCAGTGGAACTCTTCCATATCCACTACTCATTAATTCTTCCCCTCTTCGGGCACCTGGGTGGCTCAGTCAGTTAAGTGTCTGACTCTTGATTTCGGCTCAGGTCATGATCTCACGGTTTGTGAGTTGGAGCCCTGCATCAGGCTCTGCACTGATAGCATGGAGCCTGCTTGGGATTCTTTATTTCTCTCTCTCTTTCTCTCTCTCTCTCTCTCTCTCTCCCTGCCCCCCTCTGCCCCTTGCTCTCTCTCTCAAAAATAAACATTAAAAAAAAAAATTCTTCCCTTCTTGAACTGCCATCTAGCATATAAGCATGTACTACCAAGATGGAGGTAGTGTTCTCTTATCCAATACACTCATTTTTTTGTGTTTAGACGATATTACTCCAACTATTATGTAAAAGTCCTTAAGGTTAGTATAGATTTGTCTTTCCTTTATACTCCCACCAGTACTATGTTATGAATATAACAGTTATTCAATAAAGACCTGTTTAAGGAAAAAAGCAAGAGGAAAGGAGAGGGGAGTAGCCTCAGGATACACCAAGTTATAGTTAAAACTGAGCTCTTTACCAATGATCTGAATCCTTCAGATATTTGATGGAGTACAGTTTGTATTTCTCAATGGTTTCCAATCACTTAAAATAAATAAAAAACCTTACACAACTTGGTCACTGCCTTCCTGTCCTGCTTCATCTCCTGTCATATTCTTCTGCCACTCTCTCTGATCCTTCTCACTCTGCTCCTCCATACATATTGGCCTCCTTGAGTCCTCACAACAGCCAGCTCATCAAAACCTTAGGATCTGTGGGGGTGCCTGGGTGGCTCAGTCAGTTGAGCACCCAAATTCAGCTCAGGTCATGATCTCACAGCTCGTGAGTTCGAGCCCCACGTCGGGCTCTGTGCTGACAGCTCGGAGCCTGGAGCCTCCTTCAGATTCTGTGTCTCCCTCTCTCTCTGCCCCTAGCCCACTTGCATTCTGTCTCCGTCTCTCTCAAAAATAAATAAACATTTTTAAAAAAAAAATTTTTTAATAAACCTTAGGATCTCTGTACTTGTAGTTTCCTCTGCCTTCCCCCAGATCTTCCCATAGCTATTAATTATCTCCTCACGACTTGTCAAGTTCAGTGTCACTTCCTCACAAATGCTTCCCCTGACAATGCTAGCTAAAGCTATACTCTTCACCTCCTATTACTACCTACTGTATCAAACTTCTATTTTCTCTATCTGAAATCATTCTGTTGATATGCTAATATGTGGTCTCTCTTGACTAGCATGTAAGCTCCACGCAGGCAAGAATTTTGTCAGTGTTGTTGAGCACTGTATCCCAATGCCAAGAATACTACCCAACATACAGAAAATAGTCCATAAATATTACCCCAAAAAAGTGTTTGTTTCCTCTCACCTAATACTATAGTCCTCCACAAGAGCATAAATACTGTTTCCTATTTCATCTCCCACAACACCTAACAGACTAAATATACTGAAATGCACTGAAATCAATGTTCAGTTATAATCTTCTGACACACACTTCTAATTACAACTTTAATAAATTCAACAAATATTAAGTAGCTACTATAAGCCAGGCACTAGGCTAGGCATCATTCTAATTTCTTACGTTTTCAATTTATCATGTGCACGGATATCCTGAAAGTTCCAACAACTCCACTATAAGCTAAAGAAGCCCTGAACCTCCTCCCCTACAATCAGATGACTTAATTTTATTGACCAATGAAATGCAACTAAATGCAGCTACCTGCAGAGCACCATATAAACTTATAGTTATTTCTGTATCACAAACCACACAAAGCACTTCACTGCTCAACTGTATGTCCATCTCTCATCTATTACCATTCTTCAAGAGAGTATTTCTGAAAAAACAACTATAAAAGACAATCTTGAGAAATCTGGAAACATGTGAATATGAACTGATATATTAGGAACATAATTTTTTCAGGTGTGATATAACAATATGGTAGTTATCTAGTAGATTGCCTTTATTCTAGGGGGTTACATGTCTGCAGGTTTTCAAACAGTTAAGAAAAAATGGATACGTATATATAGATATACATATAAACTACATAAGTACAATAAGGCAAAAAGTTCACAATTACTGAATCCAGCTAAAAGGTGTTTTAGTTTTCTTCAGTAAGTTTCAAAATTTTTCATAAGAAGGTAGTAGGGGAAATGTCCCTCTTAAAAAATTAAATACGTACATTTTTCTAAGCTGTAACTACTTGGTTTTCAGCACAGCCTTTAACATATAATTAGGCAAAAATTGATCCAGACAAAACTATAGGATCCACAAATTGAAACAGTAAAGCAGAAGAAATATTGACAACACGGGTAAGGAACAGGTAAAACTAGCCATGGTAAAGACGACTTCCAGTCCAGAATAGGCCAGGTCCCTTCTTAAGCAGACTTGGGCTCAGAAGAAGACACCATATTTTGGAACCCTGCTTCTAGAGGGCAGCTGTTCAGTGCAACACATGCAGACCCAATCTTTCAGCCTCACACTCCCAGGGAGAGAGTCTACAATGGGAAACTAAACTACAGAGCACAGTAACAATATATATTAATAGGGCTTTCTAAATAAGCTCAGGAGTACTATTCTAAAAATATAATTTGTTTTTTTATTGCTATTGTTAAGTAGATGTTAAGAACTATACCAACACCACCAATGTAATAACTGATTCAGGTAAGGATCATCAGTGTATGCTAAAAAAACATCTGGTAGGAGAATAAGATATTCACAATGTCTCAAACTCACCCCACAGATTACTTACAAAGGGGAGTAAGTACCTTTTTAATGAAGAGGTGAAATTTTACCATCAACAATAATGGAGCAGACTAATATCATGTGTCTCTCAATATGATACAAGGAGAACTTCACAGCGTTTACCCTATATCTAAGCATGAGAGAACAATTAGACAAATCCAACTTATAGGACATTACAACTGGCCTAGACTCTTCAAAAGAGAAAGTGTTATTAAAGACACGCACATACACAAAAGAGTAGAGATTTTCTAGGTAAGGGATCTTCAAACTAAAGTTTTACTGGAGTACAGCCATACCCATTCATTTACACACTATCTATGGGTGCTTTCCTCTTAAAGAAATAGTATGGCTCACAAAGCCAAAAAATATTTACTATGTGGTCCTTTACAGAAAAAAATTTGCCAATCCCTGCTCTAGATTAAAAGGGACATGTGGACCAAATGTAACAAGAAATCCTTGAAGTGGATTCTAAAGGGGAGGGGAAGCTATAAAGAACACTTCTGAAACAACTGGGATATCTAAACATGAACTAACATTAAACACTGGTGTATCAATGTTGAACGCAGAATTATATAGGGGTACAGATTATGATGGTTGCAACTTGCTTTCAAAAGTTTCAGAAAAACAAATTAAACAAATGGAAAAAGCAAATATGACTTAAATATTAATCATGAACCTGGGCCAGTAGTTCTCAAACTTTTTGATCTCAGGACTCCTTTGCACTCTTAAAAATTACTGAAAGGGAGGCCTAGGTGGCTCAGTCTGTTGAGCATCTGACTCTTGATCGTGGCTTGAGTCATGATCCCAAGGTTGTGAGACTGAGCCCCGCACTGGGCTCCATGCTCAGCATGGGATTCTCTCTCTCCCTCTGCCCCTCTCCCTTGCTCTCTTGTGCTCTCTCCAAAATAAAAATAAAAATAAAAAAATTACTGAAGACCCCCAAAGGGCTTTTGTGTGTATGAGTTATATCTATCTGTATTTGCCATATAAGAAAACAGAGAAAATTTTAAAATGTATTAATTTTCAAATTATATAAACTCATTATAGGTTACCCTAAGTAACATATTTTTATGGAAAGTAATTCTCCAAAACCAAAAACTTTAATGAGAAGAGTGGCATTGGTTTTTGCACTTTGACAAATCTCTTTAACATCTGTTGTTGCAGTACCATACCTGCTTCTGCGTCCATGCATTATAACATTGTATTTTGTTTGAAGTATGAGAAGAAAATACAACTTTACACAATATGCACTTGAAAAAGGAGTGTCTTAATAGCCTTTTAAGAGGATTAGAGATATTCTTATATGATACCATATAAGATACCATGACACCATAACTTGACAAGTAGTAGTTTCTCACAGGTCAGTTGTAAGGTGGAATCTGAAGCCACATCAATTTTTCATACTCTGTTATATTAAAATCCATTGGTCTATTTTGCACTGTGAATAGATCTTTACCCAAGTGTGATTTTATAAAATCATGCCTTGATAATTTGGCAAATACTAGTTCACTAAGTTAACAGGCAGATCTTCTTAAATACTGACACATTCCATTATATAATCTCAAAAATTCACTATCGTTACTATTGCCACCAAACTCCAAACTCGTCAAAAAAGACTTGAGTATTGGGAAGTTGACAAGCTCATAGTGAAAGATGTAAGTAACACAAAATTCTAACTTTTGCTTTAAAGTCTGAGTTTTATCACTGGCAATAGATATTGTCAGTTGTTTTCCCTGAAGTGACAAACTTAATTTCATTCGTTTCCAAAAAATGTCTCCCAAATACCCAAAACTGAGTAACCAGTGTGTCACTCATTCTTTCAAGTAAAAATGATGTCATGAAAGAAGAGGTTAGTTTAGTTGCAACTCAAACAATAAGCCAGTGTTTATCCTCAAATAAACGCTATATCCTGATACGCAGAAATATTTCATAGAACTCCCCATTTCATCAAATGGAACACTAAAAAGATGTGTATTCAAGAATCAAAATTTAATCAAATTAGTAACTTTTACTGCTTCAAGGACTTTTTTTTTTTAGATTTTATTTTTCACTAATCTCTGCACCCAACATGGAGCTCAAACTTACAATTCTGAGATCAAGAGTCGCATTTCTACTGACTGAACCAGCCAGGTGCCCCGAGGACATTCTCAAATGAAACTAGAAATTTTGTTTTACTGCAAGTGTGCTGCAAACAATTATTACTAATACAGTTTGATACCACTACCTTGATTTGTGCTAAGACACCAACAGCACCATTGACTGCTTTTGCATCATCAATACAAACATCACCACAGTGAAATAGGCAAATGATAACTTAGAATTATTATTATGAAAATAGTTCTAACCTTGCAGATTCCCTTAAAAGGTCTTGGGGGCCCCCAGGAATATATAAATAACCCTTTGAGAACCACCGATGTAGTGAAAGGTATATGAGTGTTCATAATACTATTCACACAATCGTTTAGGTTTACAAATTTTCAAAAACAATAATTGAAGAGGAAAAGAAAGAAACCATAAAGAATTCTTTTTTTTTTTTAACGTTTATTTATTTTTGAGACAGAGAGAGACAGAGCATGAATGGGGGAGGGGCAGAGAGAGAGGGAGACAGAATCCAAAGCAGGCTCCAGGCTCTGAGCCATCAGCCCAGAGCCCGACGTGGGGCTCGAACTCACGGACCGTGAGATCGTGACCTGAGCTGAAGTCGGACACTTAACCAACTGAGCCACCCAGGCGCCCCAATTCTCAACTCTTTTAAAGAGCGAGAGAAAACTCCTTCCCCAATATTAATAAATAGGTGGCACAGCAATGTCCTTTTGAAAAACAAAGAACAGTATGGAAATCAGCTGTCCAATGAAGGCCCAATACAAAAACTCAACTCCCTTGGGTTTATCTCAACAAGAATCCATGTAACAAGGAACTATCAACAACAAAACACAGATCCATAGGCCCTTGTTTTCGGCTAAATATATTTTGGAAGTCATAATTTTTTTTTAATTTGGAAAGATAATAGGGACTAGGACAATACCCAGTAGGCAAACACATCAATTATTTCCACAATTTAAAGACAGAAATAATCATGGGGTGCCTGGCTGGCTCAGTTAGTACACCATGTGACTCTTGATCTCAGGGTTGTGAGTTTAAGCCCCACACTGGGCATTACGGGTAGAGTTTACTTTAAAAAAAAAACATATATTGGGGCACCTGGGTGGCTCAGTCGGTTAAGCATCCAACTCTTGGTTTCGGCTAAGGTCATGATCTCACAGTTCATGAATTCAAGCCCCACTGTGTTGACAGCACAGAGCCTGCTTGGGATTCTCTCTCCTCTCTGCCCCTTCCCCATCCTCAAAATACATAAACATACACCCCCCCCCGCCAACACACACACATTATAAATAGCCTCACTTTAGGGGCGCCTGGGTGGCTCAGTTAAGTGTCCAACTTCAGCTCAGGTCATGGTCTCGTGGTTTGTGGGTTCGAGTCCCACATCGGGCTCTGTGCGGACAGCTCGGAGCCTGGAGCCTGCTTCAGATTCTGTGTCTCCCCCTCTCTCTGCCACCATCCCCATGCTCATGCTCTGTCTCTCTCCATCTCTCAATAATAAATAAACGTTGCAAAAAAATTAAGCCTTTAAAAAAAAGTCTCACTTAAATTCAGGTCAGATTTTGCTATGAAGTGAATCAGGTTTTTCTTTTTTTTAAGTTTATTAGAGAGGGAGAGGGAGAGGGAGAGGGAGAGGGAAAGAGAGAGAGAAAGACAGCACACATGCGCAAGAGAATCGGGGGAGGGGCAGAGGGAGGGAGGGAGGGAAAGAGAGAGAGAGAGAGAGAGAGAGAGAATCCCAAGCAGGCTCCACTCAGTCAGCATGCAGAGCTGGGTGTGGGGCTCAAACTCACAAACCTGTGAGATCATGACCTGAGCCCAAATAGATGCTTAAGCAACTGAGCCACATAAGCACCCCTTTGTTTTTCATTTTTAAGTGTTTTCTAGGTTTTGATATTGCACATAAATAACTGCAGACTCCTTGGGAATACACTATCCTCCTATTCAAATAGTTCCATTAGTCCACACAGTACCTATTTATGGGGCAAGGTTAGAGACTTTTGAGATTTTTTAAGAGAATCCAATGAAGTTGCATATTCTACTGAAGAAATTAGAAAAACCACATTAACAGAGAAGTGGTTAAGAATAGGCACAGTGCCAGTATAAATCAGGAGTCAGTGACCAGGGAGACCATGGGCTGAGTCAGTGCAATATCACTGGTGTTATAATAAATCACAGGTAGCCAACTGGAAAACTTAGAGCCACATATAACTTTCTAAGGCTGAAAATTGGTCCCTGAAGGAAAGAGAAATGATTAAAAATTAAAACTATCCATCAATTTATACCTAAAATATGTAACAGATATGTCAATTCCACTTGGAGGCAAATTATTGCAACCCTTCATTGAAACACTGGCAAATTCCTGATACTACTTCTTAACCAGACTCTAAGTAACCCATGGCAAAATGGTATACTGGAAATAGTGAACTGAGAGTACAGGACACCTCAGTTCTCACCTCAATTCTGCCACTAACCACACAGCCTAAGTAAGGAACACAGCAGACACTAAGCAAATGCAATGTTAAATCAATGACCTTAAATTTTGTATGCCTCTAATTAATCACTTGTAATAGCGAACACTTGATTAAAACATCCTTAAAGGTCTCTTTTAGATATAAATTCTTTTTTATTTTTTTTTAACGTTTTTATTTTATTTTTGAGAGAGAGAGAGACAGAGCATGCGTGTGCTGTCAGCACAGAGCCCGACATGGGGCTCGAACTGATGAGCTGCAAGATCATAACCTGAGTGAAAGTCAGACGCTTAACCGACTGACCACCCAGGCGCCCGTATAGCTATAAATTCTTTAATAAAAATCCAGGTTTATTCATATGACTGGAGCTGGTCAGAATTTATTATGACTAGTTTTAAAGAAAGCCAGGGGGGCGCCTGGGTGGCGCAGTCGGTTAAGCGTCCAACTTCAGCCAGGTCACGATCTCACGGTCCGGGAGTTCGAGCCCCGCGTCAGGCTCTGGGCTGATGGCTCAGAGCCTGGAGCCTGTTTCCGATTCTGTGTCTCCCTCTCTCTCTGCCCCTCCCCCGTTCATGCTCTGTCTCTCTCTGTCCCAAAAATAAATAAACATTGAAAAAAAAAAATTTAAAGAAAGCCAGGGTTGGAGAGAAAAAAATAAAAAGTTTTCTAGCAAAAGTAGCAGCATGCACAAGAGTTCTATTGGTAACAACAAATGAGATGGGGTATAATCTGACCTATAATATATGTGTCTCCAAGGACCTTATCAACTCGAACAACGTTAGTGGAGACCTTAAATACTACCTAGTTCAAATCATTCACTTTTATAGGGGAGAAAACGGAGACCCTGAAGTTACATTATATACCCAAGGTCATACTATCTAGCTGTGGCAATGCTAGGACTAAAACTCAAATTTCTCTAGTCCCCAGTCAAATGCTCACTTTCTTGTAACCCAAGACCTCTAGAACAGTGCTACCTGTAGTATGGCAGTTCCTTCAATCAACATATGCTCTTTCAGGACCTCTAGTTCTACTGTATCATATTGATGTATGAGGTAGGCAGTGAATTATAGGCAAATAGATCCAAAAACTCAGAGAATCATGTAACTCTTATAATTAAAATATAAAGAGACAAATAACCAATTTTTAAAATGGCAAAGGATTTATATAGGCATTTCTCCAAAGAAACATACACCAATGGCCAATAAGCACATGAAAAGATGCTCCATCATCATTAGTCATTAGGGAAATGCAAATCAAAACCACAATGCGATACCACTTAACACCCACCAGGTATGGCTATAAACAAAAAGGACAGTAACAAGTGTTATGAGGATATGGAGAAACTGGAACCCACATACACTGCTGGTAGGTGCAGATGTTCTGAAAAAAAATCTGGTAGTTACTCAAAAAGTTAAACATTACATTATCATAGGACCTAGCAATTCCATTCTAGGAATACACCTAAAAGAAATGAGAACTTGTGCCTACACATGAACTTTTATGGCAATCTTTATTCGCAACAGCCCAAAAGTGGAAACAACCCAAGCGTCTTTCAACCAATGAATAAACAAAATGTGGTATATCCATACAGTGGGGTATAATTCAGCCCTAAAAATGAAGGACTGATAACAATGCTACAACACAGATGAACCTTGCAAATACTACGGTAAGTCAAAGAAGCCAGACACAAGAGTCTACATATTGTATGATTCCATTTATATAAAATGTCTAGGAAAGGCAAATCCACTGAGAGACAGAAAATGGATTATGACTGCCAGGAACTGGAGATAGGGGAGAATGGAGAGTGACTGCTAATGCTATGGGGTTTCCTTATGGGGTGATGAAAACGTTCTGAAATTAAATAATGATGATAGTTGTGAATTTTATGGTATGTAAATTATATATATATATATATATTTTTTTTTTTTAACATTTATTCACCTTTGAGAGACAGAGAGACATAGCACAAGTGGGGGAGGGGCAGAGAGAGAGACACACACAGAACCCAAAGCAAGCTCCAGGCTCTGAGCTGTCAGCACGGAGCTTGATGCAGGGCTCGAACCCACGAACCGTGAGATCATGACCTGAGCCGAAGTCGGACACTTAAATGACTGAGCCACCCAGGCACCCCTTTGTTTATTTTAAAACACACGCAGAGACACCAAAGTGAACTTCTCACTCAAGTCCTTTTGGGGTTGGAAAAAGAGAAATACCAACACAAGGTTGATGCATCGAACTCTCAATTTATTACATGGTGAGCCAGGCATGTGCTATAAAATAGGAATACAGAGATCAAAATACTCTGTTCTTATGATAGTCACAGTTCATTATAAGTAGACAAAAGTGTAACAATGTGCTAAGTGCAACAAGTGCTACAGAAGATGTACAATAACAGAAGTACAGAAGAGACTTGATGTATGAGTTAGGAAAGGTTTCATGGAAGACATCTAAACAAGATTTTAAGAAGGAATGGAATATGGGGCACCTGGGTGGCTCAGTCAGTTAAGCGTCCGACTCTTGGCTTCAGCTCCAGTCATGATCTCACGGTTCATGAGTTCAAGCCCCACACTGGGCTCTGAGCTAACAATGCAGAGACTGCTTGGGATTCTCTCTCTCTCCTTCTCTGTCTGCCCCTCCCCTGCTTGTGCACTGTCTCAAAATAAATAACCTAAAAAAAAAAAAATCTTTAAGAAGGAATACAACTTCAGCCAGATAATGGGAGCAAAAATATTATGTATAAGTCCATGCTAAGTGTCATAATGGCATTTAGAAGTGAGACAAATCATTTCTGTGGAGTGACTTATAAGAGCTCCATGGTAAAATTTAAGCTCATCTTTGAGAATGAGTAGAACATGATTATGCATAAAAAAGAAAGGCCTGGACCTTGAGATAAACTGAGGAAATAATGAATCACCGGCAAAATACAACTGGAAATGCACATATTTAGCTCAGCACAGCAAGAGTAACACAAACAGACTGCTGAAATAGCACTGACTAGTTGCTGGTATGATTTGGGTAGTATTTCAATTTGTTTCTTCAAAAGAAATATTGCCTCGTGCTCGCTTCGGCAGCACATATACTAAAATTGGAACGATACAGAGAAGATTAGCATGGCCCCTGCGCAAGGATGACACGCAAATTCGTGAAGCGTTCCATATTTAAAAAAAAAAAAAACAAAAAACAAAAGAAATATTGCCTCAAGTATTCCAGTTGTTCCAGTTCTTTATTGCACATGTAACATCTACATGCCAGCTACCTATCTACTCTCATTTTATCTTTTTTAAAAAATGTTTGCTTATTTTGAGACAGAGAGAGAGAGAGCAAGCATGAGAGCAGGGGAAGGGCAGAGAAAGAGAGGGAGAGAGAGAATCTCAAGCAGGCTCTACAATTAGTGCAGAGCCCGATGTGGGACTTGAGCTCACAAACCATGAGGTCATGACCTGAGCCAAAACCAAGAGTTGACCACTCAACCGAGCCACCCAGGCATCCCTCTACTTTCACTCCATCTTTACAACAAGGCTGAACTAAGTACTAATATCCCAATTTTAAGGAGGAACCCCATCAACTTCAGGAAGGTTAGTAAACATTTCACAGCACTATATCATGTGTTCTGTTCAGGGTTATCAATTTATTCTCTCAAACCTTAAAACAATCCTAAGAACTAGGTTTTATAGATGAGAAAATTGAGATTCGGGAAAGGTAAGCAATTTGACCAGGTCACATTGGGAATAAAAGGCAGAACTGGGAATTAAATCAAGGTCTGCATGATTCTAAAACTCCCTTGATATATTATTGCCTCATCTACCCTTAATCATTATTCACTCTAATGCAATATGCTTCAATTTTTATAGTCTGCATTTCCAGTGACTAGTAGTAGTCTCTTGCATGGACAGGTACAATATACATTTGCTGAAGACACTGTTCCTATGTTTTAGAGCTAAGGGAAAGCTAACAGCCGTTAGCTGGGGAAATCCTAGCCAAGAGAAACCCCAACACAAGGGCACTTCTCAAAATAGAAACGCTTTTTAGGTTTTTTCAAGGAGTAGGGAAGAGCCTCCAATGCTACAGCAAACTAGCCTGAAAAGAGATGCACAGAAATCTTTTCATCAAAGAGATGGAACGGCAAGTCTTACCAAGATCTGGTTACAGCAATGCAGAGAGCATGCAGTACATACTGCAGCAAAATCAAGTGCTGACAGCTGAGATGTATCAAGCCGCATAAAACCGGTTTAAAAAAAAAAAAAAGCTAGAAGCATTTTAAATCCTAAAAATTCCTCTAAACAACTGCAGAAAACTGACACACGACACAAGATTGGGATTCAGTTGAAGCAGGTCAAAAGTTAAATCCATAAAACTCACATGACAGCATCAGCTCATACTAGTAGTTCACGTCTCCCATTCGTTTTACCTTTTCTTCCACATAGAAAAGGTACACTGTTTTTTCTCAGTTCCCAGCCAATCTGATACCCTTCAAATGTTGTTTCTCAGCGTGCTAGATGGCTACGCCAGGACATAGGAATGACGCAGCAAAATCCCCCTCTAAGAGCGGAAGTGAATCAAGGACTGGAACAAGAAATGAGTAGCTAGGAATGATCTTCCTTCCCATTCCAAACACCACAGACTTGTCCTACTTATACAAGAGAGGTGACTATTACACGACACTCATCCCAAGCCATTTGTTTTCTCTTTCAGACCAGGGTTAAATAACCTTTTAAATTTTATTCCATTTAATTCTGATCTGGTGTCCTTAAGACAACTTGCTTCATGGAATTCTCGTTTGTAAAATAGGTCTAAATGTGCTAGACCCTAGGGGTGCCTGGGTGGCTCAGGGGGTTGAGCATCTGACTCGATTTTCAGCTCAGGTCATGATCTCACCGTTCGTGAGAGCAAGCCCCACATCTGGCTCTGCACTGACAACATGGAGCCTGCTTGGGATTCTCTCTCTCCCTTTCTCTCTGCCCCTTCCCTACTCACACAAACATGTGCTCACGCTCTCAAAATAAATAAATACATTTAAAATAAATAAATAGGCTAGACTCTAGACCCTACCTCTCACATAGGAATGTCATTTGAGGGGTGCCTGGGTGTTGCAGTTGGTTAAGCATCTGACTCTTGATCTCAGCTTATGTCATAATCTAATAGTCCGTGGGTTTGAGCCCCACATCAGGCTCTGCACTGATGGCATGCAGCCTGCTTAAGATTCTGTCTCTCCCTCTCTGCCCCTCCCCCGCTTGTGCACAGGTGCGCTAGCTCTCTCTCAAAATCAACTTTAAAAAAAAAAAAAAGGAATGTTATTTGAAGGAAATGATATTTAAGGTACTTGGAAAAGTTAAAAGCTTAACAGCCAACACTTACTACATGTTTACTTCCTGTCATTCTAAGCCCTTTGCATCAACTCATTTATTTCTCACAACACTAGGAGGCAGATATTACTAACTCTATTTTTCAAATGAGTAAATTGAGGCACAAAGACGAAGAGTTCCTTTCCCAAGTTTACACAAAAATCATGTGGTAGGGCTGGAATTCAAACCCAAGCCAGATAGTCAGTAAATGTGAGTGAATATTACTAAAATAATATAATTGTAACATGTAATGAAAATTATGTTAAGATATTATAACACATGGCCTAAGGAAGCAAACACAATAACCTAGTCAAACATTGAATATATGAATTGTACTTTGTTCCCACCACTATATACCTTCATGTGTATGCACTCTTGATGTTAACATGTAACAGATACATGTATGTGGAACAGAGACTCTGGAGTCACACAAACCTAGTCATACAATATGTCACTTAATAGCCGTATGGACAAGCTGTTTAACTCTGCTTCAGTGTCCTCATGTGTAAAATGGGGATAGTAACTACCATACAGAATTATTTAAGGACTCAATGCGTTAGAAAATCATCTGAGAATAGTGGCTGGCATAGAGTAAGTGCTAACCAAATGTCATTAGCTACTATTAATATTATTTCACTCTGCCATTTTACCTGTTTTCCATGTGATTTCACATTTTAGGATCTCCATAGTTCAGTCATGTTCTCTAGTAAATTTTTTTTTAATTTATTTTTGAAAGAGAGAAAGCACGTGAGCAGAGGAGGGGCAGAGACAGGGAGAGAGAGAATCTCAAGCAGACTCCATGCTGACATGGGGCTCAAACTCACAAACCATGAGATCATGACCTGAGCCGAAATCAAGAGTCAGACACATAACCGACTGAGCCAGGCACCGCTCTAGTAAGTTTATAATCCATTTAACACTGCTGCTGATGTGAGCATCTATTCTACCATTTTGAAGTTATAGCTCCACTGTATTTCTTATGTGTCAAGCGACATACTGTAAACTCTTATCTCTTAATACAAATTGTCACAAACGTATCAGTACAAATTATCACATTTCTAATTGGTAAATTGACTTTGAGAGTCATTGTGAATGGATTTTTATCAAAACATCTCAAATTAAAATGGTAGTTATCTTTTCAGAAATGATTTACTTCATCTTCTCATTTGACAAATATGAAGCCCAAAGAGTAAAGTGAGTTGCTCAAGTCTATATATAGCTAAATGATGACAAAAACTGAACCAGAACCTCCAGACTCTGTCCAAAGCTCTTTATCATCTCTCTAGGCTGAATAATTCCATTTCCTGTACAGGAAGGTGATAAACATCTAAGAACAGAGAATGACTCAAATCTCTAAGGATAAAAAAAATTTCGGGATACAAGCCTTCAATGGTCATTTAACATAGCAAAACAACAACAAAAAGTAGCATTACTCAATACTGTTTCCTTCTCAAAAAAATCATGTCATCTCAAAAATTTGCTCTACTAAATTTCTATTAGCCTAACCCACATTTGCTCATGCCACTACTTCTCAGCTATCTCTACAACTTTCTGAAACTGTCTTGGCAAATTCAGGTCAAAATCCTAACTCCAAACTCCAGGGAACTGTAACAGTACAGTGTTATTATAGCAAATACCCCTAAAAATACATGGGGCTTAGAAATTCTATTATACTGAGATTTCAGTGTAATTATTTTTGCTGCGATAGAATCTGTTTTTTCCCCCAGAAATAGCCTTCCATGAAAATACTAAAATAAAAGAGAAGGCATAAAAATTTTCTCATTAAGGCCACTACTTGATATTCATTAAACTTTCCCAAGTTTTCTGGAGCATTTCAAATCTCACATGAGTTTACCAAAGAACTTAATTCATATCATTCTTTCCCAAAGTCTGCTCTATAAAAAGACATGTCTGGGGCACATGGGTGGCTCAGCTGGTTGAGCGTCCAACTCTTGATTTCATCTCAGGTCATGATCCCAGGGTTTGTGAGATCAAGCCCCGCACTGGGCTCTGCTCTGACAGTGGGAAGCCTGCTTAGGATTCTTGCTCTCCCACTCTTTCTGCCCCTCCCCTGCTCACACTCGCTCTCCTTTCAAAATAAACATTTAAAAATTAAATAAAAAAGACATGTATGCTTTTATATACTATAGTATACAACCAGAGTCAAGAGCAGAAGTGGGCAATCCATTTTACAAACAAGCCATAGCAGGATTAGGGAGAGAGGATGAGAGAGAACAGGAAGACTAGCAAGTCAAATAAATTATTTACTTAAAAGTCCACAGGGTACAGAGCACTATGAGATGCACAGTGCCAACCAGCTCCACCCCTTCTCTGCTAGTCAGTACAGGTCCCAAGATGAACACCAGAGTCAAACAACCAGCCGAGTTCCACGTAAAATGGCCTTACCAGGCTAGATGGGGCCAAACACAAATATTTTTAACTCCTAGTCAAAGAACAGAGGTCCAAGGAAGATGATGATCAATAGCTCCAATACTGAAGAGAGATTAAGGAAGACAAAGGCTATGAAAATGACGGAATATATGGACACTGGGTGTTTTGAAAGGGCACTTAGGGTAAAGTATTGGGAGCAGAAACAAGACAGGAAAGATATTAAAAAACCAGTGTAAATGAAAAGGCAGTATACAGAATACTCTTTTTTTAGATGTTTGAGAGTAAAAGAGAAAAAAATATGGCAATAACTCTAAAAGAAAGGCAGAGGGTTTTCTTTATTTAAGACAGAAAAGAGTTCAGTGTATTCCAATTCTCAAAGGAAGGACTCAATAAAGAGAGTTAAGGATGAGACAGTAATTGACAAAACTGAGGTACTAGACAAAGTACGTACTAGGAAATGGGATGGGGAAGAAAAGAGATCCATGTGCATCCTGAAAGTCACCAAACACAATTAAAACAGAGGAGAGCAGATGGCAGGAACTTGGAAAAATCAGAAGCCATGCAAAAATGGCAAAACAATGATCTAGAAGTGACAGTGAAGGACTAGAAATACATTAATTGTTCCCACTGTCCAAGGAGTGGCAAAGTATTCAGCCAACAAAACTACAAATAATAGCATTCATCAGAGGAAAAAAACTTGTTTTCAGTTATGGGTTAGGAGATGGAGGAAATGTTGAGAGAAAAAATTAAGAACCTAGGACTTTGCTCACATTTGTGCACAGGTTCTACTAGCCCCAATACAAGCAGCTGGTAAAGGAACATCAGGAATGAGGTGGAGAGAGGGGGGGGCTGAGCTCTCTTTATAATACTGAAGAGAGAGAACTTTGAAGAAATTATCACCAGCACACATGAAGAAAAGCTAAAAACTTTTATGGGTGTGGATGATAGGGAGAATGAAGAGAGGAACATCCCCCAAATAGTGCTATGTATCAATGACAGCTAGTGTCCAGCACTAACTACATCAAGGGGAATGACCTTCAATCCCACTTTCCCAGAAGCTGGACCCCGAAACTTCCTTAGATTTCATTTGCCAGGCCAGCAATTTGCAGAACTGTCAATAATTGTTTTATTTTCTGAATTGGACATTTTTATAAAGGGTGTATTGAAAGCTGTACAAAAGGCTTTGAGAGACATTATCCAAAAGATAAGTGAATGTCCTTGACTAGAACTATGGCTAGATCATATTTGGTCTTTTACACCACCCCCACTCCCACCCCTGCACATGCAGACAGGGTGGAAAAGGCCAGATAACACCAGTTAATATTTGGGTAGCACTTCACTGATTTGAATTACTGTCTAATCTGGGTAATCTCTCTTACCCTCCTCTCCTTATTCCTATTCTTATGACCCCTAATCCAAGAACAGAGAAGGAGAAAGAACATAGATTCCGTGTCACAGAGATCTTGAATCCTAACTCTACTTCTCCCCCAGGGACATTTCTCAAACCCTCTCTGAGCTTCAGTTTCCTCATCTATAAAGTAGGAGTAACAATACCTATTTCATGCAGTAGTTTTAAACATTAAATAGTAGACATCAGATCCTGATATATAGTAGATGTTAATGAAATGATAATATTAATCTGTTAATATATAGAGGACAAATTCTGCTAAATGAAAACATTCTCAAGTAACAAAAATTCCAAAAATCCCTCTGCACCTGATAATCTAACTAACAATGATATTTATTAGGGTACAATTTCCATAACTAAGAACTTATACAATGTTTAGTGGTTTGAAATATACTATATATATTTCCTCCAAATGAGTGTTTCCAAAATAAAGGAAACCTTTTAAATTCCAGTTTAATCCCAAGGGAATTTTAGAGAATCTCAATATGTCTCAAATAAATGATGTCAAAAAAGCATGTGGATATAGAGTAACACAGCAGAGAATCTGAGGCAAAAAGGCTAACCCCTTAGGTCCTCCCCAACTTTAGTTAACTAATATCACAAATGCCACCAGCTCTACCAATCTCATAACCTTAGAGCTTACTTTCTTTCTCCATAACATCATTAACTCCTAACTCTCCCTTCTTCAAAACTTCTAATATACTTTTTTTTTAACTCCTAAATTCAGGTCTTGATAGATAGAAAACCACACCTGAATTTCTACAAAAATCCTTAACTGGCTTCCTTTCCAATAATTTATATAACACCTCCTGATTAATCAGTCTACAGTTCCTAATTTATCAGTGCCTTACCTTCAGTGGTTCCTAAGTGGTAGCAAGAACAAGTCCAAATTCCTCAGTATAATGTTCAAGACTGTTCATAATCTGAGCATTACCACACTAATCTTATCTCCTCCTAGTCCATAATCTAAACTCTATTCTTGGAGCAGGCAAGTATTCTTTTTTTTTCCATAGTCCACAAAAAGTGGTTTATTGTTTTTAGAATGAAAGAAGATGCTTTCAGAACTTTCAGTAGTGAATAAAAACTGTTGGAACTTGAAAACTTTTCTGAAACATTATTTTTTCAGCTGAAGTAAACACTTCAACAGAAAACTTCCAATTTGCAACTGTGTGGATCCCGAGGTGTCCAACTAGATACAGCTAACTGCTTAGCAACTAGATAAAGCTAACCCCTTAGAAGCGGGGCTTGCGCCTGCGGCCAGTGTACTGAGTGTAAGGTCTGACCTCCTTGCCCTGACGCATGCAGAGCTCCTTCTTCCCCAGCACTCACTTACAGCTCTTCCTCACCACCCCACGCCTCACAATCCCATACGGGAACCCACAGAGGAGACACGGTTCTGAGTAGATGGATGGATGGAACAGCCTGGCTGGCATCCAAGCTAATCCAGGCAGAGAAAAATGGTGATCCTCCCTGAGTTAAGTGGCCTGGGAGGCCTCTTTTACAACAGAAGTCCCCACTCTTGGACACCCTCTCCTCCCCTGGTGATATTCCCTGGCACCAAAGCAGTTGTTTAGTAGGAGAGCAGGTGAGAAGGCGTACCTCCTCACAGGCATCTTTGTGGTAGATGACTATTTAGGTGTGTTTACTTGTTAGGTGCTGCCTATGGGGCAGGCAGGGGGCCAAGCTACTTTGGGAGCAAATAGGCCAGGATCAGCTCATGAGAGACTAACACTATCCAAGGAGAGCCCGAGGCCCCACCCCCACTGCCATTTCAGATCCTAGTCTGGCTGTGGGGTTGGCATGCCTGCTATATAGACCAAGTGGGGGCCCCCAGCAACTACAGATGTCTGAAGGAGGAAAACAAGGTTGCCAGGTCAAGGCTGCCCCAACAGTGATCCTCAAGGGTGGAGTAGACAAGTATTCTTGGGTCCAGTCAATAATATAAGTTTATCCCAACCTCAGTATCTTTGTTCTTGTGTTGCCCTGGCCTGGAAAACCATCCCCCTCCTTTCTGTCTATTCATATCCTATCATTGTAAAACTCTAGTCTGACTCCATGAAGACCTCACAGACCACTTCAGCCCAGACTAATCTCACTAAACTATTACCTGTCATTTTGACATAAGTCCGTAGCATAACAACAGACCTCCTAGAGCATTTACCACTGTGCCATAGATTGTGACATTTTCACCAAAGAATACTAAATTTTCCATACGGCTAAATTACTCAATATAAAAACTTTCATCTGAGACTATGCCCTTTCACTTAACTGTTTTAAAATGTTCCATCTTTTATGAAACAGTGGTAATTAGACAAAAAGTTAGTTTTTCAATTTTGTGTCCTTACTTAGAAAACAAAAAGTTCTTTTGAAATATGACTGGTTTATGAAATCCAGGCTCTGGAATCAACAGTCAGTATCACCCATTTTGGCATTTACATATGATCCAATATTGTCATGGAACTGGTTTTTTTGTTTTTTTTTTTACTTTTTTTTTTTTAAATGTCTATTTATTTTTGGGAGACAGCATGAGCAGGGGAAGGGCAGAGAAAGAAGACACAGAATCCGAAGCAGGCTCCAGGCTCTGAGGTGTCAGCACAGAGCTTGACGCAGGGCTCAATCTCACGAACTGCAAGATCAGGACCTGAGCCAAAGTTGGATGCTTAACCTACTGAGCCACCCAGGCGCCCCTGCCATAGAACTGTTTCAAAAACCAGGTACTGTCTCCCCAATTAGAATTTTAAATTCCTTAGAAACAAAGGCTATATATACAGCACTTTTTTGGTCTTTTTGTTTTGTCCACATTAATTAACCCTGAGTTGAATATAAAACAGGTACTATAGGGGCGCCTGGGTGGCGCAGTCGGTTAAGCGTCCGACTTCAGCCAGGTCACGATCTCGCGGTCCGGGAGTTCGAGCCCCGCGTCGGGCTCTGGGCTGATGGCTCAGAGCCTGGAGCCTGTTTCCGATTCTGTGTCTCCCTCTCTCTCTGCCCCTACCCCGTTCATGCTCTGTCTCTCTCTGTCCCAAAAATAAATAAACATTGAAAAAAAAAAATTTTTTTTAAAAATAAATAAATAAAATAAAACAGGTACTATAAATTGAATAGACTAAATTATTGGCTTTTAAATTTGATGTGAAACTGACCAAAAATGTAAATGAAGCCAGTGTTCCTTGTCTCCTCTCTACCTCTCTTCCATAAAGATTCTCTGCACTCTTCTGGATTATACCCACTTAATGAACAGCCACCTACCTCCCCTATTTCTGCTCTAATCCCGCTTTTCTTGGCTTTTATGATCTGAAATTTTATCCCTCCTACCTTATTATTTCTCCCTGCTCCATTAACTGCCTCACTACCAACCCAACTATTTTTTCATCAGACTTCTTTACAATTCTGATAGTCTCTCTCAAATCACTTCTGGATCAAGTTTTAAAACAAGCCTAACATAATCATCAGTCCTCAAATTCCTACAAAAAAAAAAAAATTTAGTTGGAAAGTATATCATTTTATAAAATTATATTAAGAATATCTCCTATCATACTCCAGTACAGCTGTGGCAGAAAGCATAAAAACTGCTATTCCTGATATAAACCTACCAGCAACCATTTCTTTGTCACACAAACAACCTAAACTACCTCTGTACTATCTTCAATACTCATTCAGTTTCTGTGTATCTGGAGCAGTCTTCCATTTTAAAGATATTTAATACATCTTTAAGTTTATCAAGATCTAAAAATGATATTCTTCCTATGCTAGGGAACATAAGCCAATGTTGACCTCATTTACTCAGGGAATAGTGATCTTAAATGCACATAGTTCATAAAATCGTCATGTGCTCATTGTAACATTCAACAGCAAACTCAGGAGTCAAATCCTAGCTTGGCATTCACCAGTTGTGTTGACTTTAGGCAAACTGATCTCTTATCTTAAGGATTTTTCATCTATTAAACGGGGATAATAATAGTACCTACCCCAAGGGATTGTTGAGAGTAAGATTAAATAAAGATATAAAAAGCACTTAAATACAGTGGCTGGCACATAGTCCATAAATGTTAGGTTTTATTATTACTCCTCAATGACTAAGAATCCTTAGAAAATTTTCAATTATAATTCTGCTTATTCACTGATACTAGACACAAATCACTAAGATGGCCTAAATAAGATAAATACCCCCAAGTAATTGGGAAGACAGCACATTTGTGATAAAGCTATTTCAAGGTTTAAAGAGCCAAAAATTAACTACATTTATCTTGCTCAGCATTTAACTTACCCAGTAAACTTGAAACTAGATAAAACCAGAGATTTCTTTATTTTTAGAAACAGGAAACGTTATCAGAGCAAGGTAAATGATACCATTTTTCTATCTGAACTCTTTCAGTCTTACAGAAAGTCTACACACATAATGCCTGGGTAAGTGGGTCAAGAAAATATATTTCACCTTTTAATCATAATGAAGTTCAAATCTGTTCCTATATATACTTGCCTCTCAGCAGACTGTTTTCTTTTTTAAAATACTTACTTTTTACACAGAAAAAGAGAGACCAATTTTTTTTTAAGTTTATTTATTTTTGAGAGAGAGAGAGAACAGGGGAGGGGCAGAGAGAGAGAGAGAGAGAGAAACAGAATCCCAACCAGGCTCCACACTGTCAGCACAAAGCCCAACACGGGGCTCGATCTCAGGAACCATGAGATCATGACCTGAGCAGAGATCAAGAGTAGGCATTTAACTGACTGAGACACCCAGGTGCCCCAAAAGAAGCTAATTTTTAAAGGCTATATGTAAAATATTGATATTAATACAAGATAATGCTTTCATTATAGAGACTTTCAATTCAATCAAGAATACATTAAGCAAGTTATATTCAAACAATGATTTCTACTTATACAGGTTCAAAATCAGTGCTGTTATTTAAGTCATCTTGGGAAGCAAGACTCATTCTACAATGCCACCAAGGCTCAAAACCTTCTTACAATTCTATTTGCAGATGCTCAAAGACAAGCCTTCCTTACACACGAAAATCCTAGTGTCCACCTCTCAGAATTACATCTCATGTATTACCAAAAACTATAACTGATTACTCACTTCATTCACCAGACTTGCTTATCTTCAAAAGTTAAATATAACTCTCCCAAAATGAAGACTTGTCAGGATTGAATGTGCAATATGCTCTAAAGGCAAATCCAAAAGAAGTACACCAAACATTTCAGTTTGGAAGTCTCATTAAAATAAATATATAATTGCTTCTTTTTGGAAACTTCTGATATTGGTTTTCAAAAAGCAGTCATATTACCTTATAGATACCCCTCAGAGACAACCATAAAACTACAGCTAACAAAACTGAAAATCTGAAAAGCAGTTCTATGTAAAAATCAGCAAAGTTGATACTGTGGATAACTAAGGTTGTTTAATTTGAACAATTAAACTATCATGCTTCCATAACACTGGCTCCCAGAGTGCCTCTGAAGCAACAGTATTTAATACAGTTATTTACATCCATTCTTCTTGAAAATTTACATTTGGTTCAGGCTAGTTTGGGTAAATTGGAATTCTCCAAATGAAGGAACTTCAAAGTTGTCTTTTGTTCTTTTGTTGGTTTTTGTTTTGAGATGGATTTGGAGAAAGAGAGGAAATTATCCTAGCTTAGCTTACCCAGCCTAACACATCCTGCTCTAAGTACTTTGACTGTAACCTATTTACCACATACTTCAAAATTTGACTAATATCCTTCTCCTAGGGGCACCTGGGTGGCTCAGTCGATTAAGCATCTGACTCTTAATTTCGGTTCAGGTTACGATCTCACAGTGAGATCAAGCCGCTCATCCTCAGGCTCTGTACTGGCAGTGTGGAGCCTGCCTGGGATTCTCCCTCTCCCTCTCCCCTGTGTGTGAGCGTGAGTGTGTGTGTACGCGCACGCCCTAATATATATGTATTTCCTTCTTCTAAAATGGCACCTAGCTGGCTCAGTTGGTGGAACATGCGATTCTTGATCTCCAGGTTATGAGTTCAAGCCCTACACTGGGTATAGAGATTATTTAAAAATAAAATCTTAAAAAAAAAAATACATATATAGGGGCACCTGGGTGGTCAGTCAGTCTTGATCTCAGCTCAGGTCTTGATGTCACGGTGGTGAGTTGAAGCCCTGCACTGAGCTCTGTACTGGCCTTGAAGCCTATTTTATAAAGTTATATAGATATATATATCCTTCTAAAGAAAAAAATCTGGGGCGCCTGGGTGGCGCAGTCGGTTAAGCGTCCGACTTCAGCCAGGTCACGATCTCGCGGTCCGTGAGTTCGAGCCCCGCGTCAGGCTCTGGGCTGATGGCTCAAAGCCTGGAGCCTGTTTCCGATTCTGTGTCTCCCTCTCTCTCTGCCCCTCCCCCGTTCATGCTCTGTCTCTCTCTGTCCCAAAAATAAATAAATGTTGAAAAAAAAAAATTAAAAAAAAAAAAAAAAAAAAAAGAAAAGAAAAAACTCTGACATAGAAGTAACTTATGCCTAGATTTTAGCAACTGTCATTCAAAATTTTTTAAAAATGCCAAATCTGACCGTGGACAACTTTGTGACACTGGACAAAATACAAAGCTTCTCTGTGCCCCAATTCCTCATCTGTGAAATGGGACTAAAATAATAAACAATATACCTATTTCATGGGTGTGGTGAGGATTAAATAAGAATATGTGCCTGACACATGGCGGGCACTCAATAAATATTTATTAAATGAACGAGTAAATGAAATAATGTACATAAAATGCTTAAGATAGTACCTGACAGGGGTGCCTGGGTGGTTCAGTTGGTTAAGCGGCCGACTTCGGCTCAGGTCATGATCTCTCAGTCAGTGAGTTCAAGCCCCACGTCGAGCTCTGTGCTGACAGCTCAGAGCCTAGAGCCTATTTCAGATTCTGTGTCTCCCTCTCTCTGACCCTCCCCCGTTCATGCTCTGTCTCTCTCTGTCTCAAAAATAAATAAACATTAAAAAAAAAAAATTAAAAAAAAAGATAGTACCTGACAAATATCATAAATAATGTTATAAAATCATTGTGATCTGTACTTAGAAAAAGCAAAAGTAAATGGCTAACAATATAAGTATCACTGTCCAAAAATTCCATAACCAGATTTTTAAATAATTCTTATTTTATAAATTTTAAAAATTATTTTTAAATAATTTTCAAAAGAAAAATAAATAATTTTCAACAACTACAATGGTTTGAAATATTCTCATATATTATCTCACCACTAGTCTCAATTTCCAGTTGTAGGGTCTATCTTTAAGTGATGAAGAACTGACTAAAACATCCAGAAATTGTCTCTCCCTTGTACCAATTATAACCACATAGCCAATATTTGGGCCAACGGTGAGTCATTCAAGGAAAATAGATTAATAAAGGAAATTAAACTAGTCACTGATGGGCGCCTGGGTGGTTCAGTCATTTGACCTTCTGATTCTTGATTTTGGCTCAGGTCAAGATCCCAGGGTCAAGGGATGGAGCCCTGCCATGGGCTCTGCCCTGGGTGTGGAGCCTGCTTGAGATTCTCTCTCACTCTACCCCTCTTTCCCATATGCTCACTCTCTCTCTCAAATGAATAAACAAACTAGTCACTGAGAAAACTACTTAACTTCATCAGAAATTAGTAAAGTTAAGGGTCACCTGGGTGGCTCAGTAGGTTAAGTGTCCCACTCCTGATATTGGCACAGGTTGTGATATGGAGCCTCGTGTCAGTGTGGAGCCTACTTAGGATTCTCTCCCTCCCTTTCTCAAAGTAAATAAATAAACATTAAAAAAATTAGTAAAGTTAAAATTAAGCTTTTAAAAATTCTTGAGTTTTTTTTTTTAACGTTTATTTACTTTTAAGAGACAGAGACAGAGCATGAGCAGGAGAGGGGCAGAGAGAGAGGGAGACACAGAATCCGAAGCAGGCTCCAGGCTCTGAGCTGTCAGCACAGCTGACAGCTCAGAGCCTGACGCGGGGCTCGAACTCACAAACGGCAAGATCATGACCTGAGCCAAGGTCAGATGCTTAACAGACTGAGCCATCCAGGCGCCCCAAAAATTCTTGAGTGTTTTCTTGTCTGCCCAGTATATAAAGAGGTTATCTGACTTTAGACTAAATCACATTAATTTTAAAAATAATGAAAAGAGGAAATTTTTCTTCTTTTCTTTGGGTAAACAAAAATGTAAAACTGAAACGACTAATAGTTACTGTGTACCAGGCATTATGACCTAAATGCTTCTGTACATTACATTACTTAATCCTCACAACCACTCTCCCCATTATAAAGATGGAAAAAATGAGGCTTTCTGAGGCTGTGGAACTGGAACCATGTAGTTTTAAATAATCTCAAAAGGTAAAGCACAATCTAATCAAAATGGTCAAGGAATGAAACTAAGACACAAATAGATAACCAATTGTCAAAGAATCAGAATACAACAAACCACACTTAATAAAAGTTTACTTGACTAAAAGTGAATGATTCAGAAACATACTCTAAGATCTCGTGATGCCTAGAAGCCAATGTTACAACCAATTCTGCTGTGAATTTCTAAGAGATTGGGTTGTGTACACACTACCTTTGTAATCCACTCTGAAAGTCACTTCTTAATAATGAATTCCCATAGTTTATCACTTGTCTCCTCACATTTCAAAAGAAAACTTTTAGTTAATGAAGTCCAGTGGTGCTCTAAAGTATGGATAAATGTAAATGCATTTTAATTATACTTCTTATTTTGACCTAGTTGGAGTAAAAAGAGTAAAAAGCAAATAGACTGGTTTTATAAAACATTTATAAAGTAAGTTAGAGACAAAAATAACAGTAAGAAGACTCTGAACAAAATTACTCCAACATCTCTCAGAAATTTAAGTACCTCTGCTCCAATGTTTCCATAAAAACTACTACTAAATTACCCCACAATCTTCTGATATAATTCCACCAGAAAAGTCAAAATGGGGCACCTGGCTGGTTCAGTCTGTAGAGCATGCAACTCTTGATCCCTGGATCATGAGTTCAAGCCCCATGCTGGGTGCAGAGTTTACTTAAATTAAAAAAAAAAAAAAAAAAAAAAAAAAGTCAAGGGGCACCTGGGTGGTTCAGTCAGTTAAGCGTCAGACTCTTGGTTTTGGCTCAGGTCATGATCTCACAGTTCGTGGGTTGGAGCCCCTCGCTGGGCTCCATGCTGGCAGTACAGAGCCTGCTTGGGATTCTCTCCCTTCCTTATTTGCAAGAGCGCAGGCTCTAGCTCTCTAAGTGAATAAATAAACTTAAAAAAAAAAAGTCAAAATAATCATTAAAATACATATTAGGCACCTCTTTAAAATATTTTACATTTGGGGCGCCTGGGTGGCTCAGTTGGTCAGCATTTGACTTCGGCTCAGGTCATGATCTCACAGTCCGTGGGTTCAAGCCCCGCATCAGGCTCTATGCTGACAGCTCAGAGCCTGAAGTCTGCTTCAGATTCTGCATCTCCTTCTCTTTCTGACCCTCCTCCACTCACACTGTCTCTCTCTCTCAAAAAAGTAAATAAACATTAAAAAAATTTTTTTAATTTACATTTATCACCCAATTGTACCACATGTATATTAAGTTAAATCATCCCAGTTACTACTAATTTAAATTTGCATTTAAATTGGTTTAAAGTAAGTATATACAATATTAGTACATATATTCTTCTGCCTTTAATAAAAAAGGAAGAAGGACTACTGAGACAGCTTAGTGGCCCAAGTCAGAGAAGGTAGTTTTAAACAGAGTTAATTGGATTGGAATTTTCATTGTTGACATCAAAATAAAATGTTATTCAACAAAATAGTTCAAGTGAGGTACTACCTCATATCTCATTTCAGTTAATAACTCCAATCTGAGAGCATTACACAAGCACTGATTAAGCATCTTTCCAAGAAGGAACGGTGCATAGTTACTTCTTTGCTAGTCACAGATTCCAAAGGAGTATGTGCTTTGTGGCAACAGGACTGGACTCCTGTACTTTCACACCCTAATAATTGTTATAACTCCTGAAGCAGTTGGGGCACTCCCAACCTCTGGATTAGAGAAAACACTAAGCTAAATTCTAATAAAAGGAGTCCATGTAAATAAGCCTGAAAAATTAAAATTGCTACCTGTACATAAGCATCATTACGATCAATCATCAAAAAGTCTACTGAGGGCCTACTATGTGCAAAGCTCAGTGAAAGGAACTGAGGGGAGTACTGGCTAAAACAACTTAGCTTCTGATGAAGAAGCTCTGATCCAATTAGGTAAAGATACAGACTAGTGAAATTAACTAAGAACATAAAAGGTATTGGCATTACAAGTGGCAAGATTTTTTTTGGTTGCGGGGGGAAGCTTTTGACCCACCAAGGTAGATAAGATACAGCCAGTATAACTTCCCAAGAACACGAGGGTTATCAGCAACAAATGTCAAAATGTTGAGAAGATTTACTTTTGCAAAGTAAATTTATGAAGTCAGCATAGACTTCATAGAGGGGAATTGAGCTGAGCCTTGAAGGATGGAAAAGTTTAAATAGTTAAACAGCATAAGAACAGAAAAGGACAAATGATAATGGGAACAAAGGTGCTGAATGGGAATGTGATCATTAAATATTTATTAAATACCTACTACATGTCAGTCACTGTTTCAGGTACTAGGTATACACTAATGAACAAAACAGATGAGTTCCCTGCTCTTGTGAAGTCTCGTGAGGAAGGCGGATAATAATTATGCAAGCAGATATATATCATTATAAATTATGATAGGTGCTGTGAAGGGAGGCAACAGATGCTAGTAACAGGGAATAACGGAAAAGGACTAGCAAAATAAGATGATGAGGGAAAGTATTTCTGATACATCTGCTGAGGCTTGAGGAAGGCAGCCAGGCAAAGAACAGGGAAAAGAGTGTTCAAGGAAGAGAGAGCCATATGTACAAAGGCCCTGTGGTAGCAAAGAGCTTACCAAGGATAAATAAGAAGCTGATATGATTGAAGACTGGCAGAAGGTGAAGCTGGAATAGTAAGCAGGGGCCAGATTATACAAGACATCATATGCCAAGATAAAGAGTTTGAATCTGATTTTTATTCCAAGCTCTAAAAAACTTTTAAAAGTTTTTGCTACTCACAAACATATTGTTGAATAAAAGGAACCAGACTCAAAAAAGTATGCACTGTATGATTCCAGTTTACAAAAGTACAAAACAGGCAAAACTAATATACACTGTTAGAAGTCACCCAGGGAGGTGAAAGGGAGGCAGGAACTGGAAAGGAACTCAGCAGGGACTTCTGGGTACCAGTTCTTGACCTAGGTGCCAGTTACATAGATATATTCAGTTTGTGGGGGGGAAAAAAAAAATGATCAAATTGTACATGTGTATTTTTCTAAACATATATGTTATATATCTTATATATAACTTAAATAACAAGATATGATTTTAAAAATTTTAATGCAAGTTTTTAATAATGTTTTAAAAATATTACTCTGTTCAGATAAAATGGGAATAGAGGAGCACACCCAAATATGTTATGATTGACAGATTAACCTGATGGAAACTCTTAGATTCATATAAAATAGGGAAAGGGGTAAGTCAAATAGCCAGCGAATACAAAGTACCATGTTCATAAAGAATAAACACAGGACTTGGGAAGGGAGTTAAGCAATAAAAAATGAGCTATAAATAGGGGCGCCTGGGTGGCTCAGTCGGTTGATCGACTGACTTCAGCTCAGGTCACGATCTTGCAATCTGTGAGTTTGAGCTCCGTGTCGGGCTCTATGCTGACAGCTCAGAGCCTGGAGCCTGCTTCGGATTCTGTCTCCCTCTCTCTGACCCTCCCCCACTCATGCTCTGTCTCTCTCTCTCTCTGTCAAAAATAAATAAACATTAAAAAAAAATGAGCTGGGGCGCCTGGGTGGCTCAGTCAGTTGAGTGTCCGACTTTGGCTCAGGTCATGATCTCGCGGTCCACGAGTTCGAGCCCCGCGTCGGGCTCTGTGCGGACAGCTAGGAGCCTGGAGCCTGGAGCCTGTTTCAGATTCTGTGTCTCCCTCTCTCTCTGACCCTCCCCCGTTCATGCTCTGTCTCTGTCTCAAAAATAAATAAATATTAAAAAAAAAATGAGCTATAAATGCCTTAGAATGAAAGGAAGAATTTCTAGAAGAAAGGAATAGCTAAAGACAGCAATGCCTAAAAGATTAACAATGCTTGTTATCTTTTGGCTTATATTTTAATATGGTTATTTCCAAGCTCTTCCCTTGACCCCTCAACCCTAATACACAAAGAGTATAATGAAAATGATCCCAAACTTGAGCAACCATTCACATATGAGCTCAAATGAATGGCCTCCACCCCTTACTATCTCTGGCAGTAACTGCTCTGAGCTCAGCTTCCTCACGTAAGAAGAGGATAATAACTACCAATAGAGTTATTACTTTCTCCCTATCACCACCCAAAATATTGAGCTGTAAACTGGTATTTTAATTATTATTTCCTAATGATATACTGAGAGCCCATGGTTGCTGAGTTTCCATTCTCAAGACTGACAAGTGGAAAAGAAGGATTATAGAACAGTCAACATGTAGAAACAGAATGGATAAGGAGAAACCAGGGGTAAGATAAAATGGGGCTGCTTCTAGAAGCCTGGTAACAGAGGTTTTAAACCTTTTCTAAGACAGACTTGAGCTACAGCTCAAGACAGACTGGGAGTGGTCCAGTGACCTGAGAAATTATGAGAAGGAAAAAATAATGTTAGGTCTTCCCAAAAAGACACAATTTCTACCTGATGTATTCCTTTTGCGGAATAGTAGCTAAAAGAAGTTAGACATAAACACTAAGGATATTCTGTCATAGGTGGAAGGGCAAAGCCTTCAATTATTTTATAGCATCCCCACCCTTAAGAATTACTTGAACTATAGTGCTTGCTTCGGCAGCACATATACTAAGAATTACTTGAACTATAATGTGTAAAGCACTTCTTAAGTAGAGCCAAAGATGTTAAGTTTTATATTTCAGGTGGTAGCATTTCAAAAAGAAAACAAAATAAAAGTTCTACTCCTTAATCAATCTTTGGGTAATTTTCCCCCCACAACATATATCCCATTGTCCTAAAATGAAACCTGATTCCTCATGAATTTCTTTCCCCTGATATAACCAGGGTTCCTATCTCTACCAGTCTTTCTCTTCTCATACACCTCACCAATAAATAACTATGATGTCCCTGTTTCCTACAAAGTTGGCACACTGACTCTCTAGTACTCACTCTGATCTCATCAGTTTGAATCAGAACACAGAAACTTCACAGCATTCCCAAGGATCATTCTGCTAACCAATATCTTAAAAACAACATGCAGTTTAAACAATGATGGCAGTCACAGTGATTACACAATTGGATACATTTGTCAAAGCTCATCAAACTGTACACTTAAAACTGATGAATTTCACTGTATGTAAGTTAGACCTTGACAAAGCTGATTTTTCTTTTTTATTTTAGAGAATGAGAGCACGAGCAGGGGAGAGGGACAGAAGGAGAAAGAGAATCTTAAGCAGGATCCAGACTCAGAGCAGAGCCTGGAGTGGGGCTCGATCCCACAAACCTGGGATCATGACCTGAGCCTAAATCAAGAGTCAGACGCTCAACCAACTAAACCACCCAGGCCCCCCAATAAAGCTGATTCTTAAAAAATGAATGCATGTACATCTTCAGCAAATACTTACTGAGCATCTATTATGTGCATCAAAGTTTAGACCACATCTTTCAGCTTGACTATCTGGGTCCTACCTGTTAAGTAATATGCTTTACTCACAAGCTGACACTGTCCCAAAAAGTCATGTTACATGAAAGAAAAATGGTTCAGTCTCAGACCATGAATGTTACCCTAACAGTCACGCCTCTACAGTGGAAGGACCATTAGCTACCCATCATCTTCCATTACATAAACCATATCTAGGATCACACTGGCACTCTGTATTTCAATACAAATGCTTCCTTCTTTAAAAAAAAAAAAAAAAAAGATTAAGTACCTACTATATGGAGAACACACAACTAGCACAGCCTTATATGTTTGTCTTTCTACCAAAAAACAAAAACATCTCAAAAGCATACTGACAACATTGCTGGAAGAAAAGAAGGGAACACTATTGGGGAACAGACTTAACGGACTTGAGTCTACAGTCCAAGGTGACCCAGTGGCTCAGTCAAAGGCCTAGAAACTAATGCACTATGCATGACGGAGAGAACCGTGGAACTCAGAAACAGACTTGGGTTTGCATTCCAGCTCTGCTGCTTACCAGCTGTATTTGTAAACTTAGGAAAGTCACTTTACCTTCTGACCCTCAGTTTGCCCATCTGTGAACCAGGGATGCCAACTAGCACCTCGCAGCATTGTTGTGAAGACTATATGAGAGATATGCCACCTAGCACAATTCCTGGGCACAGAGTAAGCAACTCAACAATATCATTAGTTCCCTTTCTTGCTCTTAAATTACTTAAGAGTAAGAAAATACCTGTGAATCAAGGTAATCCACAATCCCCGTTAGTAATCACAGAACAGAGAACCCGCATTTGCTGCCTTGTTCATACTCTAATCAACTCCTTCCCCGTCCCACTACTTCCAGTTTTTCAAACCTTAGTTACTATGTTTAGAAAAGTGATTTAATTTTAGAAACTTGGAAAATTCTTCTGAGTAAATCAAGCAAAACCTTAATCTGCCCCAAGGGGAATCCTGAGCAAAATAATTATTTCTGACAAAAGCATTTTCTATGGGAGTTATTTAATCTAGCCACACGAATGCCACCGAAGCTGCACACAAAGTGACAGAAAATAATCTGGAACATACTCCGAAGAGAAATATCCTCCTAAACACCCAAACGTCTCCCTCCCTAATCTGAGCTAATAAAATTACTAGGCGATCTGAATTCCCCCAACTCGGACACCAGCCCAGCGCCTTGGGCCGGAACTGCAGCAGTCTGTAAAATGCCCTGAACAAACCCCACCTCTCAAAATATCCCCAAAAGGCAGGGAGGTCCAGAGAGTGTTTTCTCCTCAACCAACAGATAAGGCACCAGGAGCTCAGAAGCGCAATTCTTTCCCCAAGGTCATTCAAGTCAGTGAAGGTGTGACGGCGAATCTGCAAGCAGTCTCCGGTTTTCCGGAGATTGCACTGCAGGGTTTTTTGAGTTTGTGTGTTGTTGTTGTTGTTTTTTTTTTTTTTTTTTTGGGGGGGGGGGGCGGTTGCCTATTCTCTTCCCTTCTCCCACCCTCAAGTGTGAGCACTGGTCTCGGCATTTCCGAAACAAGCCACAACAAGCTCTGCAGTGTTAGGAAAGGGGCTGACGCGAAGAAACAGATGCTCCAAAGCAAGATGGTCTTTCTCGGCTCACAGAGCCTCCTCCAAGGTTATTAAGAGAAACCGCAGGCACCTCTGAGAGCTCCAACACGGGCTCCGAATCCCCAGCCCGGCCGCTCCGGGACGCCGGGTTCCCCGCAGGCAGCCTCCGCAGCCAGAGGCCACGGGCCCCAAAAACCGCACTTCATTCCTGCGCTTCGGGAAGCCATGGCTCCTTCCCGGCCCGGGCAGGGGCGGGGGTGCGCAGGGAGGCGGGCCGCGCGCGCTGCGGAAAGTTCACCGCGGCGGCGGGCGGGGGGCGGCCCCGGCCCGGCTCGCCCGCGTCCCCCTGCAGATTCCACCATTAATTAGTCCTAAGGACTGTCTACTGGCAACTTAAACAAAGCGAATGCCTTGAATTCCTTCCCGGCCCAGCGGTCTGGCTGCGAGGCCAGCATCGGCCGGGACGCGGGGCCGGCGCGGCGGGCCGACAGCTGCGGCGGCGGCGGCGGCGGGACCCCTCCCCAGCCCGCCCGCGCCCCCCGCAGCCCGGTCCCGCAGCCTGGCCCGAGCGCTCCCAAACCGCCCTCCTCCTCCTCCTCCTCCTCTTCGTTCTCCTCCTCCTCCTCCTCCTCGGGAGCTCCCGGGCTCTTCCTGTAAGATCACTTCCTTCCTCCCCGGGTGCCCGCGGGCCCCGCGCAGCCCCCTCCCCGGCGGTCCCGACCCCCCGCCCGGCCCGCCGCTCCCCGCCCCCACCGCGTCCCGCGCGCCCTCCCCCCCAAAAGCCCAAACTCGGCCCGAAACTCTCCTCCGCCGCCCGAAAATGTCCCCTCGGCTCTCTGCCCCAAACATTTCTCCTCAGATTCTCGCTCCCACCAGAAGTCTCTCAGAACCTTCCCTCCCCCTCCAAAAGGAAAATTTCCAACTCCAAAAAAATTCTCAAGGTCTCGCCCCACAAGATGACCCCCTTCCGAGTCCTTTCTCCAAAATTCCGCTCAAACTGCCCCCCACCTCAACTCCACACCCCCACAGCCCTCCCCCGGGTGCGCCCGCCGATTCTGCCCAGTCGCCCCTGGGTGCCCCGACCCCTCGCCGGGGCAGGCCGCCCCCTCCGGCCGCCCTCCGCCGCCCCCACCCGCCCGCCTCAAGCCTCCCGCGCCGCGCGCCCGCCGCCTCCCCGCACACCCTTCACCTCAGGGACTCCGGCCCGCGCTCCCGCCCGCCGAGGGGTCCGGCGCTCAGCTCCCGGCGTCCGGCGCCTCCTCCGGCTCCCCGGGACTGACAATGAGGGGCGGGGCCATGTGGTGGCGTCAGCACCTTGTGGGCGGGGGCCTGAGGTGGTGGGCGGGGCTTCCGGCTAGTCCCGCCCCCTTCGTTCTTTTCCCCCTTCCCAGGACTTGGACTTTGCCAAGTTTTCATTGCGTGCCTAGCTAGGTGCCCAGGGCCTGTGCTAGATGCGATGGGAAATCGAAATGGAAGACAAGGCGTCCTGCTTTCAAGAGGGGCACTCCCCAGGGAGTTGTGAGGATTAAATGAGATAATCTATGTAAAGGTGGTTAACCCAGGGCCTGGTATGAAGTAATCACTCAACAAATACTATTTCTATTACTCAGCAAATGTGGAAAAGGCACTCAGCTTGGAGACATAGGTTCCAGTCCCCAGCTCTGCTATTTCATTGTGTGACCCTAGACAAGTCTTTGTCTATCTGTGTTCCTCACTTTTACCTTAAGATGGGAAGGAGTGATGACCAGATGATCTCAAAAGTCCCTTCAATAATTCTGTGACACATTTCCTGTGGAGCTACTATGTGCAAGGTACCTGGGGGCCCAGAGAAATAGGGAGGGGGACCTTTGAAGGGAGCCCAAAACCCACAGCCAACGTGGTACAGGACACAGACACAGGCACACTCTCCCCCACAGATGCCCTCCCACGTGCTGGCACAGGGCTGAATTCACAAGCCAGGACACAGATGCACTGAAGGCTGCTTCCTCTCTGACTGCAGCAGCATAGCTGGTCTCTTGAGACATCTCTTGTGTAAGCTCCTTATTGCCTACGGAATAAAGGCCAAAGCCCTGGCCTGGTCTGGTCTCTTCCTACCTTATACACACACACAGACATACACACACTGTAAAGTTTATCCAAACTTCCACTCGCACACCCACTGCTTTCCCACATCTGTCCCATTGCTCATGCTCTTCCCTTGCTGTCTCATCTCCACTTAGAGCTCCTCCTAGCTTCCCCCATCCAGAAGCCAACTCTCCCTGCCTGAATACCCGAATACCTGTGTATTGTGTTTAACTCTCATGTGGGCATGAACACATTTTAATTTGTATCCAATTGACCTCCTGTGTGTTCCTTAGCACTCCCTCACTTCCTTTAGGTCAGCAACCACACATGTTTGTTGGGGCCAGAAAACCCTGGGATTATATACCCACGTTTGGGCTCTCTTTGAGCCTCATTCTTCTCCTGTGTAAAATGGGGATATTAATATAGTCCTTGTTTGTTCTGAAATTACATAAAACACTGTGTGGAAAGCACCAGGCACAATGTTCCAGAAAGGATGTAGTTGTCATTCTTATTTTCATTATTATCAAAATTATTTCCAGCTCCAAATACCACAGAGCACCCCTAGTGATAATCATTTCATAGTGGTTAGACATCTGAGGTCCCGAGAGAGGAAGAGGCTCACTAAAAGTGGCCCTAGAGAGCATTGCCATTGGAACAAGAGCCCACACTCCAGTTTCTAGACCCCAGGGGGAATCTGTGGAGTCACATCTGATGCCCCCAAGGATCAGTCAGCACCCCTCCAAGTAGGGGAGGCTTCGAGTTGAGTTCTCTCTGCAAGTTATTTGCGGCAGAGCTGACCCGTTTCTCCCTTATGCCTTTCTGCTCTCGGTTCCCTTACAAAAAGATAGATCTGTGTTCAACTGCCCTTGGCATCTCTGCAGTCCTGGACAAGAGCTGCAGCAAGGCACTGGGCGTTTCCAGAGTGCTGGCCTGTGGGAAAAGGGAAAGGGCTTTGGGATTCTGATTAATTTCCTGAGCTGCAGACAGGCAAAAATGGCTGTCCTGAAATGCTGGGCTGGTTCTCAAGGGCCCCTAACAAATTGCAGCTTATTTTTAGAAGAGGAGATTCAAAAATGCCACTTCCATGAAAAGTAAGCATGGCCAAGGATTGCTGCAGGCAAAGAAAGGGCTTTTACTGAGTCCCTCCTATGTGGGGATTCTGATTCCAAGCATTGCAAACCATTGGCAGAGAGAACCCAGGACATACAGGGGAGGTTCTGAAGACAGACCTTTCTCCCCAAGACCCATGAGTCTATCAATCACTTATTAGTTCATTCACAGCAAAAGTTTTGGCACAGAAAAGATCAGGATTCAAATCTTAGCTCCACCACTTACCAGTTGTGTGACCTTGGACTTTCAAGTCCCTCAGCCTCTCATCTGAAAAATGGAAATAATAATAGTACCTATCTCATACAGTGGCTGTGAGAATTAAATGCAATAACGTGCAAGAGCTTAGTTCTTAGGTGGTAGCACCTCATGCATGCCACTATATGGTGGCTACTGTTAATATTTCAACATGTCCTCCCAGAAAGACCTATCCTGCGTTGCCCTCTGGGTCAGAAGTAGGGCTAATGGATAGTCCTGACCTCAAGAATCTCAGTCTGTAAAAGGAATGGGGTAGATTTTTGGTTCTAGATACTTTCGACTAAGTATCTATGCTGCAAGCAATTTCGCTGCAAACATTTGCACTGCAAACATTTTCACCATATAACCCATTGGACTTAAGACAATTTTACCACAAAAGAGCAAAATAAATTGGTTGACAGTTTGATTTGATAGTTTGGTTTCATCAAACTGGTAGACAGTTTGGTTTCATTTCTCCATTGACTCGGTACTCCTCTATTTTTATATTATATAAATCCTAGCCATCATAACGGTCTGTGCTGTGGCACACATGTTTTTTTTTTTTTTTATTTTTTTTTAATGTTTATTTATTTTTGAGACAGAGAGAGACAGAGCATGAATGGGGGAGGGGCAGAGAGAGAGGGAGACACAGAATCGGAAGCAGGCTCCAGGCTCTGAGCCATCAGCCCAGAGCCCGATGAGGGGCTCCAACTCACGGACCGCGAGATTGTGACCTGAGCTGAAGTCGGACGCTTAACCGACTGAGCCACCCAGACGCCGCTGTGGCACACAGTTTTGAACCCATATTTCCCAGAGAACTTTGGAGCATTAATCAATGGACATGTGACAATATTCCAAAACCAGACAACAGCATAGAAGACATTCACAACGCAATAGAAAGCTCAGTTACAAATATGCATCCTATTATTTAGAGACTGACACCTCTCTTAATAAAGGAAGATATTTTAGTGGAAAAAGAAAAAGTCGCTCGGGGCGCCTGGGTGGCGCAGTCGGTTAAGCGTCCGCCTTCAGCCAGGTCACGATCTCGCGGTCCGTGAGTTCGAGCCCCGCGTCGGGCTCTGGGCTGATGGCTCAGAGCCTGGAGCCTGTTTCCGATTCTGTGTCTCCCTCTCTCTCTGCCCCTCCCCCGTTCATGCTCTGTCTCTCTCTGTCCCAAAAAAAATAAGTAAACGTTGAAAAAAAAAATTAAAAAAAAAAAAAAAGAAAAAAAAAAAGAAAAAGTCGCTCAGGTAGGGCACCTGGCTGGCTCAGTAGATAGAGCATGTGACTCTTGATCTTGGCGATGTGAGTCTGAGCCCCACATTGCATGTAGTGACTACTTAAAAATAAATCTTGGGGCACCTGGGTGGCTCAGTCGGTTAAGCGTCTGACTTCGGCTCAGGTCATGATCTCACGGTCTGTGGTTTCGAGCCCCGCGTTGGGCCCTGTGCTGATAGCTCAGAGCCTGGAGCCTGCTTCAGATTCTGTGTCTCCCTCTCTCTCTGCCCCTCTCCCACTCATATTTTCTCTCTCTCTCTCTCTCTCTCTCTCTCTCTCTCTCTCAAAAATAAACACTTAAAAAAAATAAAATAAAATCTTTTTTAAAAAAGTCTGATGCCAAATAAGGAAAGGAATTAACAAACAAACAAACAAACAAAAAGTATGACACTACAAATGAAAAACTTTGAACACAAGTGCTTAGGTACAATCCACAAAATAAAAGCAGTTTTTTGTGCAGTATTACAGTATTGCCATGAGTCCACATACATTTTAAATGTATTCAAATATTTTATTTTGCAATAAAAGCTTTTTAATTTTGTTTTTCATTTTTCATTTTTAAAAATGTTTTAAATGTTTATTCTTGAGAGAGAGAGAGAGAGAGAAAGAGAGAGATAGAGCATGAGCAGGGGAGGGGCAGAGCGAGAGAGAGGGACGCAGAATCCAAAGCAGGCTCCAGGCTCTGAGCGGTCAGCATAGAGCCCGATGCAGGACTCAAACTCACGAACCCTGAGATCATAACCTGAGCTGAAGTCAGATGCTCAACCGACTGAGCACCCAGGAGCCCTGTTTTTCATTTTTCATGTTTCACTCTATCCTTTTTAAGGAAGGTCCCTCTTTCATTTTTCATGATTTTATCTTTTATGGCAAAAACTGCCTTATGGCCAATTAGCTCGGCAGCAAAAAATGTCTGCAGCAAACATGCTTGTGACAAAGATATCTAGGGAGAAAATACCAGATGAGAGATTTTCACATATAGGCAAAAAAGGGGTTGAGGGGCTATTGTTAAATGAAAAGGATAAGAGTAGAGGCCCCTGGGTGGTTCAGTTGGAGGAGCACGCAACTCTTGAGTTCAAGCCCCACATCGGGGGTAGAGATTGCTTAAATAAACAAACTTTAAAAAAAGAAAAGGGATAAGACTAAGGTGCAGAATTATAGGTATAGTGGGTTATAACTTATATGCTCAGTACATGCCTAAAAAATGGAGAATACAGAGAATGAAATAGGAGGCTTTCACCTTTTTTCTTTCTTTATGATTTGCTTTTTCTATGTGTGTGTGTGTGTGTGTGTGTGTGTGTAGCAGGAACTTTCAAAAAAGACTCTACTATATTCTGAGAGAGAGGAAAGGGGATGAAAACACAGCTACAGGGGTGACTGGCTGGCTCAACCAGTACAGCATGTGACCCTTGATCTCCAAGTTGTGAGTTCAAGCCCCACAATGGGTGTGGAGCCTACTTAAAATAAAAAATTGTTTAAATATACTTTAAAAAAGAAAAGAAAAGAAAACACAACTACAAGGCCATTGGCAGTGGGCATCTGAACTAACTGTGCACACTGCCGTAGAAAGTTCCACATGGGCACCTGGGTGGCTCAGTCAGTTGAGCGGCCAGCTTCACTCAAGATCTCACAGCTTGTGAATTCAAGCCCCACATAGGCCCACTGCTGTCAGCACAGCTTCAGATCCTCTGTCCCCCTCTCTCTACCCCCCCTCTCAAAAATAAAAATTTAATTAGTTAATTAAGTAAAAAACAAAATTCCATAAGTTCCATCTCATTCCAGGGAAGGCCCCTGCCCAGACAATTCTCACCTTCTCCCCACTCTCCAGCCCTTAGCTGCACATGAACTTTCAGTCCCACAACCAAAGGCAAGCCTCCTAACAAAACCTCCAGAAACCACAGCAGGGCCAGGAGAAACGACTTTAAAGTAGGAAGAATTTTTTGCTGCCTGTCCTGTGCCCCTCACAAAGAATAACAATTTGCTGTCATTTTGTGTCTATGGTGCCTAAACTTGCACTTTGATCTTTCCTCATATCTTTCTGCAATTTCAGTTTTTTTATGAGGAGCATACATTATTTGGTCACCAGAAAAAATGCAGTAAAGATAGGTATAAAAAGAAAGCTAACCAAGCTGGTGTTGGTTCACTTTTGTTGGTAGCAAACAATAAATTACAACATTGTGGTTGAGGCCAGTGCTAAGTCTCTTAAGAATCATAGAAAGTGAGAGTGGGGGGCCGCCTGGGTGGCTCAGTTGGTTGGGCGGCCAACTTCGGCTCAGGTCACGATCTCGCGGTCCGTGAGTTTGAGCCCCGAGTTGGGCTCTGTGCTGACAGCTCGGAGCCTGGAACCTGTTTCGGATTCTGTGTCTCCCTCTCTCTGACCCTCCCCCGTTCGTGCTCTGTCTCTCTCTGTCTCAAAAATAAATAAACATTAAAAAATTAAAAAAAAAAAAAAAAAGAAAGAAAGTGAGAGTGGGAAGGGATAAACTTGCCCTCAATTTCTCCTACTCTCCCCCATATGGCATGATTTTCAGTCCCTTCACATTGCAGGCCACCCACCAATATCTGCATTTCATTCATCCATTCCACAAACACTTATGGGTCCTTTACTATGGACCAAGCATCATACTGGGCACTTCACAGGAATTATCTGATACAGGTTATAGAGGTCATTATTCCTACCTTGTAGATTAGGAAAACAAGGCTCAGAGGAGGTAACTCGCCCAAATTCTCACATCTAGTGGGATCTAAATCAAGACCTTCATTGGGGCACCTGGGTGGCTCAGTCGGTTGAGCGTCTGACTTCGGCTCAGGTCACGATCTCGCGGTTTGTGAGTTCAAGCCCCGCGTCGGGCTCTGGGCTGATGGCTCAGAGCCTGGAGCCTGCTTCCGATTCTGTGTCCCCCTCTCTCTCTGCCCCTCCCCCATTCATGCTCTGTCTCTCTCTGTCTCAAAAATAAACATTAAAAAAAAATTTAAAAAAAAAATAAATAAAAAATAAATCAAGACCTTCACAACATCAAAGCCCATTTCCTAAAGAATGTGGGCTGAATTCCAAAGCTAATGACTTATGTCCTTGAGCAGCCATTATTTCGTGGATGGCCTTGGGCAAGTCACTGAACTCTTCTCAGCAGCGGTGTCCCCATCTCTGTGGGATGAGGCTTTACCCAGATATTTTATCAGTTAAGTACTTTGTAAGTTATAATACATAATGCAGAGGGAAGTAAGTGTTCCCATCAACTCTGGAGAGACTGAGTCTCACTCATCCTTAGATCTCTTGGTGCTTTCCTCATCAGTGTTTCTCCCCCTTGGTGTTTATTCCTATTAGTGTTTATCCCCCATTAGCACATTTAGGACAATCCTACTTGCAGGAACTCTATCATTACCCCACTAGCCTGGGACCTCCTTCAGGACAGAAATGATACTTACTCCTTTCTGATCCCTTTCTGCCCCCGCTGCAGCATCTGACATGTAGCCCTCCAGATTCCCTCCCTCTTTTATTTATTTCATAACAAATGTCTGAGAGCCTAACATGTGCCAGGCACTGCACATACTATAAGAGAGCAAAGGGCCCTGCCTTCCTGGAGGGAAGGGGGGATGGGGTAGAGAGACAAAATAACATTAAACACAATTAGTTACTTAAAAACAATTGCATTAAGCACCACAGAGCATCAGGTTTGGGAAATGTGGGGTGGGAATCTAACTGAATCCAGGACAGAGGGAAGGCTTCCTAGAGGAGGTGGCCTTGAAGTTCAGAAAGGCTAAGAAATTAGCTCAAGATCACACAGCTGCTAAGCACAAAAGCTATTTTAACCAAGAAATGCCTGACTCCAAAGTCCATGCTGTGCCTCCTGGAGAACACTGCCTTTTATCTCCTTCATCGTATTCTTCCCTGTTTAACACTGGATGCTCTAAAGCGATGGTTTTCCCAGGTTTGGGGATCAGACATTCCTTTGACATCTATGAAACCTCTCCCAGGAATTACATGCATACTACAGACCCACAACATCTTGCCTACAATTTCAAAAGGTTCATAGGCATCCTGAGGCCCAGATTTAGAACTCACACCATGGAAGACCATAGGACTTTACAGTGAGAATCTCAGAACCTCCCAAAGAGACACCACCAGGGTTCCATAGGGACCTCAAATCTCCAGACTGACCCCAGAAACTCTATGGAAATATTTTCAAGATCCAGAAGAAAAATCCTGGGATCCTGTAGAAAACCCAAGTCTCTCCAGGGTAGCTGCAGGACACTGCAGAGATATTCTCAAGATGCTATAGGCTGTAGAGGAACCTCCAGTCCTCATAAAGCTGGAGTCCCTGAGGAGGAACCGGGGAGCCTTAGAAAGCTATGGGTCTTAACCCTTTTTGGGTCACTGACATCTTTAAAACTCTGAGCAAAAATGCAATACACAGCATGTTACACACAAAAGCAAGAGGTTCACAGACCACCGGGAGTCCCCGGATTCAGATCTCCTGTTCCTGAGCTTCCATTAGAACCTGAACCCCTCAAGAGCCTGGCCCAGGACCACAGACTGAAGGCACCCACTTCAGAGTCCCAGCAGGTCGCGGGTCGAAGCCGGTCTTGCCGTTTGCTAGCCATGACCTTGGACCACTCACCTACAAACCCTCAGGCCTCAGCGACCTCTCCTCCCCAGCCCAGCCCCAGCGGCGTGGGCTCCGAGCCGGGCCAGGCGGCGGTGTCGAGGAATCGGAATCTGCGGGCTCGCTGCACCGGGAGTGCGGACGACGGGGGAGGCGGCGCGCTTGCCGCAGTGACAGCTCCGCGCGGCCGCGAGCCTGGGAAGCCGGCAGTGCGGGGCGCGCTCGCGGCCTTTCCCACCCACCGGGCAGGGCGTGCCCGCCAGCCGGCTTCCTGCAGTCGAGGGCCGGGGAGGAGGGAAGGCGCAGAGGGGCCCGGGGCCTGGCAGGCCTGGTTCCTGGCTTTCTCTGCACGTTTCCTGAGCAGGACCGCCGGGGGATGGGACCCAGCACAAACCTCCTTCCCGGGGAACGCGGCCAGGAAATCGTGTCCTTGCTAACTCAGGTTCCTCCTCTCTGCCGGAAGGTGCTGACTGCCATCCACAATCTTTCAGTCCTTACGAACTGGGTGTGATGTGACCCACTTACCCCAGGAAGCACCGGAGAGACGACGACATGGCAGACCGCAGACCCCACAACACAGCAAAACTCCAGCCCTGTGGTGTACGTTCAATGAACTCCATCCTACGGATGAGAAAGCTGAGGCTTAACAATTGGAATGACCTACGCAAGGTCATCGTTAAAGTACTGCTAGGCATAAAATAAAGTGCTTACTGCATACCACTGTGCTACGAATGTTCTAGATATAGTTGTGCCATTGAGCCCTCAGAATCTATGAAGATAACATTGTCCCTATTTTACAAATGAGAAAACAGAACCAGAAGCCAAGTGGCTTCTCCAGTGTCACACAGCTAAAAGCAAGAGTTAAAAAGTAGACTCCAGTCTCCTGTTTTCGGTGCTCAGACCATTCTGCTATCCTGCTTCCCAGATATCCTGCATCAACACATTAGAGCCTAGTAACCTGAGGGCCAGAACCTTGTCTCATTTGTTTTTGGGCCCCGAAAACCCCTCCTGGAGCTTGGCACAAAATAGGTATTCTGAGATTACTATAGAGCCCAGCACAGAAGCTCAAAATTAGAAGGACTAGTAGGAGGCATCTAGCTTGTCTCCTTCTAGAACCTTCAGCCAAGTGAAAATTCAGCCGCTGCTTGAATACTTCTATCATGATGAACTCTCTCTCTCCATTCCAGCCCATTCTCCTGTTGGACAATTAATTATGTTTGGTCCAAAATGCAAATACTGCATTTTGCTCAGGGTTCCCTATAAACAAAGGAAGACCATTTCCTTCCTCATGGCCACAATATATATTGCACGGTACTCTTAGCCATTTGGTAAGAATTGACGATTCAGAAATGTTAAGTTCCTTGTGAACTGGGACAGTGTCAGCTGTTCACCAGAGATGTTTGCCTTCCATGGGTAGGGTTGTTTCAAAGTCAAGAGCCCCAGACTACATTTTCCAGCACCCGCTTGTATTTAAGCACGTGACTGGTTTTCACCAATGGGATGTGGGCAGAGACAATGTGTGCCATGTCTAGGGCAAATCCAAATGAAGAGGTATGTGTGCTTTCTCAAAGCTCGACCTTTTCTCTGTCATCTGCCAGATGTTGGATGCCAACACCAGAAGATGCTCAAAAGAGAACCATCTAGCACCAACTGTCTCTGTTCGTGTAACTGATGCATTACGTCCTGCCTATTCCCAAAAGAGTTTTGAGGTAGTTTCCATTGCAGTCTGAAACCTATCTGATGGATAATTAAACAGCAAGAATCAACGAATAATGAAAGCCTGGACGAAAGACCAGTGGGGAGGAAGAAAGATGAAAAATTGACTAATTACAGCAGAAATACTAGGTTAAGTGTCCTAAAGATAGCACTGTGACAGAGCAAAAACCACAGCTCTGAGTTGCCTGGCAGTCAAAGCAAAGAGGGAAATTACATGAGCTACAAATTATATGGGAAGTAGCAAACATGTGGTCAAGCATACACAAAACCTGAGGCCAGACCGTTGTTGTGAAGTCCAATTCCACTACGTACTAGTCATGTGACCTTAGTTATTGGATTTCCCTGTGCTTCTTCTGTTTCTTCATCTGAAAAATGGGAATGATACAATAATAAAACCCCTCTCTTTGGGTCATGGGGATGATTAAATGAGTTCAAGTATATACAGTTCTTCTAACGGGCCTGTCATATGGCAAATTCTATATAGGAATTAGCTATTACTCTACCTGATGGGAAGAATTAGTTTCATAATTTGGGAGAGACAAATTTTTCTCCGCACTAAACTATCAGAGGAATGTATTATACAAGGGACACCTTCCCTACCCCCGCCCAATGCAATGGACTGTGCCTCAATCAGGGTTTTATGACAACTGTTGGACTGTGGGTCACATGGTTGTTTCTCTTATTGGCTTTTGGATGAGACAAGCTTTGGCATCCCACTCACCGGAGAATTCTGGGGACAGGCTGCTTGGGGGTAAGCGGCAGCCCTAGGTCTCTTTCTGCTGTCCGTAGGAAGGGAAGTGTCATAGTGAGGAGCAAAGGGTTGGTGTTAAACAGACCCAGATACATCTATTAACCTCTTTAAGCCGGTTTCTTTATTCATACAGTGGAGACAATAGCAATCAGGATCTACCTAAGAAAGTTGCCACAAAGATTATATGAAAGAATTCTCCAAAACACTTCCCATAATAGCAAGACTGCAGTGCATAAGCACCCACAAAATAAGGAAGAATCTGAGAAAATAAAATAAGAACTCTTGCCTGAGACCTCTGGAGTAAGGAGAATAACGTTTTTTTTTAAGTTTTATTTATTTATTTTGAGAGAGAGAACAGGGTAAGGGCAGAGAGAGAGAGAGGGAGAGAATCCCAAGCAGGCTCCATGCTATCAGCACAGAGCCGGATGCGGGACTCGATCACACAAACTGTGAACTCATGACCTGAGCTGAAATCAAGAGTTGGACGCTTAACCTACTGAGCCACCCAGGGACCCCTAAGGAGAATAATTTTTAATGCTTCAAAAAGTAGTACAGAAATGGTACATTTCCCTCAGAATGTGGTCCTGGGCTGATCAAAACATCATTTCCATCACTCCTCTGCTTCTGGCTGGAATTCCCTTGGCTCAAGGCCGTGTGGTGTGCAGCCCAGGCTGGTCCATTTTTGGAGCCACCCTGGCCTGGAAAGGTGCCACAGAGCCGGAATGACCACCATGTCATAGCAACAGACTCTGTGTTTGAGGGGGATTGAGGACCTGAAGCTCCCCCTTGGGCTTCCACGTTATAGGTGGAGAGCACTGTGCTGAGCTTTACACACATTGCCTTGTCCGGCCCCCACAACAGCTTCATGGGATGAACTCTATTCATAATCGCACACTTGTGGATAAAGAAACGAAGGATCAAAAGCAGCAAAATGACCTGTCTATGGTCACACAGCTAAGAAGTGGCAGAGCTGGGACATAAAAGATGTATCTGACACTGTTATGTGTCTTTAACCGTTAGACCACACTGCCTCTCCCATCCAGCCTGACCCAGGATCTTCTTTCTCTCGTTAGCCAAACTCTCTCTTCCCAGGCCGTTTTCATCAAGGATCTAGGAAACAGCTGCTGCTGGGACCACCTATGCCTCCTGCCTGGCCCCAGGGTAGCCCCTGACCCTGTGTGAACTAGCTCATGGGCAAGACTGACAAGTTTCATTGGGGCGCTTCAAGTTGATCAGAAGCTCTGAGTGGATGGAAAATGAGCCATCATTGCCATCACCTGAGTTCAGCCTGCAGCTCTTACTTCTCAGCCTCCTGGTTGGTCTCTCTGCCTCCAGGCTCCCCCACCTCCATTCCTCCTTTCGCACACAGCCAGAGTGATTGCTCTTAACATTTATCTAACCAAGTCATTCCCCTGATGAATAATCTTCAGTAGTTGCCGTTGTTCCCAGTTTAAAGTTCAAAGTCAATAGCTTGGTTTAGATCCCAAGGCCCAGCCTGTGTACCTCCAACCTTCTCCTTCCTCTCAGGCATCCTTGGCCCCAAACACTCATGGTTGCCAGCCTCAGAGACTTCACACATAGTTTCCTTGTGATACGAGACGAACAAATGTGTGGATGAGCTGCCAGGCTTAGGCTGAGCTGTGAGGCTGTCAGATGACATAAACCTCATCTTCTCCAGGTGGCAGCAATGACTTCCTGCCATTGGATGGAGACTTTCCTGCTGGGGAGGGAGTGGCCCACCATCCACCCGGGAAAGGGACCCGTCAGGGAGAGACTATCAGCAACTCCGACTCTGTGTAGATCCCTGGGAAACAACGGCCTTATCTTGCACCCACTCTATGTGTCAGAGGTTAGGTGTCAGGGAGGTGTCGTGATAAAGCAGCACAGGGGAGCTAGATTTCCTGCAAGTCTATGTGGTACCTATGTCCAAGCTTTTAACAACTTAGAACTTGCATTGTATTCGTTCTCATTCATTCATCAAAAAATTTACTGGGTGTCTCCTGGGTGCCCAGGGGTCTCAGTGATGGGGATACAGTGGCCAAGTGGTCAACTAGAACTTAGCTCCTCCTGGAGCTCTGAGCTTCATGCAGGAAAGGCTGACTCAGAAACAGATGATTACAATTGCATTTGGAAAGCCCATCTTGGTTGCCTTGGGTGGCAGTTGTTCTTTGACATTTCTTTGCTTGAGGCAGAATTCACTCTGTATATGTTTATAATATATACAGTTGCTGGAGTCCCCTCCCAGAGCGGGCATAGGCTTCCCACCTCACCATTCCCCTTAGCAAAGGAAAATCCGCTCTGAATGAGGAAGGTACCCACCCACCTTTGATTTCCGCGCCTCTCTAGTGCCCCTTCGCCACCTGGTGGTCATATCTGGAATAGACCAGGATTTCTGACCAAAACTCTGAGGAAAGAGACCTAGTGTGGGTCCACTTAACAGCAACATTCCAAAGGGTGGCGTTTTCACCCAACTCTACATCCCTCTCCCCAGGGCTTACCTGTACCTGAGGTTCTGAGAAAGGCAGAAATATATTTTGTCTCACTGTGGAATCTTGGATCTGTTACTGCCCTTCTCTGGGCTCAGCTTCCTCATCTATAAAAAAAGGGCAGGAGATTGGGCCTTACTAGCTCTGATATTCTAGGATCTATGTCTAAAGTTCACCAAGTGACCTGTGACTCTGCCTCCTTCCTTAGCTCAGTGGGCAGATGTATATTCAGGAAGGGCTGAAAAGTTGCTGACTTGTTCACTCTCTACCCAAGCGCTTTATTTTTTTAATCTTTATTTTTGAGAGAGAGAGGGAGAGAGACAGAGTGCAAGTGGGGGGGGAACAGAGACAGAGGGAGACACAGAATTTGAAGCAGACTCCAGGCTCTGAGCTGTCAGCACAGAGCCCGACGTGGGGCTCGAACCCACGAACCACAAGATCATGACCTGAGCTGAAGTCAGACGCTTAACCGACCAAGCCACCCAGGTGCCCCTCTACCCAAGTGCTTTATACATGGAAGATGTTTTATTGGGTTTAGGACTGCATTAATAGAAGAACTGTATGTTCAGTGAGGGAGGTGATAGTCCTTCTGCCCATGTTTGGAGTCCTGTGCTCCATCTGAGATTAGAATTTTGAATGGGACGTGGAGAAATTGTGACGTATCCATAGAAGAAGGAACAAAATAATGGCTGAGGGGGGACCACAAAGCCACATTTTATGGGGAACAATGGAAGGAGCCAGAATATTGACTCTGTTATAAAAAAAAAAAAAAAAGACTCAAGGGGTATAAGCATCTGCACTCAAATATCTGAAGAGGGAATCTGGGGAAGAGGACTGGGAGAGTTAGGAATTAGAGACTACTACTTCAAGGGACAGATGTTTCTACCCCCAAAACTAAGAGAAGCTTTTAGTCTGAGCTAGCTAAAGAACAGAACCACATTTGAATCTCAATCTGGTGTCCCTAACTAGTTTGTAACCTTTGGCAAGTTCCTTCATCACGTGAAAATGTATAAAATGGGTATAATATGGAGCATGCAGGACCAATGACAACGGAACGATATAAAACGTTTTTTAAACGCCTAGTGCAGGGGTGTTTGGGTGGCTCAGTTGGTTAAGTGTTTGACTTTTGATTTTGGCTCAGGTCCTGATCTCCCAGTTCATGAGTTTGAGCCCTCGGGTGGGGCTGTTCAGCGTGGAGCCTGCTTGAGATTGTCTCTTTCTCTCCTTCTCTCTCTGTCCCTCCCTCCCTCTCTAAACAAACAAACAAACAAACAAACAAACTTTAAATAAAATAAATTGCCCAGTGCAAGGCCTAGCGCCTGGTTAGTGCTCGGTGAGTGTAACTATGGTTAATAAAATAGAAAGATAGTGAGCTCCCTGTCACTGGACGTGTGAGCAGAGAGGCTCGAGGATACTTGGTAGAAGTGGTGAGGAGTCAAGCAACCGGCAGAGTGTGGCTTAGGATGGTAGTGTGGGCTGATAGCTAGCAGCACTGGCTCTTGGGTCACACTGACTAGATATGAATCTCAGCTTTGCTATTGCTATTCCTGAACCCTTCCAAGCCTCAGTCTCCCCATCTGCAAAATAGGGGTAATAGTAGGTCCCACTTCACCTAGTAGTTGGGGGATCAGGGAAGTAAAGCAATCAAAATGTGTGAGCTACTGCTCTGACATTAGTGATCTGATTGGGGTAGTCCCAGGTGACCTTGAAAGTCCTCTTCCAGAATATCTTGGGTGCCCCGGTAGAGCAGGTAAATCCACTATTCTTTTTTTTTTTCAAAAAACTTTTATTAGTTTATTTATTTTTTGAGAGAGAGAAAGAACAGGGGAGGGGCAGGGAGAGAGGGAGGGAGGGAATCCCAAGCGGGCTCCCTGTGCTGTCAGCACAAAGCCCAGTGCAGGGCTTGAACTCATGCACCACCAGATCATAACTTGAGCCGAAATCAAGAGTCGGATGCTCAACCGACTGAGCCACCCGGGCACCCCCAGTAAATCCACTATTCTAAGACTCCCAGGTGCAGAGGACTGCTTCCATCTGCTCCTTGCCAGCGGCAGTGTAAACAGGGCACTGTCCCTTCCCCTCCCCCACAAGCCAGCCCTTCCTGTGACAGGAAGGTGACTAGAATGGCACCTGAGGAAGCTGTGGGGGCGGGGCACAGGATGGGGTACAGGACAGGCACGGTGGAGCACAGGCTGTCTGGCTTTCTAATCTGCTTATGCACTTTGGTCTCTAGATAAACTCTGAGCTCTGTGAGGGAACCAACGGCCATACAGGCAAAGAAATTAGCCAATAGTGTGGAAGATCAGAGGTTGCCAACTGGTGGCCCAGAGGCCAAACCTGGCTCACAGGTTTGTTTTGCGGTTGGCATAGTAGCACAGTGGTTCGGGTTTGTTTTTAATTAGCTGTCAACATTAAAAATAAGGGGACTGCATAGAAAATCCAGATTCCTCACTCTGTTAAAAATCAACAGCACTAGCACATTTCTGCACAACATGAGTCAGTTGTTGATGAGTAGTGGCCGCCACCTTAAGATAGGACATGTGAGTTCCAGGTCACCAGAGTCCCCATATCTCCCTATTGTGTCACAGCTAGTTTGCTTTACTCACTTATGAAGGCCCCCAAAGTCTCCTGAGTTTGTGATTCCTGGGGTAGAGGCGAGAGCACTTTGCAAATGTATCGGGACAATGGGTGGTCCCACCCTGGTTATGGCACTCATGAGTGCTCCCAACTCCCTTTCCCCATCTGCAAAAGGGGGAGGAGGACTTGGATTCCTCCCAGGGCTGATCTGAAGATTAAATAAGAAAAGGTCTGTAAGGTACCTGGAATGTAGTAGGTGCCCAAACAAAAATTCCTCCTGAGTAAACTGTGGTCCGGTCTCACTCAAGAATCTCCCCTGTCTTTGAATGTCACAGTGCTGGGCACAGTGCCAAGCCGCCACCACCCTAGAAGGCTGACATTACTGTTATCCACATTGGTTAGAGGAGCAAGATGAGGCACAGAGCCTCCTAAAGCATAAAGCAAGGCATAAAGGCATCCAGGCATAAAACAAGTAAATAGAAGAGCTGAGGTAGGTAGCCCCAGCTGTGTGATTCCTAAACCTGTGCTTTTCTCACTGCCTCACAACCACATGCTGTTTGACCGTGGCCACATCCACAGCCTGGGGTTAAGACTGTGGATTCTGGGGACATAACTGTATGGCTCGGATTTGGCCCCACCACTTACTAGATGCATGACACTGGGCACATTATTTACTTTCTTGGGACTTTCAGTTCTTTATCTGGAGGATAATAAAAGGACTAGCTCTATGTGGGTTAGGAGAGTTTATGCTCATAAAATGCTTAGGGCAGTACCTGGGTACACAGTAAGAGCTCAATAAATGCCAGCTATTATTATCATTAATTGAGCACTGGCTGTGTGCCAGGTACTAAGAGTACAAAGATCAAGGAGAATCCCTGTGAGGCTCAGAGTTGGCTGAGAGATCATAGATCAGAGTGACATGTGCTGTAAGGAGCCTGGCTGTGAGAGTGAGAGGGGAGTGATGGTTAGTTTTATGTGTCAGTTTGTTGGGGCCACCATCCCCAGATACTTGGTCAAATGATTCTAAACATTTCTGCATTCAGAAGGGTATTTTTGGATGAATGTACATTTAGGTCAATGGACTTTGAGTAAAGCAGATTGTCCTCCATAGGGGGGGTGGGCCTCATCCGCTCAGCTGAAAGCTTGAATAGAACAAAAGGCTGACCTCCTCTGAGCAAGAGGGAATTCTGCAGAAGATGGCCTTTGGACTTCATCTGCAACATTGGCTCTCCCTGGTTCTATAACAGCCTGCCTTTGGACTCAAAGTGCAACTTATTTTCTGAATCTCCAGCCTATTGGCCTCCCCCATCAAATTTTGGACTCACCAAGCCTCCACAACTGTGTGAGCCAGTTCCTTGAAATGAATCTCTTTCTGTACATATGCACATCGTGTTGGTTCTATTTGTCTGAAAAACTCTCATACAGGGTTGGGGGGAAAGAATCAATGCCTCTGCCAGAGCAGACATCCTCATCTTGTTTGGCAGTGCTAGCTTGGAGGAGGTGGTCCAAGGGCTTTGTCCCTGTCCCCAGTGAATATAACAGTTCTTTAATGATTGGGTTGCATTTACTTACAAGGATCCCACAAAGCTGGGACAGCCAGCACATATAGAGGTTGCAGAATCAGGATTCAAAAACTACTTAATCTGCAGAATGAAATGTAGGAAGCTGCAAGGAGAAATGTAGCATAGATCGTGGAAAAGTCCTGCCCTTGGTCCAGTTGAGCAGATACAGAATCAGGGGCCGGGGGTGGAAGAGTGCAGCCAGCTTAAAAGCACTAGATGGGTCCAAGATTTAGTGCTTTTAGGCGCCTGGCAGGCTCAGTTGGTAGAGCGTATGACTCTTGATCTTTGGGTCCTGAGTTCAAGCCCCAAGTTGGGTGTGGAGCCTACTTAAAAAAAAAAAAAAAAAAAAAAAAAAAAAAAAAAAAAAAAAAGATTAGTGCTTTTAGTTTGACTGCCAGTGAAATATGGGCCAATTCTTTCCTCATTTATGTTAAGAGAAGAAAAGCTGATGTGAGACTGATCAGCCTGGGGAGGCACAGTCCTGGCCTCCAGGTTTCAGAAAAGCAGGATCAGGACGTGCACATAGAAAGAAGTTACTAGAAATCGGGGCACCTGGGTGGCTCAGTCGGTTAAGCATCCGACGTCAGCTCAGGTCATGATCTCATAGTCTGTGAGTTCGAGCCCCGTGCCAGGCTCTGTGCTGGCAGCTCGGAGCCTGGAGCCTGCTTTGAATTCTGTGTCTCCCTCTCTCTCTGCCCCTCCCCTGCTCATGCTCTCTCTCTGCCTCAAAAATAAATACAAACATTAAAAAAATTTTTTTTAAAAAAGAAATTACTAGAAATCAGATTTGGCCCATTGGGAAAGCATTCGGTGCTGGCTGACCAATGATGGACTGGGTGTCTCAGGGGAACTAGATTTCCCTGTCACCAAGAATGTTCCAGGAGATATCCCTTCTTGGTGGTGTAACCAAGAGAGTGCTGTGAAGAGAAGGAGCATGAGCTTTGGTTGGGACAGACTGAGATTCAAACTAGTTGATGTGGCCTCAGATGAGTCACCCTCTCTGAGTCTCCATTTCCTCTGCTGCCACGGGAGCCTGCAGACCTCGCTGGACCACTTGCGCCACACTGGAAATCCCTGGGTCATCTCTCAAAGCAGCCAGTGAACATAAGCTGTTTGTCAGACTGGCTGTCCCCACTTTCCTTCCCCAAGCCCCAAGCCTGTGCTAACCCGAGAGTGCCCCATGCTGCCCAGCCCTGTTGCCATCCAACCCACGGAAGGGACAAGGTAGCAAGACTGAGGTGTCAGGACGTGTTCAGCATCGAGTAGCAGAAAAAATCCAGCCAACAGTATTTAAACCATAAGGCTTGTTACTGCTCACTTATCCCAGGGATGCTTCAGTGGCTCAGCGATGTGGTCAAGGAACTGGTTTTGGTCTTTCCCCTCCGTCATCCTCAGGGCATCAGTGACATTTTCCTACAGGATCACAGAATGGCTGGGGGTATAACAGTCCCTTGGATTCTCCCAGGGCTGATCTGAAGATTAAATAAGAAAATATCTGTAAAGTACCAAGCTTCCCATCCTCACAGGACTACTCCCAAGCAGGAGGAACTTTTTTTCCTTTCCTGTCTCTCTTTTCCTGCAAGAGGCATCTTTCCCAAAGCTCCCAGCTGGTTTCCCCTTACATCTTGCATGACCAACTTGTTCTGGTTTGCCTGGTACTTTTGCGGCTTGTTCTGAAATTTGCAAGTCCTGGGAACCCCCTTAGTCCTGGGCGAAACCGACTGGTTGGTCTTCCTACTTACATCTCATTGCAAGTACTAGCTCACATGTCTATCCCTTGACCAATCCCTAGCAAAGGGAATGGAAATACCCCAACTGCTTAAACCAATGAGGATTCGCCTCCTGGGGGGCTGGGTACTTTCCCATTGGAAGTGATTCGGGGTTCTGCGAGGAAGCAGGATCAGCTGTTGGGTGGGCACCGGCCCCACTTGCTTCAATCAGAAATGAGCAGAGTCCCCTCCTAGCCAAGGCTCGGCTCTCCCCCAGCATCATCACTATCATGCTAGATGTGTGTTTGTGACTAAGTGTGAAAGAATTAGGAGCATGACAGGGATGTTGGGGGAGGGAGAGGAGTGGAGGAGAAAGGCCTCAAATACAGGTTTCCGGTATGGTCATGGGAAACAAGTTTATTTTTATTTTGACCTTCATGTGGCCTAACTAGTGTGCAGTTCTCCAGGCATAATACCCAAAAGGGCAGCTTTCAGGTAAAAATAAGGAAGGTCAGAAAACAGCTGATCTTTCTCCTATGCTGGCCTGTCCTTTGACTGTAACTGTGTAGAGACTCTGGAGGAAGGGTTATCTGAACAAAAGGACAGAGGGGCCGGGCTGAATGCAGGCTAGGGGTCAGCCCTAGTCGTGGCTCCTTGGAGACACTGGGGTCACCCGGCCTCCTCACTCACCTCTTGCATCAGCTACACTCAGGACAGAACTGCTCTGAGTCTGACCTAGGTCTACCTGACACCAAATCTCATGACTTGTGAGGTTCCAGCCACAGGGCCAGTCACTTTCTCTTAAAATGTTATCAATTTTTAAAAATGTTTATTTATTTATTTTGAGAGAAAGCAAGAAAGAGAGAGAGAGAGCGACAGACAGAGTACGTACTGAGGAGGGGCAGAAGGAGAGAGACAGAGAGAGAGTCCTAATCAGGCTCTGTGCTGTCAGCTCAGAGCCTGATGCGGGGCTCAATCCCACGAACCCTGAGATCATGACCTGAGCTGAAATCAAGAGTCAGACGCTCGACTGACTGAGCCACCCAAGCACTCCATCCTTCTCTTAAAATTTTAAAGATGAAGACTTTGAGTATAATTCATTTGTAAACCTGGAAATGGTGTTCCATTCACTCATTCACTCATTCAAACAAATGTTTATTGAGTATGTATTTTGTGCCAGGCACTATGATGTACCGAGGATCAAACAGTGAATATGACAAATAAGATCCCCATCCTGAAGAAGTTGACACTCTCGAGGTGCCAGACAGAAAATAAGCAAGAACTACCATATACACGTCATCATTAGTAAGAAGTATAATTAAAAAAACAAAGCCAGGGGGGCGCCTGGGTGGCTCACTGGGTTAAGCGCCCAACTTCGGCTCAGGTCGTGATTTTGCGGTTTGTGAGTTCGAGCCCCGCATCGGGCTCTGTGCTGACAGCTCAGGGCCTGGAGCCTGCTTCAGATTCTGTGTGTCCCTCTTTCTCTGCCCCTCCCCCGCTCATGCTCTGTCTCTTTCTCTGAAAAATAAGTAAACATTAAAAAATTAAAAAACAAACAAACAAACAACAAAGCCAGAGAAGGGGTTGGAGAATGACCAAGTAGATGCGGGGAAAGGTGTCTGCTCTTTTTTTAGATCTGCAAACTACAGCCTGTTAGCAGGCATCTATTTTAGTAAATAAAATTGTATTGGAATACAGCCAAGCTTGCCTACTTACATATCGCCTGTGGCTGCCTTCATGCCACAGTGGCAGAGATGAGTAATTGCAACAGAGATGATATGAACTGCAAAGATGAAACCACTATCTGGCCCTTAAAGAGTTTGCCTTCCCAATGAGCTGTCACTTCACACCCACTAGGATGGCTATCATCAGAAAGATGGACCATCCCAAGTACCAGTTGGATGTGGACAAATTGCAGCCTCATGCTAATGGGAATGTAAAATGGTGCGACCACTTTGGAAAACAGTCGGGCAGTTCCTCAAAAGTGCGAACACGGAGTTACCATAGGACCCAGCAATCCTAGCCCGGGGTGTGTGCCCAAGAGAAATGAAAGCCCGTCTCCACACAAAAATCTGTACAAGAATATTCATAGCAGCATTGATCATAATGGAAAAAGGGAGAAACAACTCACATGCTCATCAATGGATGAATGAATAGGTAAAATTTGCCATAGCCATACAATTGAATATTAGCTGACAATAAAAAGAAATGTAACAGTGACACTTGCTACAACATGGGTGAGCTGTGAAAACACTACATCAAATGAAAGATGCCAGCCACAGGGGTGCCTGGGTGGCTCAGTCGGTTAAGCGTCCGGCTGTGGTTCGTGAGTTCGAGCCCTGCGTCGGGCTCCATGCTGACAGCTCAGAGCCTGGAGCCTGCTTCGGATTCTGTGTCTCCCTCTGTCTCTGCCCCTCCCCCGCTCATGCTCTGTTTAGCTGTCTCTCAAAAGCAAACAAACAAAAAGCCACTCATGAAAGAGCACAGATTGTGTGATTCCCCGTGTGTGACATGTGCAGAAGAGGCCATCTATAGAGAGAGACAACGAGTTAGTGATTGTCTCGGGCCAGGGAGGCCAGGGAGTGTTGGCTAAAGGGTACAGGGTTTCTTTGGGGCGTAATGAATTGTGGCGTTGATGGTTCTAGAACTCTGTGAATATACTAAAGGTCATTGGATTGCATACTTTCATTGGGTGAATTATTTGGTGTATGAGTTATGTCTCAATAAAGCCATGTTTTAGAAGGTTTATCAAACTTCTGTTCTAGATAGTCAGGGAAGGCCTCTGAGTAGGTGGCTTTTCAGCTTTGTTGGTAACTGGCTCAAAGCTCTCAAACAGTAATAGATGACATTTTACCGAGCATTTATGTACCAGACACTGTGCAAAGCATTTTTTTTTTTTTTGAGAGAGAGAGAGGATGAGAAACAGGGTGTGAACAGGGGAAGGGAAGGGAGGGAGAGAGAGAGAGAGAGGGAGAGAGAGAATCCCAAGCAGCTTCCACACTGTCAGTGCAGAGCCCGACGCAGGGCTCCATCTCACACACTGTGAGATCATGACCTGAGCCAAAATCAAGAGTTGGACCCTTAACCAACTGAGCCACCAAGGTGCCCCTGTGCAAAGCATTTTATAATTATCACCTCATTTAATCCCTACAAAAACCTTGTGGCTCAGATACTGACAACCCCACTTAATAGATGAACAAATTGGAACACAGAGAGGTTAGGTGACTTGCCCTAGATCACACAGCTGATAAACGGCAGAACTAGGATTCAATGCTGGCTGTTTCTGACTTCAAGGCTATGTCCACTGAGCTAAAATACTGAGCTATACTTCCTGTTCAGTCTCTGAATTCCTGATGTTTCCCAGATCAGGAAGATGTCCCAATGTAAGATGGAGGAGATGGGAAAGAGCAGAGCCTTAAAGGAAGGTAGGGGAGGACATGCTAGGTGTAGAGGAGAGCAATGAGCATGCTAAAGGTGTGTTTCTGGGCTCAGGGAGGACCCTCACAGGGGGAGCAATACGCTAACATAGTGGTTCCCAAACGTTAGAGAGATAGAAACCATCTACTGCAAGAAGTGAACGAGAGGCTTATTTAAAATGCAGATTCCTAGGCCTCACTGCCAGAGATCTGATTTAATGGGTCTAAGTTGGGGGCCAGGAACCCAGTGTTAACAAGCTCCCTGTATAGAATGCAGAGGGTCCAGGGAGCACATTGTGAGGTGTCCAGCAAGAACTTTCAAGGTCAGCACAAGACGTCTCTGTGTGCCTCCCCCACCCCATTTTGGCATCCTTCTTTTCCCTCCTTCCTGATATCCCGTATCCCTGGCTCTCATTTTTCTCTCTGAGCCCAGAGACTCCATTGAGCAGGACAGACCTCCCGTTTTTGTTCTTGTTCTTTCCTCCACTTGGTGTGACCGTCCTACCTTCCTTTGCTCTATCTCTCCCGAGAGGCCTCATCACATCTCCCCTTCCTTAGCCTCCTATTCCACAAGGGCCCATCTTTTGGGAGTCTGCTGAAGTGTCCCCTCTTTATGAAATCTTCTCTAACAACATGAACATTTCTTTACTGCATCTATAAAATGGGGCTGAAGCGCAAACAAGAAAATGTGCACAAAGGGCATTGTAGGCACTCAATAAATTGTGCCTATTATTTTTATACAGTCACATGCCTATTCTGATTCCCATTTTACAGTTGAAGAAAGTGAGGCAAAGAAGGATTAAGAAACTTGTCCAAGGCCACCTTGCTAGAAATTGGTAGTACTTGGATTTGAACTGAGGCATCAGACCCTCAGCTTTAATCATCATGTGAGACTGGCTCTCATTGTGATGAGGCTCTACTGAGATAACAGATGCCAGGATTTTGGCACAGGGCCTGGCCTGTGGTAGGTGCTCAATAAATACGGGAGACTGAAGTGAACTGAAAGGCTTCTCCATCCAGGGAGAGGGGGGAGATTACCCAAAGACTTTACTGACCATGACGTCTCATGCTTTTTATTCGACAAGACTCAACATCTTAAGATCTCTGATGAGAACAGGATGTAAAAAAATAATTCAGAAAACAAAATTCAGAATGGTGTCCCACTCAAAGCTTAGTGGGTCCAAAGCCTGTCGATCTACTTCACGGAGGGTGATTGTGGTCTTTAACTTTTCAGAACATTAAGGTGGTACAGAGATACTGGGGAAGGAGGGAGGATACATGGCAGTTGATCTGGGTGTTATTTTCCAATCAAGGCTCCATATGGAATGGAGATGCCTCCATCCTGACTCCCAAGTCTCTTTCGGCTCAGGTCATTCACCTCATCTACCCTACATTGAGCTCCATACAAAACTTAGGTAAACCAGAAAGCCTCCCATTTGTACCTGGGATCTTTCTACAGAGTCAGCTTCCCCTCTGAATCGAATCAACGGGGAATCCTGTGGGTCGCATTTCTTCCAACATGGAGGAGCTGTGAAAATATTGGAATAATAAGTGGAATCTCCGGTCTTGTCCCCCTTCACAAAGCTTTTGGTGGCACCGAAATCAAGAAGACAACAGGAGGAAGAGAACGCCGAACAATTCTATTGATGGAACCAAAACCCAAGAGCCCAGGATTGGCCCAAATCTCTGGAGAAACAAACAAGACAATTCCAGTTGGGTTACAGGTCACAAAAGATAACAAGAGTCACCACCAAATAAGACTAGGAGGCTTTCCGGAAATGGACCACTTTCTGAAATGCTTGCCGAAACTCTTTGTTAAACGCAGTATATATTATTGGATTGATGAGGGAGTTTAAATAGCCTAGCCAGGTGAAGAAGTCAAAGAGCGCTGGGTGGAGCCAGCAGGAGTCCCGGCAGATGGGAAGGACCAGAGATGCAACAAAGAAGGGCAGCCAGCAGATGATAAAGGCCCCCAGAATGATCCCCAGGGTTTTGGTGGCTTTCCTCTCTCGGGCGGCGTTAATCCTCTTCCGCTCCAGGACACTATCAGCCAGCTTGATTTTCACGTGGTTGAAAAAGAGAGGGGAGCCAGCCGCATGGGAATGCCCCTCATGGAGGCTGGAGCTGAGGGAGCAGAGCAAGGACCCCGCAGAGCCCGTGATGAGATGGGCCGTGGTGAAGCGCTTCCCATAGAGTGAAGGTGGATTCAGGATGCGGTTCCGGGCGGCCACGTAGATGCGGCCATAGAGGAGGATGAGCAACACCGAAGGGATGTAGAAGGCCCCACACGTGGAGTAGATGGTGTAGGAGAGCTGAGACGTGTTCACCAGGCAGTCTGACATCTCCTCGTGAGTTTTGGCCTGCCGCCAGAAGAGTGGCGGGATGGAGATACAGATGGAGATGACCCAGACGGTGGCAATCATGGCGGCCGCGCGGCCTGCTGTCCGGCGTTTACTATACTGCAGGGCGTCAGTGATGGCCCAGTACCTGTCCAGGGCAATGGCACAGAGATGCAGGATGGAGGCCGTGCAGCACGTGATATCAGAAGACAGCCAGATGTCACACAGGATCTGGCCAAAGCTCCAGGTGTGGGTGATGGTATAGGCGATGCTGACGGGCATGACCAAGATGGAGACTAAGAGGTCCGTCATGGCCAAGGAGCCGATGAGATAGTTAGCTGGGGTGTGGAGCTTCCTGGTGAGGAAGATGGTGGTAAGCACAAAGGCGTTGGAAAGGACGGTGGCCAGTGTGATGATGGAAAGGAGCAGAGCAAGAGAGATCTTGAGGGCCCGGAGTGTCCCTGGACCCCACGTCTCTGGGGTTTCTGTAGCATTCAGGGATCTGTTAGAGGCCTCCTGGAGAAGGTCTTTCAGTGACTGGTTTGGCAGGGACATTCTAGGTGGCTCTCTCTTCCCACAGACTTTGACACCCCCAGCTCCTTTCACAGTTGTCCTGCTTACAGAGCAAGGTCATCCTTCTGTTGCACGCTGGTGGGGACCTTCCATCAGAACAGACCACAGTGATAGGACCTCAAGAAGACTTGACTATTTGAAGAACATTGAGACGACAGCTGGTAGTTAAAGGTCTTTCCTAAATGGGATGAATCCCAAGATGTCTCACTATTCTGGAAGTTTGTCCAGCAAATGGTCAAGCCCAGGGGACATGTGCTGAATTTGTTAGACACTTATCAGAATATCATACACCAGTGTGGGCAATGCTTTGGGACTCTTGCTTTTGGCATTTTGGCTCCTTCCAAAGCTTGAGGGATAAATGTGTTTAATGAAAACTTCAGAATTTCCCCCATCCTATTCTGAGAAGAGTCTGGGTTTCAGGTTTCCTCTGGGGAGCTTTTAAAACTTTTAAAAGAAGTACCAGCAGATTCAGAAAAACAGTCCAGTCAATAGCTCACCGTTTCCCCAGGTTCATCTTGACACATCATGTGGCACTTAACATCGGTTCCTGTCCCAGTGATCGGTTTGAGCCTGAATAGACAAAACATTCTGGTTACCAAGACCTGAAGTGTGCATGAGCTGGGAGAAGGCAACACACACAGATCACTGTGGGTTCATCGACAGGGGCACATGTTCAGAGCTCTAGGGCTTAAAAAAGAAAAAGAGGAAAGAGGTTTTAGAAGGACAATGTAGACACTTGAGATTAACCGTAAGTTTAAAAGCATACTGCTTAGTGCTGGCAATGGTGCAGTGACACTGGCATTGTCAGAAGTGTAGGGAGAATACGGGAGAGGGCAATGCGCCCCACCCCCACAATTCCCAGAGGGGACAGAGCTGTTGGAAGCATCACAGGCTTGTTATAAATACATGAAATCAGCTTTGTAAATTATGAATCTGAAAAGTAAACAAAATAACTCCACACACAGGAAAAGAAGAGAAAAGAAAAGAAGAGAAAAGAAAAGAAAAGAAAAGAAAAGAAAAGAAAAGAAAAGAAAAGAAAAGAAAAAAGGGTCACCAGGAAAGATACCACATTTTTATAATGTTTTTCTCTAGGAATTGGGGAGGGGGAGGTGACCTTTCTTCTATTCATAAAAATTTTCCAAATTTCCTAGAATGAGCATGCATGATGCTTTTTTTCTTAAATGTTTGTTTATTTTTGAGACAGAGAGAGACAGAGCATGAGGAGGGGAGGGGCAGAAAGAAAGGGAGACACAGAATCTGAAGCAGGCTCCAGGCTCCGAGCTGTCAGCACAGAGCCCAACGTGGGGCTCGAACTCGTCAACTACGAGATCATGACCTGAGCTGAAGCCAGATGCTCAACCAACTGAGCCACCCAGGCACCCCTGAGCATGCATGATTCTTAAAGCAAACAAAAAAAGCAAAAACAGAAACACCTTTTGGTTAGTGAAGAGGTTAATTGCAAAAAAATAAAAAAATAAAAAAAAAAATAAAACCTTAAGCATTTTTTCACAGTGAAAGTTCAAATCCAGAAAATGTAGTCAGCTTTCTAAATGGAAACTGGCAGTTTGGCCACAAAAAACCTTAAAGACTCATTTTCTCCTCTGTGCCCCTCTGGGCTTGAATCTGAGTTTCAGTTTTTAGAGATGTGGGGTTCTTGGAGGTTGGGACCCTGAATCAGTGATCAGGGTGAGAGAAACCAGAGCCCGCTCTGTACGAGTCCCATCTCTGGCATGAGCCCAGCTGAAGTCTGTGGGGCCCGTGGGTAGCCCCTGATATACAGGGTTACCAAGAACAGTACCGGGGCACCTGGGTGGCTCAGTCAGTTGAGCGTCCGACTTCGGCTCAGGGCATGATCTCACAGTCCGTGAGTTCTAGCCCCACGTCAGGCTCTGTGGTGACAGCTCAGAGCCTGGAGCCTGCTTCAGATTCTGTGTCTCCCTCTCTCTCTGCCTCTCCCCTGTATGCACTCTGTCTCTCTCTCTCTTTCAAAATAACAAATATTTAAAAAAAAATTTTTTTTAAATATCTTCATAGAGGTGGGGAAACAGTCTCAATTTAAGAAAACCAATCTTAAACCACCTGCTCAAAAACATTCTCAAAGTTTGAAGGGTATTATTATTATGTCTTCCATAGAGCTCTTGCCATGTTCCAGGCATGGAGCTGGCCCTGGGGCCAAGAGTCACCCCTGTGACGTGGGCAGTGTGGCCCCCACCTTACAAATGAGCTGACCACACTCACAGAGGTGACATAACTGTCCAAGGTCACTCAGGTGGAAGTGGAAAAACTGGGTCCAGAGCCACTCTTGAAATTTCCATCCTTCTTCACGCTGCCTTGATCAGGAAGAAAAAGCCTTAAGGCACATGTGCTTCCAGGAGTGAAACTGGTTTGGGGCCTCACGATGATAGGTGAAAATGATGGCCTCTCCTGACCCCTCTCGCTCTGTGCTCCACCTCAAAAGCCTCTGGTTTTTCTCCCACTTTGGTTCACATGGAAAATGTGAAGTTGGGTTGGATTCTTTGGAATCTTCTCCTTTCCAGACAGACTCGGTGCAGTCTTTTCTCACGAAAGACTATATGCTTGCCCCCACAAACCCATGCAGTCACTCCTTGCGTTTCAGGCATTCCAATGACCTCATTCCGTGAAAGGCGTGGGCTCAGAAAGGCCTGGGAGGCTAGTGGGTGACATCTTGGGAAGGACAGGGTGGCTTACCTTGGTTAGGGTTAGGAATTCTGGGCTGGAATTCTGAGGGAAGCCACACGATTCTGAGGCTTTCTCCCTCCTCTCCTGCCTGCTGTCCTTCCCTACCCTAGAGAAAGTTGGGGGCATTTCCCATAACCCAGCCACCTTTGGAGACAAAGACTGTAGCTCTATAAACAACTACCTCTCCTATCGCACTGCAAATAATAGATGTGCTTCCAGGAGTGAAACTGGTTAAAACAAATTAAAGCAAATTAAAACAACAGTGAGGGGGCACTTGGGTGGCTCAGTTGGTTAAGTGTCTGACTCTTGATTTTGGCTCAGGTCACCATCCCACTGTTTGTGAGTTCAAGCCCTGAGTCAGGCTCTGTGCTGACAGTGCGGAGCCTGCTTGGGATTCTCTCTCTCTCCCTCTCTCTCTGCCCCTCCCCTGCTTATGCTCTGTCTCTCAAAATAAAGACATAAACTTAAAAAACAAAAAACAAAAACAGTGAGATACCATATTCACTTAGCCAATAGGTAAAACATTTTGAATCGGTCATGTCACGTCATTTGTGAGGGTGTGGACCAACAGGAATTGTCACCTACCACTAGTAGAGCGTGAAGTGGAGGAACCTCGTTAGCAAACAATCTGATATTATCTCATAAGGCAAAAGATGCAATGATTACCTCACCACCCAGTAATTTACACACAGCAGAGACACTGTTCTCTGTGTTCACCAGCAGAGAGGAACAAGAATGGTCACGGTGGCGTTGATTAGAACGAACAACTAGAAACCGCCCAACGTCCATCCACAGCAGAGTGGTAGAACGTGGCGTTTTCCTCCGAAAGTACCACGGAGAAGCAAACCTAAGTAAACCAAAGCTGCATGCGTCAAAGTGGGTGCGTCTCACCAACACTTAGTGCCAAAGCCAAAAACACGTAAGAAGAAACACACTGTCTAGAGATACAAATATATGTGGCAAAGCCATAAGGAAAAGCAAGGAAATATTAAATATAAAATCCAGGATGGTGGTCACCCCTGGAGGGGAGAAAATGCAGGAATATGATGGTGGAGGGTTTTTAAAGGTATCAGTGATGTTCTATTTCTTAAGGCGGTGGTAGGTACATAGACGTTTATTATTATTCTTTGAACTGTAGGTATATTTTAGATATACTCTTTTGTAGGGAATGATAGATTTGTAATTTTTCTTAATCAGTTTTGTACATTGTAAAAAAACCAAAAAGAACCCTACTACCAAGAGTAGCACTGATATATTTTGATACATTAATACCTGTTGATACATTTGAATCCAGAAGTTCTGGGTTCTGGTCCCAGCTCTGCCACCCACCAGCAGGTAACCAAGGGCAAGTCACGACTTTCCTTTGACCCTCAATTTCTTCCTTGGTAAAATGGAAACATAAGCATGGCTATCCTGCCCCAAAGGGTGTTTAGTACTTCCAATAAGATCATGTACATGATGTGCATTAAATTGTGGAGACCTGAACAAATGTAATGAGGATGACAAAGATGGCAGGCAATGGCTAAAAGCATACATTTAAGGGGCGCCTGGGTGGCGCAGTCGGTTAAGCGTCCGACTTCAGCCAGGTCACGATCTCGGGTCCGTGAGTTCGAGCCCCGCGTCGGGCTCTGGGCTGATGGCTCAGAGCCTGGAGCCTGTTTCCGATTCTGTGTCTCCCTCTCTCTCTGCCCCTCCCCTGTTCATGCTCTGTCTCTCTCTGTCCCAAAAATAAATAAACGTTGAAAAAAATAAAAAATAAAAAAAATAAAAGCATACATTTAAGTCAGGCAGGATCGGGTTCCAATTCCTGTTGTCCATTTTCTTGCTATGGCCACTGGACAAGTCACTTAAGCTCTCTGGGCCTGCACAGCCTCAGTGATGGAGATGATAATCCATTCCTCAAAGGAGCTTGGGGAGAACTGATAAGATCATGGATCCAAATGCCCGACATAGTGAATGACGAGTTCTCTGGTTTCTCTATGATGCGTCCGAGTACATTCAGGTCTGCAGGCAACAAGGTGTCTTCTGTCCACTGTCCAATAAGCCACCAATATCCATTTTGGTGAGTGATGTCTGCCATTGTCGGAACTACCAGCCACACTAGGGAGCTTCTCCCCTGCCCACCCTCGGGAGCCATCATGGCAGCAGCGAGGACTCCCCTCAGCCCAGTAGCATCTCCCCGAAATCAAGTTACACAGACCCCAGCTACACCATACACCCCCAGCTCTAATGTCTCTGCTGCGAGATGGGGGGGGGGGGGGGGCGGGGGCGGTGGTGGAAACCAGAGTCTCATTCTCAACTTGCTCCACAGACCACCTCTACCCACAGCTGATTGGACCAGGGTGACATGTGACCCCAAATGGACGAATCAGATTCTCTCCTGGGAATTCAGCAGAGACCGTGAGCAGGTTAATGGATTGATGATGGAAGGGGAACAAACTTCAAGCTAAGGATCCTGAGGCTGATGTCTGGCCACTGTCATGACCGAGGCCAAGGCAGGTTTGGGGGCTGCAGAAAAGCGGTGGTAAATAAGAAAAGAGGTCTGCAGACAGAGGCAGAAGGGAGGGAACAGAGAAAAGAGCAGAGAAAGGAGAACCACCTACCTCAAGAGAGGAGGAGAAAGGAAGCTTCCAGACCCAATGGCACTCCTTCCTATTCTTGGATGTCCATGAGCGACCTCTGTACCCAGGAAACCTCGTTTGTACCAGCTCATGCTTTTCCTAGTTGAGGCAGTTCAAATGGACTGAGAAACAGTCCAACAGGCCCCCAGCAGGATTTCTGGGTTCCTTCCTCTCCAAATAATCCCAACTGTGAGATGGAGGCAAGTCATTTCACCTCCTGGGATTTCTTCTTCATCTGTAAATTGGGGTAATAGCACCTTTCTCCCAGAACTGCTCTGTGGATTCAGTGGGAAGGGTACAAGCCCAGAGAGTGGCTGGTCCCCAGCAGGGCCTCTTTGGAGCCGTCTTAACAAGGGTTTCCTACCCAGGGCTCATTCGGTTTGCAGAAGATCAGTCACCTCCCCTTTCGGAAGGATCTTTATCTTAACGGAGTCATAAAACCTTACCAGAAACCAAGAGGATATGTGGGTTTAATGTAGCCTCAGAAGCCAGGCTCATCCTTTTGTAAGGAAAAACAAAACAAAACAAAACAAAACAGGGTTCTGTGATAAAGATTTCTTGCAGTAGGAAAAATACCCCCCAGAGAAATTGTTGTCTGATCTTTCTCTAAAAGCCGTGCGGTATGGCTGCATGAGCCCTGGATGGGGAAATCATTCTCCACAAATCTGAAGAGTGCTTTACATTTTATTTTTTTTAATGTTTATTTATTTGAGAGAGAGAGAGAGAGAGAGAGAGAGAGAAACACAGAATCTGAGGCAGGCTCCAGGCTCTGAGCTGTCAGCACAGAGCCCAATGTGGGGCTCGAACCCATGAAACGTGAGATCATGACCCGAACCGAAGTCGGACACTTGATCGACTGACCCACCCAGGCACCCCAGAGTGCTTTATATTTTACAAAGCGCATCCACATTTGTTATATCGTCTCCTTCTCTCTATGGCATGGGACCTCCCTCAGCCTCAGTTTCCTTCCCTGTAAAATCACAGTATCAATTTTACCTCCTGGGGGGCATCAGGAGCATGAAATAATGTATGTGGGTAAGACTAGAAAAGTGTTAACAGGGGTATGTACGTGCGTGTGGATCTGTCTATCTACAGCTGAGTGCAAGTTTTGACTTCTAATTAGTATCTTGAGCGAGTCAATCTTTCACCCGTTTCTCTAATTATAAAATCTGGAAAATGTAGAAGATAAAACATAGCTAAACCACTGACCAAAAACCTCCACTCCCAGCTCTAGAACTAACAAAAACATGCATGTACATCTGCCTAAACACTTGTGTAAGAATTGTTCACATAGGCACTATTTAACAGCCATAAACTGAAAACGACCCAAACAGACAGCAGCGGAAGAAGGGACAAATGATTGTGGCATATCCATCCAGCAGAATATCACACATCAGTGAGAAGGAATGCCAACTGCCCCCTACACACAACCATACAGAAGAAGCTTCTTATGCTCAACACTGTGATACCACATGTGATTCAAATTTCATCAAGTTCAAGAACAGGCAAAACAGACCTACACGGATGGAAGTCATGTGAGAGTGTTGCCCTTGAGGCAAGGGCATGCAGTGACTGGGAGGGAGCACGAGAGGGCTTCTGGGTGAATGAAGGTCATGTTCTATTTCTCCAGCTGGGTGTGTTCATCTTTGAAAGTTCATCAGGCTGTACACGTGTGTTTGGGGCACTTTTGTTTTTGTAAAACGTTTACCCAAAAAAAGTAGTGGTTAAGTGCCTAAGTGCCTAAGAACCTTAGCCACCAGTTCTACGGGTCAAAAGGAGACCCTGGGCTTGTCACTTAACTTCTCTGAGCTGTTTCTTCAGGTGGAAAATGGGGACAAGGGGCGCCTGGCTGGCTCCATCGGTGGAGTGTGCGACTCCTGATCTCGGGGTTGGGTACAGAGCCCTACGCTGGGTACAGGGATTACTTAAGAATAAAATCTTTTAAAGGAAAGAAGGGAGGGAGAAAGGAAGAAAGAAAATGGGGATAATAACAATACGAAGCTCAAACTGCTGTTATGTATTAGTGAGCCGAACAGAAAGCCCAGCTATATAGTAAATGCTCCATCAATTACAGTTAGTTATAATTAACAGTCCCTCTCCGGCAAACATGATTTAAATATTTTTTAATGTTTATTTATTTTTGACAGAGAGAGAGACAGAGTATGAGTAGGGGAGGGGCAGAGAGAGAGGGAGACACAGAATTTGAAGCAGGCTCCAGGCTCCGAGCTGTCAGCACAGAGCCCGACGCGGGGCTCGAACTCATGAACTGTGAGATCATGACTTGAGCCAAAGTCGGACACTCAACTGACTGAGACACCCAGGCGCCCCACTGGCAAACATGATTTAGAAGGAACATTTTATTTTTATTATTTTTTAAAAATTGTAAATGTTTATTCATTTGAGAGAGACAGAGTATGTGTGGGGAAGGGGTAGAGGGAGAGAGGGACACAGAATCCGAAGCAGGCTCCAGGCAGGCTTGGAGCTTTCAGCACAGAGCTCGACGTGGGGCTCAAACTCACAGACCTGAGAGATCATGACCTGAGTCGAGCCAGGTCATAACCAACTGAGCCACCCAGGCACCCTAGAAGGAACATTTTAAATGATGCAATCCAATCTAATCAGCTGAGATTGCTGATGCCCAGAGAGGCAGGTGCCTTGTCCAGGACCACATAGCGAGGGTTGGCACCCCTCGCAGCTCAGCTCAGTGTTTCTACTACCCTGTGCTGCCTCCACCTTCCCCTGTCAAAAGGAGGGGTATATTTCCTTGTCCCTCAAGTCCGAATTCAGCATGGACTAGCTATAGTCAACAGCATGAGGCAGAAATGACAATGAGCCAGTTTCAGATTTAGTCTTGAAGAGGCTGTGCATGTTGCCACTTGCACTCTGCCATTGCCATGAGAACATGTACGGGCGAGCCCACTGGTCCCGAGAGGAGGCGAAGACACATGAAGCAGAGCCACTTCAGCCAACTGCCCCAGCCAAAGCCAGCCTAGAACAGAGCCCCTCAACTGACCAACAGATGCATGTGTGAGCCCAGCTAAACCAGTAGAAGTGCCCAGCCAATTTCAGATTAAATCAGCCAATCTCCAGATGCATGACTCGTAGTAATAAATGTCCTTTTAATCCCCTCAGTTTGGGGATGGTTTGTTACACAGCAATAGCTGACTGATATAGTCCCCTCATTTGCTGAATAACTAAATTCTAATGCATAAACCTAAATCTGCCTTGGCTCTTTTCTCCCTTCTCTGCCCTTGCCACCACTCTCCTGTTTCAGGCCACCATCTTCTTTGGCTTAAATGGTCTCCCTGCTGCCACTCCTGGCTTCTCTCTATTCGCTTACCATATCACATTCAGAATCTTCCTTTTAACTAAAAGTTTGACCATGTCACTCTTTTACAATCGTCTAGTGGCTCCCAAAGCACCTGGGATTCAGTCCCAGCTTCACAGCTTGGTCTAAGAGACCCTTTATGAATTGGTCTTTATTTATATTTCCAGCATCATCTCCTGACCCAGCTGGCTGTGACCTTTGTACTCTGGTGGCACAGATTTGGTAGTTTTCATGGCACAGGGTGCCCAGTGCTGTTTCCTGCTCTGAACCTCTGTCCCTGTTGTGTCCTCTGCCTGGAAAGTATCCCCTCTGGTTGCCTAACCCAAATCACACTTCAGGACTAAGCTCTGGTATCTCCCCAGAAGGCCTTCCCTAACCTCCCCCCCAGCCCAGCTTGGGTTAGATATCCTGCTTCTGGTTGATCACCACATAGTGCTTACCATGCTGGACTGTCTCCATCACCGGACCTTGAGTGCAGGGACCATGTCTTATTTAACCCCTACAGCCCTGACACCTGACCCAGAGCAAGAGATCAATACCTGTTTATGAAAGTCTCCCTGAACTGGTGAGGAATGGACTCTGCGAACAGAGCCTGGCTTGAGAGGTGGGAGCCCTGAGCTTTTGCTTGGCTCTGTCATGAACTCTCTGTGGCCTCAGATAAGTGAGTCCCTGCTCTGGGCCTCAGTTTCTCCATCTTGAAAATGCGAGGGTTGGATCAGATCAGAGATTCTCTGGCTGTGCATTAGAATCTCCTAGGGGAGCTTTAAAAACATACAAATACTGTCAAAAAAAAATATATACAAATGTCCAGTCCTTACCCCACCTAGAGCCCAGGCACTGTAATTTTTTCAAGCTCCCTAAATGTTTCGAGGAGATTGAGAACCTCTGGCCTGGGTGATCGTTGGTTATCTTTAAAAAGTCCATGGCAGGCGAAGCCTGTTTTCCAGGCCTTTGCAATAGCCAGGGAAGTATGAGAACTCAGACTCTTCCTACTTTCAGCTTGGCACTGGGTTATTACCAGCTTTCAGCAGGGAAGGGGCCACCTTGGAAGATTAAGTGTGTTACATAAAGGCTCTTGCCTTTGTGGTTGGTTGACAACTCACTAGATTCTCCCATGCTTGTGCGAAAGTGGGCAAATGGGGTTTTAAACTCTCGGGGCGCCTGGGTGGCGCAGTCGGTTAAGCGTCCGACTTCAGCCAGGTCACGATCTCGCGGTCCGTGAGTTCGAGCCCCGCGTCAGGCTCTGGGCTGATGGCTCAGAGCCTGGAGCCTGTTTCCGATTCTGTGTCTCCCTCTCTCTCTGCCCCTCCGCCGTTCATGCTCTGTCTCTCTCTGTCCCAAAAATAAATAAACGTTGAAAAATAAAATAAAATAAAATAAAATAAACTCTCATCATCTGCCTCTAACTACCCCTTGGGGCAGAGTTAGTATGCCCATTTTACAGATGAGAAAACTGAGGTCTAGAGAAGTGAAAATGACTGGCTTAAGGCCACACAGGTAGTATGTGACACAGCTGGGATTGAGAGCCAGTGCTGAGAAACTCTAGAATAGCCAATCCTGGCCACACATGGCCACTGAGTGCTTTAAAGGTGGCCACTGAGATGTGCTGTAGTGTAAAACACACTGAGTGTCATTTTCCTTTTCTTTTTTTAATGTTTATTGACTTATTTTGAGAGAGACAGAGAGAGAGACAGAGAGAGAGAAAAAGGGAGAGATAGAGAGAATGAATCCCAAGCAGGCTCCACGCTGTCAGCACAGAACCCTATATGGGCTCTCAACAAACTCTGAGATCATGACCTGAGCCAAAATCAAGAGCTGGTCACTTAACCTATTGAGCCACCCAGGCACCCCAAAACACACTGAGTTTCAAAGAGTTAGTTAAAAAAAAGAATAAAATATCTCACTAACAATTTTTTTATATCAGTTGCATGATAATATTTTGGACCTATTGAGTAAATAAAATATGATTGAAATTAATTTCACTTTTTTCTTAACACAGCTACCTCTAAATTTTCTAAATCTAAAATGAACTTTGTGGCTTTCTTTTTTTTTTTTTAATATAATATATTGTCAAGTTGGCTAACATACAATGTATACAGTGTGCTCTTGGTTTTGGGGGTTAGGATCCTGTGATTCATCGCTTACATACAACACCCTGTGCTCATCCCAACAGGTGCCCTCCTCCATGCCCATCACCCATTTCCCCCGCCCCCTCTACCCCCCATCAACCCTCAGTTTGTTCTCTGTATTTAAGAGTCTCTTATGGTTTGCCTCCCTACATTTTTCCCCTTCCCTTCCTCAATGGTCTTCTGTTAAGTTTCTCAAGTTCCACATATAAATGAAAACATATGATATCTGTCTTTCTCTGACTTATTTCACTTAGCATAATACCCTCCAATTCCATCCACATTGCTGCAAATGGCAGGATTTCATGCTTTCTCATTGCCAAGTAGTATTGCATTTTATGGAAGAGCCTAAATGTCCATCCCCTGATGAATGGATAAAGAAGATGTGGTTTGTATATACAATCTGGCTTGCTTTCTATTTCTATTGGCTGGCAGTGCTCTAGAACCAGGGGTTCTCAACAGGGGTGATATCGCCCCCTAGGGGTCATTTCGGATCTCGGTCCTCTGGGAACTCCGCACAATCCAGGGGCAGGGTTGGGGCGGAACACGGGGCTGTGGGGGCGGGGGCGAGACCGGTAGTAGTAGTAAAGTGATGGCCAGTGTTATCAAGAGCTTGTTATATGCCAGGCACTGTTTTAAGCACTTCTCCTTTATCAACTCATTTAAGGCCGACCACAACCTCTGAAGTCAGTCTTACTGGTATTATTCCCATTTCCCAGGGCAGAGAACTGTGGCTCCGAGACATGGCTGGTCTGAGACTGCAGATCTAGGATAGGAGTCCAGCTTGCTGTCTCCATGCTCCCCCGCTCAGGAAAGGTGAACGAGTCAGTTCCACTCCCTCCTTCGTTGCACAAACACGCCTGCACACACTCACAAACTCTTTGTTGGGGACGTGTTCTATGCCAGGCTCCATCACTCCCACCTGAATGAGCTCTGCCGTCAACCCTCAGCACGTACCTCTCCGCCTGCCTTCGCAGCACAGATCAGAGAGAGGGCAGAAACAGCCACTGCAGCACATCTCACGCTGGAAGGAGCACAAGCACTCCCTGGGGACTGTATGGAAAGTGCAGGCCCTGACTCCATGGGACCAGAGCGGGACCTGAGATTCGGCATTTCTGACAAGGTGATGCTGTTGCTTCCTGCACCACAATGAGTTCTGCAAGGGATGAGAGCGACGTCAGCTCTAGGGTTTAAGAAAGATCTGAGCGTCAGAGCGGGAAAGACTCAGGAATCCTCTAGTCCAACTCCCTCATGGTGCTGACAGGGAGAGAGGCCCAGAGAGGGTAAGACACTTGCCCAAGGGCACACAGTGAGTCACAGGCAGAGATCAAGTCTTCAGATTCCCGTCAGAGCTCCTTCCGTTGCCTCCCATTTGCAGCAGGAACTTGAGACTCAGGACAGAAGTATCTAGTGGCTCTCGTGGCCGTTTCACACCATATGCTTTTGGCATCCTCAAATCTCCCAGTCATCTCAATCTGAGTTTCCATACTAGGGGAGTAATTCTCAGAGCAGACTGGCGGGGCAGACCACACTCTACCAGAAACCTTTAGGGCTGCACCCCAGGGTCCTGGAGCTCAAACTGCCACTCCCCCATGCTGCACATCTGGGTCCCCAGAGAACACCTGAGCTGATGGAGTAAAACCATTTTCAGGACAAACGAGAGGCTGTCTTCTCCAGACTGGATAAGCAAGATATGAACAACAGGAATTCAGTTCCTAGAAATCAAACACTGAATTTGTTAGTGCTTACAGGATCCAAACCTGCTATTCACCATCTGTTCGCCCTGCTGGGAGGCACAATACAGCTGTGTTGGGAGCACAAGCTTCAGAGTCAGGTAGACTGGATTTGCTCCCCAGCTCTGCCACTTACTAGCTCTGTGACTTTGGGCAAGTTTTTCTGAGCCTGTTTCCTCATCCATTTAATAGCTATCTATTTAAAGCCCGCCACGTGTTGGCATAAGCAACATATGTGGACCCTGGGAAGACTTGCGGTGGCCCCAGGAACACCCTGCTGGAGCCCGGGTCCACAGACATGATGGAGATGACATCGGAGCATGAAGGGAGCCGCGGGGAATGTAGGAGGGACAGATAACCTGCCACAACTCTGAGAGCCCCTCTGAAAGTGGCTATGGAGCTGAGCACTGGAGGACAGATGCAATCAGCAAGCGACACCTGCTCCACAGGACTGAGAGAACCTTGCCCTCCCTGCATCCTGACTCCTTTTTATTCACGTCCTGTTGCTTTCCCATCCAGAATCCAGCCCTTCCTCTCCTCCTCTTATTCACCTGCACTCAGCAGAACGCCCCATCTCTGCATGGCTGGGAACCTCTTCCTGCAAAAACACTGTGGTTCTCACTCTTCTGAAGCTTTGTCCAGGCTATTCCCTCTACCTGGAATGCCCTTCCTCCCATCTCCTCTGCGCTCTCTGGAGATTTCTCTGGACCCAAGAGATGGAACTGATCACTCCCTCCTCCCCACCCCACTGGGCTCACTTGCTGACTGCCTGTCTCCCTGCAGGACTTGAGTTCAGGAAGGGGGTGAGTGGTATACATGTGTCAGGAAGCCCAGTGCCCTCTGTGTGGGGTACCCCTCATCTACTCATCAACTGCACACTTCACTCACTCACTGCACCTTCAACACTTTCCTTTTGCTGAAACTTGTCCACTCCTTCCACCAGTCACGGGAGTTTGGGAGGTCCCAAACTCAATACAGCCACCTTCTTTCTCATCCACACCAGCCCCTTCTGTTTCCTCCTTGGTAGCCGTTATACTGTTCCCATCCACTCATCCCTAGCACTTGGCATCCTCCCTCTCCCTTCTCTTCCCTCATATTTCCCTTTCAAGTGTGAGCCCGTTGAGGCTAAGAAAGGTAATGCAATCAGCTCAAGGTCACACAGTGCTTAAGTGGCCAGACCCAGGATCTTGCTCTGAGCAGCCCAGACTTCCTCCCTCGCCTCACCTCTTACTCTCCTACAGGTCCTGTCTCCCCTCCCTTGACTTCCCCCCACACATTTGGAGCCACTTGGTTCAGGCTGATTGCCCTCTGCATGGAAGAGCACTCTTGCCTTCATGCATGCCTAATGTAATCTGCTCTCTGTTCTCTGAGGCCCTTCTCAAAAGCCGCTTCCTCCAGGAAGCCTTTTCTGATGAAGCAGAAGCAAAATCTCCCTCCTTTAAACCCTCTCCTGACTCCAGGTTTGTCTGTGCCTCTCACTCCTGGGCTAGAAGCTCCTTGAAGGGCTACCTATTCCCTCCGCACTCCAGTGACTGTGGCGCAGTAGGCTCGCAATCAATACAGAACTCCTTTGTGAGGCCCACCTGAGCCCTGGAGAAATCACAGCAGCCCCTCTCTGCAGTCTGAAACTCTCCAACGGCTCCCATCTCAGAACAAAATCCGAAATCCTCACCGTGGCCTACAAGGCCCTATGTTGCCTGCCCCCCAAGCCACCTCTCTGACTTCATCTCTTACCGGCTGCCCGCCCCACACTTAAGTATCACCTCTTCGGCAAAGCTTTGACCAGCCAATATCAAGTAGTTCTCCTCCTCTATCACATCACCCTGCTTGATGCTCATTTTAGCACTTGAACCTATCTGGCATTTTCTGCTCATCTGTTACTTGTCTCCCCCCTCCACCCCCCACCAACTCCCAAAACATACCTTCTGTCTAGCTCATCGCTATGTCCCCAGGGTCTAGAACACTGTGAGGCTGATAAGACCTAAATGGGTCTACAGCCTGAGGAGAGATCTGAGCTGGAGACAAACTTTTATGAGTCACATGCACAGAGGTGGTAACTAAAGCCAATGGGGTGGATGAGATCACCCAGGGAGAGTGTCTAGTATGAGCAGAGCAGAGGGCCTGGGGGAGCAGAGCCGCTAATGGCTGTAGAAAGGAAGATAAACCTGCAAAAACAAGAGACGAAGAAGGGCAAGTATGACAGTGTTAAATTGCAGGAGCCAGAAGAGAGGGTGTCCAGAGTAAAGGTGCAGTCGGCAGGGTCATCTGCTGCTGAGAAAGTTAAAGACTGAACGGCGTCTGCAGAATTCAGCCTGCTGGAGGATACTGGTGACCTTGGCAGACCCCTGCCCCTCTGTGTGCCTCAGACAGGAGCTATCTGCAATGAGAGGGACCTCTCAGGTCCCAGGAACTCCCAGCTCTGAGGACCTGTATTTCCGCTTATAGTCACATCACTTCATGAAGAACTGTCATCCATCTGGGGCCTTGGGGAAAAGGGACCACCCTGTAAATTTACCCTCATTATTTACCCGTCATGTAACTGACAAACTCTAAGAAAGTACGCTGTATTTCCAGGCCTGTACTAGGCACCATGGGGAGGAGAGGAGGCCCTGTGCCCTGCCCAGTCATGTCCAGCTGGCCAGCCCCTCCCTCCTATGTCACCCTCTAGCCGGCATCCTAGCTGGATACCACTTTTCTCTCCACTTGCTGGACAGGACCAAAGCCTGGAGAAGGCCCAGCTGCCCAAGAGGCCTTGCTTGCTGCTGTCGGTAAAGCGTCCCTCCATGTCGTTGTGAGGAAGGCTGAGACCCCGGCCAGTGGCTGTGCAGTCCAGAGGGCAGCACAGACTGGTGATGTGTGCTCAATTAGCAAACACTGGAGGCTGATTTCAAGGAAGAGACTGAGAGATGACTTTGACCAGAGCAATTATTGCCACTAATGACTGAGCTGTTGCTTGTGGCCAGGTACTGTGCTGAGCAAAGACCACATTTGATTTGCACGGCAAGCCTGGAAGGCTGCATTCTTAACCCATTTCACATGGGAGAAAACCGCGGCTCAGAGAGGTTCAGGACTTCCCCAAGGTCAGGCAGCTAGTAAATAACCAAGCCAGGTTTGCTAATACAGACAATCTGATGGAGAGCACCTGCTCTTAACTTCGACCTTCCCCAGAGCTGGTGAGGCAGGGGACTTTAGTCTTATATCCTCTTCCAAGCAATGCGACCTTGGGCAAGATTTATTCTCCACTCTCCCCATCTGCAGCAAAGCAGATTTCTTTGCGCCCTTCCAGTTCCGACATTACATGATTAGCTAGGATTTGTATAGAACTTTACAGTTTATAAAAAGGCATCCTTATAGCATCTCATTTATTCCCACGGATCCTGCAGGGTGGGAGAAGATGCGCAGATGTGCAAACTTAAGTTCGAAGAGAGGCAGTGACCTGCCCAAGGTCACAAAGCAAGTCAGGGCCTGCCGGGCTTCGGGTCTGGCAACCGAGGCTCCACACTGGACGCTCGCTCATTCAACTCCCCCTCCAGAAAGAAGCGGCCCCGCGCTGCATCGCACGCCGCCCTGGCCGGCAGGGGGCAGCGCCCGGCTTCCCTCCGCCTCCCGGGGCCACGCGGGGGCGTCGCAGCCCCCGACCCCGGGGCGCGCCCCCCGCCCCAACCCATCTCTTCCCGGCGCGGGGCACCCCGAACGCGCGCCTGCACCCCGCAGCCGCCTCCGGGCGCTGTCTCGGTCCCCCCCCCCTGCGTCCCGGGGCCCCGGACGGCGCCCCCCAGACGCTCCGCGCGGGTCGGACTCGTCCTCCGGGACCACCTGCCCCGCGCGCGCGCTTCCCGTCCGAAGGCGCCAAGAAGGGGGCCGCGCGGGGTCACCGAGACCCCGAGGCGCGGCGCCCTCTCCCCGCCCCAGCGCCCTCGGGACGGCCGCCGCGGCCGGACTGGCTGCCGCGAGGGCCCCGGTGCGCCCCTCCCCGGGCGGCACTCGGCTCCGAGCGCTTACCCGCTCCCAGCCGCGCAGGTGCGGACCCCGGGCTCGCCCGCCCGGGTCCTGCTTCCTCGCTTCGCGCCGCGTCTCTCCGCCGGCGGCCGCCGCATCTCCGCCGCGACCCCAGCCGAGCTCCCGGCGCCGCCCGCCCCGCCGCCCCCGGGGGCTCGGTCCGGCCCGCGCCCTCGCGGCCCCAGCTCCCTCCGCCCCGGCCGGCGCCCTGCGGCTCGCGCTCCGCGCTCCGCTAACCGCGCCCGCCGCTCCTCCTCGCTCCCCTCCCCCAGCTCCTCCCCCGCGAGGCTCGCTCCCCACTCTGCCCCCCGCCCGCGGCCCGCAGGCTCTGCCCCTTGCAGTCCCGGCCCGGCGGGGAGCTCCGAGCCCCCGCCGCCACCCCCGGCCCAGCCACAGGGGTGGGTGGGCGCCGGCCCCGCCCCTGACGTCCCGCCCCGCACCTGTAGGAGAGCGGGCGGACTGGGTCCGCAGTGGCGGGTGGGAGGTGGGCCACGCCCAGAGACCCCCAGCCGTGCCTGTCTTGCGCCTTCATCCCTGGTGGGATTTTTTTTTTTTTTTTTCTTCTTCTTCATTTAACAAATAGTTAGTGATCTGTGTGTCGGGCATGTTCTAGGCACGGGGGACATAGTGCACAAAACAGATGTGGGCCCAATGGAGCTTACATGCATGTAATAAGTAAAACATGAAAATGTTTGTAGAATAAACGGCACGGCAGAAAATAAAGCAGGCAAGGGAGAGAGAGATGAGGTCGCTTCGCTGGGAGAGTGGCATCTGAGCAGAGGCAGGAGGCGGGGAGTGGACCCTGCAGAAATGTGGGGAACCGGCATTCCCAGGCAGCGACCCGAGGCAAGGACCTCGGGAGGGACCAAAGGAATCGCAGTTGAGGTCGGAGAGGCGGGGGCCGCTCCCGCCTGCTGTGCTGAGATGAATCCGCCCGGTGCCAGACAACCAGGGCTGAGAGAAGACTTGAGAGCAAGGAGAACTGTCCCCTGAAGAAGCACAGCCTGGACACGTCCGTCCCGGTTTCACACGGCCCGGCTGGAGCTGACCTTCCAATTCTGGGCTTTTTCGTATTTTGAAGCCTTGTTATTAGGTAATCCATCCACCATTAGGATTGTCATGTCTTCTTGAATTGACCCTTTTGTTATGATGAATGACCTCTGTCCTTGGCAACAGTTTTTGTCCCCAAGTCTCCTTAGGGGGGTATAGGGAGCGGTCAGCAGTGCTGCCTCTGGGTTATTTGCAGCCCACACAGGCGTTCGACATCTGGCCCATCGAACCATCAGCAGTTCCTCTGGACTTCCTAGTGTCCTTCTCTGTCCTCCTGTCTCCACACCTGGCCCTCCCCTGCTTTGTCCACACCTCACCCTCCTGGTTTACCATTTGATCATTGGCCAGGGACCTCCATCTCTCTCAATCTCTCTCTTTTTTGGAAGGCTGTGGTCAATGATTGTTAATAATGCAAAAGTTCTTTTTGTCTTAGTGCAGATCCCAGGCGAGTAAATCACTGGCAGATAGAAGTTATCGGCAGCCACACCTCAGACTCCCTTTACTCTACTCAGGTCCTGGGCTCTTTTCCCAAATAGAAAATAGGAAGAAGGAACAATGCCAAATGTAGGCATTTCCCAAAATAGGTGCTGCTGCCCCAAGTCAAACCGTCCTAGAAGAGGAAGGGGTCCTGTCTACACAGCAGAAATAACTGGGCTGCCGCCAGGGTCCCAGCCTGAGGTCCTACAGTCGGGAAATCCACACGGAGTAAATACACCTGGTGAGGGTCCTCAACGAAAAGCCCCCGGCAGCCCCAGAAGTTGCCCTGACCAGGGATGAGACCCAGAGGGAAGAGAGACAGGCAAATCTTGTGGGACATCTCAGCATGCTCTAACAAACCGACAGCATTTAACAACAAAAGCAGCCTAATGGTAAATGACTTTGGAAAAGTTGGTTTAAGGGAAAGGCTGGGTTGGGGCCCCTGCGCGGCTCAGTCGATCAGGCGTCCCACTTCGGCTTGGCTCATGATCTCACGGTTCTTGAGTTCCATCCCCTTGTTGGGCTCTGTGCTAATGGCTGGGAGCCTGGAGCCTGCTTCAGATTCTGTGTCTCCCTCTCTGTGCCCCTCCTCCACTTGCTCTCTGTCTCTCTCTCTCTCAAAAATTAATAAACATAAATTAATTTTTTTTTTAATTTTTTAAAAAAGGAAAAGGCTGGGTCTATTGGGGAGAGTTCCCTTCAGCCTCTCAGCCCTCACCCTGGGCCAGCGGATGTGTTAAGTAAACTCAATCTCCACTCTCAGGAAGCTTACAGTCCAGGAGAGAAAACCCACATGCCGTTACACACAGCACTGTATGGGAGAAGGGAGAGGTTGGAGGGGGAAGGGCAACCCCTGCAGTGAGCCTGAAGGGTGAGCAGCAGGCATCTGAAGAAAGAAGGGGGAAGGAGAGCAGAGAAGTTTCCTGGTGGGAAGAACAGCGCTTGTAAAGGCATAGACTCTACGAAAAGAATTTGGTTAGGGAAACTGCACGTCAGTAGATACTGCTAGAGTTGGAAGTGGTCAGGATGAGACTGGAGGGACAGGAAGGAGACAGCTTTTGAAGAGCTTTGAATGGTAGGTGAAGGGCCCCAGGCTCTATCCTGAGAGCCAGGGGAGCCAGGGAAGGGCGGAGTCAGGGAGTGGCATGGTTGGACAGCGGCAGACTGGCAGCCTCTGCGACCCTGAATTCTGATACCCAGATGGGCGTCATCAACAACTCTGCCACAGTCCCCATCCCTGCTCCTGCGTTGAGAAAACCTGCGGCAATTCCGTGAACAGCTTCCTGCCCCCTGCAAACTGTTGGCCATGCTGCACTAGAGAGGGCTTTCCGAAACACGTGGATTCCTTGTGGACACCTCAAGCACCTCCCACCCCCCCTGAAGACTCCCAGTCCTGACATTCTGAGCTCTTGCTAGTCTGTTCCCAGTCTGTCTGTCCTGCCTTCTGTAACCTGCCTCATGCTTTTCCTTCCACATGCAGAGTTTTGATCCTCATTTCCGTGGGTCAGAATCCCTCTTGTTTCCAGAATTTTACATACCTCCTTGACTTACCATGACTCATCCCCTCAAGCCCCAGCTCTGAAACGTCTTCTCTGCAGAGTCCCTCCCATTCTTCTTCTTCTTCCTCTTTTTTAATGTTTATTTTTGAAAGAGAGAGAGAGAGAACAAGCAGGGGAGGGGTACAGGGAGAGACACACACAAAGTCCAAAGTAGGCTCCAGGCTCTGAGCTGTCAGCACAGAGCCCGACACGGGACTCGAACCCACAGACGGTGAGATCATGACCTGAGCCAAAGTCAGACGCCCAGCCAACTGAACCACCCAGGTGCCGCTGCCTCCCATTCTTCTTGAACAAAAGTGGTGCTCCCCCCTTGCAGGTCCGATGGCAGAGTGGGTGTTAGAAGTGTTGACTCAGTGATCAGACTGAGTTTAAATCCTGATTTCCCGGCTCAGTAGCTGTGCAGCCCTGGACAAGTTACCTCAATTCCATGAGACCGTTGGCTCATGTGAAGGATGCAGTGCGGTGCCCGGCACACGGTAACCCTCCCTGAGTGTTCCCTATGGCTATAATTGCAGTTGGGATGCAATACCTTTCAGGATTATGTTGTGTCCCTCTTCCCAACATTATGAGTTTTGGAAGGGGAGGGCTTATTCACCTAGGTATGTCCCATGCCTAGACATTCAGGGATGGGTGGATGGATGGATGGATGGATGGATAAATTAATGAAAGAAGTCACCCAGCTCCCGTGGAGTCTCCTCTGCTTGAGAGGTGGGAGACTCTGTGGGAGCCAGGCTTGCCCTTTTTTGAACAGGATTGAGTGAACCATGTGTCAGGGGCTAGCGTCTGGGGCAAGCTTTGTCATCAGACAGTCTGTGGTTTGTAATTTCTTCAGGGGAGATCTGTCTAGACAGAGGGGACATCTGCACCAGGGAGGATCAGGCACTGCATGGGAATCAGAATCCAGACGAGCGCTTTTCAGGGAACCAGAAACCCAACTTTCTCCCTGCTTTCTTCCTTCCTCACCACTCCCAAGTTGGCTGACCAAGTTTGCTGCCTGCTCTAAGCAATGGAGATTAATTCACAGCTTTGGCCTGGGGACAACAAAGAGGGCCCTTCAGCTAGTGACAAGGGCAAAGGGAAGGATGGAGAATCCATCCAGGAAAGGAAGCAATATTTATTGAGTAGTTTTTATGTGCCAAGCACTATACTAAGTGCTTAACATGCATTACCCTCTCCACAACCCTGTGAGGAAAGACTACTGTGTATTGCCATTAGATGAAGAAACAGACACAGAACTGAAGTGACTCTCTCTTGCAAGCATAGTGACGGGCTGGGACTTCGGTTATATCTAACTCCACAAGCCCTGCTTCTCACCATGAATCACGTGTCTCGTGAACAAATATTTTGAGCACCTTCTCTTTGCACAGTGCTGTGGTAAGTGGTGCGGGGCCAGCAAGGATAATCAAGATGTGATTTTTACTCTCAAGGAGTTTATAACCTGAGGACAGAGGTGAAGCCTTTCTTATCTTTGTGTTCCCAGACCAGTGCCTGGCAATATACTGAATGCTGAACACAGCACAGATTGTCAGAGCTGGAAGGGCCTTTGAAGTTCAAGTATATTGATCCTGTCAACTTACAGATGAGACTTACAAGGAGGAACTGACTGGAGATGATGATCAGGAGCTTTGGGCTGTGTAGACAGACCACCTGGTTTGAATCTCAGCTCTACCACTGACCAGCTATGTGACTTTGGGTCAATCACTTAACCTCTCTGTTCCCCATTTTCTATGAGAAAGGGGGATAACATTGTGAGAATTAAGTAAGATCATTCATGTGTGGGGTTTCACATAACACTTAACTTGTAATCCCATAACACATTTTGCTCTGATTATGATCAACTAGTCACAAAGTGAGTTGATAACAGATCTGGACTAGACCTTGTACTTTCTGACTCGTAGTTTAGTGCTCTGTCCAGCTTCCCATGGTTCCTTGTGTGAATGTGGTCAGGGGAGAATGGGAGTCACCTAGGAAGGGGGGGTACATCTGATCAGGTGTCTGCTGTCCTTGGGGACAAGTGCCCAGATGTCCCTGAGCCCGTATCTCAGTGCCTCTCACTACTCTTCTGCCCTGCCTTTGCCGCCTTCCACTCCCGTGGTCCCCCTCACTCCTAACTGGAACACAGCACCGAGACTCCTGATAACATCCTCCCACCTCCCTTCACAATTTCCTCTGGAAGCAGCCAACAGGAAATTCCCCAGCAGTGGGGAATGGATGTCCCAAGGGCGGCTAGTGATACTATCTCTACCATTAAACCTCTGAGCGGGGAGAAGACAGGTCCCACAGGAGAGGTTTCTCTGTTTTCCTCAGGCTTGACTTCTAACCAGAGAATTTAATTAAAAGCTGGATTGCTTCGCCCAGGGACTAGAAATCCAAGGGGACAGCAGGGCTGTCCTAATACTGTACTGTAGTAATAAATTAGTAATTTATTTATTACTAATAAATCCTGGTGGCCACCAAGGAGGGAGGGAGGCGCCTCTCTTGGTTCAGGTCTGTGAAGGGTTTAAGCGGCACCAGAGATGTTCAGCTCCCAGGGGACATTTGGTCTGACCCCCAAGGCAAGAATCTTTCCTTACAGGAGCTTGAGAAGTTTTAGATTCTGTGGTAGAAATCGAAAGAAATTTAAACCAGCCAAGGAAGTGGGCAGAGTCTGATATTCCAGGTTGCTCCCACTTGTAACCTCTCCCACTGTCTTCCTGGCACTGCTGGGGATCAGTGGCAAGTCCGTGGGCCTGAGTTCAAATTCTGACACTTTACCTCCCTGAGCCTCAGATTCCTCATCTGTAAAATAGGGACAACTCCACAGACTCATTCACTTAATCCACCTGTAAAATGAGAATAATATCTTTTCTGCAGAGTTGGGGGCGGGAATAAAAGAGGCAGGATGTGGAAAATAGATCGGAGACAACGCATCAGGAAGAACACTGCCTGGGCTTGAGGTTTGGCCTGGGGGAACATTCTAGCTCTTGCCGCTCCCTGGCTGGTAAACTTGGGCAGGTGGAGCTCTTCTCTGAGCCACAGTTTTGTCTGTAAAATGGGGACGTTGGTGCCTGCACTGTGTCATAGTGAGGATAAAACGGAACAAGGTAAGGAAATGCCTCGCGCTTCGCCTGGCCGGCTGGGTGCTCTTGAAATGATCGCTGACCATGAACACCCCTCACCCCCTCCATCACCACCAGATCTGCAGGTACTTTCATGGGAGGAAGTGGATTCTGGGGAGGGACTGTCTGTGGTCTGGCATCACTTCTCACCCCTCTGCTCTCTGAGACGTGGAGAGGCTGGGCAGGAGAGTTGGTCATTTGTGAAGAGGAGGATACATTTTCATCAGCAGGGCCCACAAAGACTGGAGCTGGGGCCAGACGAATCATCTTCACAAAATCCACTCATCAGTTCTGTTAAAAAATTATTTTATTTTATTTTTATTTTTTTATTTAAAAATTTTTTTTTAACATTTATTTATTTTTGAGACAGAGAGAGACAGAGCATGAACGGGGGAGGGGCAGAGAGAGAGGGAGACACAGAATCCGAAACAGGCTCCAGGCTCTGAACTGTCAGCACGGAGCCCGATGCAGGGCTCGAACTCACAGACTGTGAGATCATGACCTGAGCCGAAGTCGGATGCTCAACCGACTGAGCCACCCAGGCGCCCCTAAAAAATTTTTTAAAAAGCAAGTAGGGCACCTGGCTGGCTCAGTCGGAAGAGCATGTGACTCTTGATCTCAGGGTTATGAGTTCGATCCCCACGTTGGGTGTAGCGATTACTAATAAACAACAACAACAGAACCCAAACCTTAAAAAAAAAAAAAAGTAATATTCAACTTAGCTCTGATCAGTCCTTTCAGCCGGAAGGATCTGTGATTTGTGAATGGGAGTATGCCGCTCCCTCCAGGAATTGATTTTCTGGTATGTCCGTTTAACTCAGGACAAAGCCATCTGAGAAGGGTCTTGATGTTTCTGCCCCCCAGGAGGCCAGGAGGAAGCGTCTAACTTGATACCTGGTTCTGGGCAGTCTTAGGAATCTCTTTGGGACAACTGAGGCAGGGAGAAATGGAGAAAAGAGCACGGACCCGGATTCGAGCTCTGTTCACCCAGCCTCTTAGTTCTTGCCAGGTGCCTGGGGCCAGGACCCATCACCTCTCGAGCCCTGTTTCCTGTCTCTCTCTTGTCACTCTCCCCTAGCTGCTCCTTCTCCAGGAGGGCTTCCCCAGCACCCCCTCTTGCTCGTGCTCCAGCCCCCGCCCTGTTGTACTCGATTTTTTCTTAACACTTACCTGATGTTACATTTTTATTTTCCATCCACTTCCTCCACTGTTGTGTATCCTGGTTGCCACTCTACCCCTGGGCCTAGATCCATGCCAACACAAGCTAGGCGCACGGTAGGTATTTCTTGAATGAATGAAATCATGTAAAACGAGGCTATCACTTACCTTCAAGGACCCTGGTGAGGGATTCAGTGTGTTTACATTCTGCTCCTTCACTTACCAGCTCTGTGACTTGACATGGGTTATTTCCTTGCTCATCTGTAGAATGGACACAGCAAAAGTATCTGCCTGTGTTGTGAGGAGCACATGAGGGGACGCCTATAAAGTACCTAGCAGAGGGCTGGGGGCATAGGAAGTGCTCAGTAAAAATCAAGGATTTGAACAGACGATGGTTGAATTGAAAGGTTCACCCCATATTTGCTTTATATGTGGAGAAAACTCCAGAACTAGTGCATAGGATGGATGAAGATGAGCTTCTGCAGAGGGAGAGACCAGGCAGGAGCTGTGGGGAAGGGGAGGGGAGGGAAAATTAGGGCTGTTTCTAAGAGGCACGTTCGGTTCCCAGTGGACCGATCGCAGACTCCGGGAGGGACACAGAGAGCACCCTCAGACAGCCCTGCCGTCCTCCACAAGCTTGTCATTCCTGTCCTCTGAGCTAACGGAGCATTCCAGGACAGCACTCCTCTGAACATTTCAATCAATAAGAGAAGTGGCTGAAGCCAGAGAAGCAGATGCGGCCAGGCTGGTGACGAGGCACAAGGCAGGTGCTTAAATAACTCCTTAACTTTCACGACAGCCTTTGAGAAGGGAATCATCATCCCCATTTTATGGATGGACAGTGTGAGGCTGCGAGGGCTGAGCTAACTCCCCAGGTCTCCCTGGGGCTGGGGGGTGGGAAAGAGCCACCTGCCTGCGGCTTACTGGATGTCAGGCGCTGTCATGAGGGGCACTTTCCATACAGTAGCTCCCAACTGATCCACGAGGTCTGTACTTTCTTATTCCCACTTTACAGGTGGGGAAGCAGCATTGAGACGGCAGTAATCTGCCCAAGGTCTCACCGCTAATAAATGACAGAGCAGCGATTCCAAGGGAGGCTGGGGCCCATGCCCCTCCACTCAGCCTGAGTATTTCTCCGGCTATGAGCTAGCACTCAGAACATCTCCTCTTACAGACTGAGGGGGACAAATGCGATCAGAATTCACAGGGAAGCGTGAGGAAAGGTATGGAGTGTGGTGTGAGACATGGCTATTCCAGAACCGAGACTAAGGAGACAAGAGAGAGCGGCCAGCACTGTGTGAGGCCCTGCTGAGGGCTCCCTCCACAGAGTGGCTCCCCTGTCTCTGAAATTCAAAGGAACTTTCTGGCATGCATAATTAATTGACAGACACACCTGAGATTCCTAAGCATTCTTTTAAAACCTCAGGTGTTCCCATGGAGCGTCTGGCTGGCTCAGTCCGTGGAGCTTGTGCCTCTTGATCTCCGGGTCGTGAGTTTGAGCCCCACTTTGGTGTAGAGATTACTTAGAAGTAAAAACCTCAGGTGTAACTTTCAAAACATAAAGAGCCTCCAAATTCCGTGTAGAAATCAGCTTTCATTCCCAAAAGACAATTTTGGGAAATTAGAGCCGATTTTCCCCCCTCCAGCTGGAGAAATCTGAACAGGTTAGTCATACCCAGCATCAGCGAGGGTGTGGGGACGCGGGGCTCCTGGGGGAGGCACGGCTGGGACTTATTTGGAACTTATTTGGAACAAGTTGACAGCAACCATCCAAAGTCGAAGTGAGCATGCCTTTTGACAATGCCGTTGCTAAATATCATCTTACAAAAGAACTCTCCCACATTCACACGGATGTGTGTTTATCATGGTGGGGGAAAAAATAAAGATGACCTAAATGCCTTTGCATTTCTTTTGGTTAAACCAATGATATTATATCTACATGATGAGCTTCTATAAAACAGTTAAAAATAACTTGATAGATCTTGGGTGCCTGGTGACTCAGTCGGTTAAACATCTGACTTCAGCTCAGGTCCTGATCTCACAGTTCGAGAGTTTGAATCCCACATCAGGTGAGCTTGAGCCCCGCTTCAGGTGAACTCTGCTCCTCTCTCTCTCTCTCTCTCTGTCCTTCACTCACTTGCTCGCTCTCTCTCCCACCCCCACCCCCCCACAAACTTGGCTGGGCCGACTGGGTGGCTCAGTCGGTTAAGCGTCTCAGGTCATGATCTTGCAGTCCTTGGGTTTGCAGCCCATGTTGGGCTTTGGGATGACAGTTCAGAGCCTGGAACCTGCTTTGGATTCTGTGTCCCCCTTCTCGTTCTTCCCCTCCCCTGCTCACGTTCTGTCTCAAAAATAAATAAATGTTAAAAAAAAATTTAAAACAACTTGATCTCTGTGTATTGATACGATAAACTCTCTGGGTGAAAAAAGCTTATGTGAAAAAAGCAGGTTATGGAAGAGTCTCTGTGGTGTGATCCATTCATGTGCCTCAAACTACATTTGTGTATATTTGCAACCATAAAAATGCACGTAAATGCCAGAAAAGCAGCCGGGAAGGAATCACACCAAGCTGTTCACAGTGGTCAGCTGGGCGGGGAGAGGATGTCATGAGTGCGAAAGCCTTTTATCTTGTACTCTCTTACATATAATATATTGGTGGCATTTGTAACTTATGTGACTTTACATATATAAAATACATTTATGTGTAACATAAATATATTAAATAAAAGAGGAAAAAATGAATATGAGGCTTTCGAGCAAGCTGCTTCTTTACATCGACAAACTTCCTGCTCCACATTGTGTAAGAGAGGTTACTAAGGTAACTTCTGGCTCTAAAATCCCACAAATACTTAAAAAAAAAAAAAAAGCACTTTCAGTAAAGCAGAATACCTTTTTTTTTTTTTTTAAAGTCTATTTATTTTGAGAGACAGAGCAGAGGAGGGGCAGAGAGAGAGGGAGAGAAAGAATCCAAAGCAGGCTCCGTGCTGTCAGCACGGAGCCCAACGTGAGGCTTGAACTCACCAATCGTGAGATCATGACCTGAGCAGAAATCAAGAGTCAGACGCTTAACCGACTGAACCACCCAGGTGCCCCAAAACAAAGAATCCTTCTAAACCAAAGCTTTCCCAGCCTGGCTTGAGTCAGGAGCATCTGTGAATCTGGTCAAGCATCTCCAGGGAGTCTGAATCTGTAAGGCTCCTCTCCAACTATCATTGAGTTATTTTATGTTTATTTTTTATTCATTTATTCATTTATTCATTTATTTAACAAACGTGGTAACTGAAGGCTCAGAAAGGGAAAGAGACTTTCTCAAAGTCACAAAGCAAGTACTCTCCCCCTCCTGACGTTTCCTCCCCTCCTGCCCCAGGCTAGAAGCAAAAAAAAAAAAAAAAAAAAAAAAAAAAAGGCTTTCCCTCCCCCCCCTTCCCAGAACCCCCATATTGGACCAGCTGTCAGCGACACAGAATTAAACTTCAGACATTCTAAAGCAGCTCCAAAGACATGTCCTCCGTGGAGGAAGAGTGTCCTCTGAGGAAGATGCTAAATTGCCTTAATTATGATTCTTTCGAAAGCACACCGTGCCCATCTGCTTTTGTGGTGGGGGGTGTGGACGCATGTTCAGCACAAAAACAAATCAACCCAAATGCAAACACAATTAGCAGGTCCGTGCAACTCTGTAATCTACAGAAAGGGGGAGAGTGGTGCCCACAGTTGGGCAGCAGATCAGCTCAGCTCCAGGGGTTCCTCTAGAAGCGGGGTTCCAGGTGGAGTATGCAGGGGCCACAGCCGGTATGGACTCTTGACAGCGGCCGTGGGATACGGGTGGAGGGCACAGTGCAGTTCTAGGGAGGGGCTGCAGGAGTGGGGGCCCCCGGCTGGGGCAGTGCTGACTCCATGTCACTTAATAAGTGTGAAAAGCAGAAGGGACGCTGGGATGGCAGCATGGAAAGAGCACGCGGTACAGAATCAGACAGCTCTGGATTCAAAGCCTGGCCCTGCCACTTACTGGCTATGTGACCTTGGACAAGATACGTAGCCCTCTCTGGGGCTTCCCCTTCGGTGAGACGGAGGCAGTAACAGCTCTGTCAGCTCTGTCGTAGTCGGAGGGGAGGAGGAGCGGGGTGACTTCTGCAGCTCGGAACACGAGGCCAGGCATGGTTAAGTGCTTAGGAGTTAGTGCTTCTCTTAACTTCTCATTATTCTTCACCCACCCTTTCCTGAAAGGCCTAGGGCCGACACCCTCATTCTTTCTCAGGCAGGAAGGGCGCAGAGAGGAGATGAAACAATTTCTAGAAGGGACAGCAACTTAACCTGTGTTCCTGAGGGAAATCTTCACAACCTTGGAGGAAGTCCCTTCACCCCCTTCGGACTCAGCTTTTCCAGTTAGAACGCAGTTGTTTTGTTTTTTTGTTTTTTTAAGTAAGCTCCACCCCCAACGTGGGGCGCAAACTCATGACCCCAAGATCAAGAGTTGCATTTGCTCTGCCGACTGAACCACCCAGGAGCTCCTGTAACACGAAGTCTGAAGGACATTTCTGCCCTGACCACCTTTGATCTGATGATACATGATGACAGCCCCAGGCTGCCTCCAGAGTTCTTCCGGATGGGATGACCTCGGGGGAGTAGAAATCCCCAGACACTTGCTCATCACTGGAAGAGTCTGACCAGGACTAAGGGGTGGGCTGAGGATAGTTCTGGGGCAAAGAAAGGACAACTTGTCCAGTTTTTTTTTTTTTTTTTTCATATAGAAGTTGATGGGGTTGTTGATAACAGCAGCTTCTGTTTTTTGAAACCTATTCTGCGCCAGGCACTATGTGGGGCATTTTACATATATACCCTCTTTCACCCTTGTTACACTGCTGGAAAGAAATGACCCCATTTCAAGGATGAAGAAACAGATTTCGAGATCTGTTTAGAGATTTAAGATCAAGGCAGACATGGGATTTGAACCCAGGAAGCTTGGTCATCACATTTCCGTGCTTCACGCCACACGACCAGCTGGGAACCGCTTGAAATGAGGAAAGAAACGTGCAGATTTCCTCCTACGTGTTAAGTAGCAGGCTAGACACTATGTGTATTTCACTTAAACATTACAATAATTTTGTAACATAGCCATTGATCTTCCTGTCTTAGAGATGGACTAACTGAAGTTCATCGAGGCGAGGAAACTGGATTCAGGGTGTAATAACACAAAAGGGCTAGCTTAGGGGCTCCCAACCGGTTTCTGTGCCGTGGCCCCTTTGGCAATCTGGTGAAACCTATGGACTCCTCCTCAGAACATGTTTTCAACGCATAAAATAAAATATATAGTGTTGCAAAGGAAACCAATTATAATGAAATACAGTTGTCACAATGTATTTTCTTAAAACCATGACACAAGAAAAGTGCTTCTTTATTAACACATTAAATAACAAGTATCTGGCGGCTGGTCTAATAACTATCCTCATTCCAAAGTCGTGATGATCATGAGCAATATTTCCAGATATCTGCAATAACCATAATATGATACCAAAATATCCATGATTTTTTATTGGAGACAAAGCCACAGGAATTGCTAGTAATATGTGGTTTATTGCCTTCATTCATAACGGAAGTGATGCTAACTTTCAGATAGAAGATAGTGAAAACACAGATGTGATTTTCCCCTATTCAAGTCCGTGTTCTGCCTGAATTCTGTCCATGGAGCTCTTAGGGGTGGGGGGGGGGGTCTATGGACCCAAGTTAACAGCCACTGCTTAGATTATAACTGTGGTCACTAGAGCTGTATGGGAAATCAGACATTGTTGTGCTTTGGTAATATACCAATGGCTAATTTCACTGGAGACCAAATGTTCGACCAAGTGGGTGATGTTGTCCAACTTCATTGTGCACACCTGGGGAAAAATACCTTTTGTTTGACCCATTCAAGGCAATAGGACCACCGAGAGATACAGGATATTGATGCAGGGAGGTCCCACCTGGGCCAGACCTGTCCTTGCTGGTTCTTGGCAGCTTCACTGGGTGGCTTGAGTGCATGAAAAATGTGCAACCCCAAATTTTTCACACTATCTTAGGCTCTTTATCTCAGTCCCGGCTCTGTTTCCAATAGATAAGATTTCTTCTCTCTTCAATTGAAGACTTCATTCAATAGAGATTAAGACCTACCATATGCCAAGGAGTATAGCAAGCACTGAGAATGCATTTATTCATTCGATTTGTATTTACTGAGTGTATTGTTAGTCAAGACTCTTTTGAGACTAGCACCGCTTCAGGTATAGCTGGATCCAGGCTCTGTTTTCCACTCTATCAGATTCACTCTCACACAGGCTCTCCATGAGTGTAATAAAGCAGCCACCAGCAACTTCGGATGACTGTCTCCCCTGTTTAGCTACCTCAGTAGAAAGAAAATGACTCTTTCTCCATAGTTCCAGAAAAAAGTTTTGAAAGCGGCTCTCAGCGGATCAAGCCGGGTCACGTATCTGTCTGTGAAGCAACTACTGAGGCAAAATGGGTGGGATATGCCTGAGTTATGGCCGAAGCCAGTCCTACCTGAACCACAAGGCTTGGGGAGGGGGTGCCCCAAGGGAAAACCAGGTCACTGACGTGGATGCTGATGGGAAAGGACAACAGAGGCCCTCTGTTTTGATTGCCTCCTATTCACCTGCTTGATGAGGGAGGAACCCTGCCCTGAACAGTACAAGATGGCTAAACACACATGACCCTGACACAGCACAGATGAACTCAGGAAGCTATTAATCCAACATACTCCTAGCCCTGGAGGAGGACACAGCCTGCCCCCCAAGGCCACATGGGTGTCACACTCAGGGACAGGGTGAACCAGCAGGGGCTGTGGGAGGTACGCTTTGTAGTAAACCAGAAGGAGGGGTGACACCTGGTTTCCTGGGGAGGATGTGGTTAGCTTGTGTGAATAATTCCTCAGGCTGGCGGGGAGTTGAATTCAGTTAGGTTGAAGACAGGTGGGCAGCTGGCCCGACGGATAGGGGAACTAGCAGGGTGGGGAGCCATTCCCGCTGGGTGAGGGGCGTATCTGGAGCAGGGGAAGCCGTCTCTGAGGCCCTCTGAGGCTCAAAGATGTCAGGGCAGCACAGGACACTTTAGACCTTCTAACACACCCTCTGAAGGGCCTACTATATGCCAGGTGTGGTCGCTTTTCGGCTTGGGAGCTACTGGGATGGAGATGTCTCAGACATTTGCTGCTCCTGACTTTGATCTGGCTCCATTAGGTCTATCCTGGATCCAACTCTCTAAAGCTCTTCCTACTTGGCTGCCCTCCACTTGAATATGTCTGCGAAATCTTGACCCACTGTCAGACATTTAGAACTTGCTTCCTCAGGGCGCCTGGGCGACTCAGTTGAGCATCCGACTTCAGCTCAGGTAGTGATCTCACGGTTCCTGATTTCAAGCCCCGCTTCAGGCTCCGTGCTGACAGCTCAGAGCCTGGAGCCTGCTTCAGATTCTGTCTCCCTCCCTCTTTCTGCCCCTCCCCTTCTCGTACTCTGTCTCTCAAAAATAAACATTAAAAAAAATTTTAGGTCTATGCAAAAAAAAACCCCAATCTTTAGAAAAAAGAAATTGCTTCTTCATATGGAGTTATCCTTGTTTTGCCCTAAATTCAATTTAAAAAACACTTACCCACTGAGTGACTCACAGAGTCTAAAATATTTACTATCTGGCTCTTTATGGGAAAAAGTGTGCCAACCCCTGGTCTAGCTTAGCAGATCTCAGTCAAGAGGATGCCAACACAGTCAGTAAGGCTGAGTTCAAATCCAGACCTAGCCGTGTGGTCTTGGCAAGGTTATATCACCTCCTTGAGTCTGTTTCCTTGTCTGGAAAATGGAGATGAGAACAATACTTACCACAGGTTTCTTTTTGGGGTTAAAAGTGTTCTTGACTTAAATACTGGTGATGGTTATCCACCTTTGTGAATGTACTAAAAATCAGGGAATTGTACACTTAAAAAAGTTTTTTTTAATGTTTATTATTTTTGAGAGACAGAGTGCAAGCAGGGGGGAGGCAGAGAGACGGGGAGACACAGAATCCCAAGCAGGCTCCAGGCTCTGAGCTGTCAGCACAGAGCCTGAAGCGGGGCTCGAACTCACAGATCGCGAGATCATGACCTGAGCTAAAGTCAGCCGCTTAACCCACTGAGCCACCCAGGAGTCCCAGGGAGTTGTACACTTTAAAGGAGTAAAGTTTATGATCTATGAATTAAATTTCAATAAAAAAAGGAAGCAGTGCCTGGGTGGCTCAGTTGGTTAAGCATCCGACTCCGGCTCAGGTCATGATCTCGCGGTTCATGAGTTCAAGCCCCGCATCAGGCTCTGTGCTGTCAGCTCAGAGCCTGGAGCCTGCTTCGGATTCTGTGTCTCCCTCTCTCTCTGCCCCTCCCCTGCTCTCAGTCTGTCCGTCTCTCTCTCAAAAATAAATAATAAACATTACAAAAAATTTTAAGGAAAAAACCCTATTTCCAAAAGCTGTCATAGGGATTAAACGAGGTAAGGTAGAGTATAGCACCTGACCCAGAGTAGGTGATTTTTATCACCACCACCCCTGCCACCATCATCATCTGGAGATGGGGAGTCTCCTCATTTGAAACAAAGCAGTGTAAAAAGATCTGATGAATTGACTTCTGCTATTTTCCCTTTCACAATACCTAGAACAGTAAAGCATCTGGCAGGCAAGCAAAATCAGCATTCACACTGAAATTACATTATCCAAATTTACAATGTTTATCTTTTAAGACAAAAATAAATGTCTTTTCCTTAAAATATTGTCAAGTTTGACAGATTTGACTATACACACAAAAAATAAACTTTTCTCTACGGCACATGATACTACAGACAAAGTCAAAATAACAAATTAGGGGGAAATACTTCTACATAAAACAAAGGATTGATACCTAAGAAGTAACTAGGAAGAAGACAAAAACACTCACTGAAAAATAGGCTAAGAACACAGACAAGTCATAGAAGTTGGCCGCAAATGGCCAAAAGGCTTATGAAAAGATACTCAGCCTCACAGAGAAGTCAGGGGAACACACATTCAGAACCAGAAGATGCCATTTTCTCCCATCGGATTGGCAAAAATGTCAGAAATTAATAAGATAATAAGAGTAACATAAAATAAAAATAAGTGTGGGCCCACAAACTGCCACAACCTTTGGGGAAATAATCTGGCACGATTTATTAAAATTTAAAGCAGACACACCTTTCGACCCGGCCATTCCGCCTCTAGGAATCGGCCGGATGGAAGTCAAGCAGAGCACCTCAAGATGGGTGTGCAGGAGACCCACTGACGTACTCTTCATCACAGCAGAAAGCAAAAAGCTGGAAGCCACCTAAAGGTCCATCGGGGAGAAGAGGGCTGAGTACATCAGTCCACATTCTCACCACAGACCCTCCTTGACCACAACAAAGAATGAAAATGTTGCATATGGATAGGAATGACCTCTAGACATGGATTAAGTTAAAAAAGCAAGACGCGGAACTGTATATATTATATGGTTTGTACACATAATAATACATTGTTACATAAAACGGGAGGGACAATATTGCCTAGACACGTTTGCCTATCCCGGCTTCACATGGCTCTGCTCTGGCGGGCACACAAGAAAGGTGAACCCTGGTGGCTTCTGGGGAGCCGACCGGGTGCCTGGAGGAGAGGGGTGGGAGGGAAACTCATCTTTGAATGCTCTTGTGTATGTTTGGAATTTTGACCAAGGGGAATTTTTAGTTATTAACATTTAAAAAACATTTTTTTAATGTTTATTTATTTTTGATAGAGAGAAAAAGACAGAGCACGAGTAGGGGAGGGGCAGAGAGCAAGGGAGACACAGAATCCGAAGCAGGCTCCAGGCTCCGAGCTGTCAGCACAGAGCCTGACGCGGGGCTCGAACTCACAAACCGCAGGTTCATGACCTGAGCCGAAGTCGGACGCTCAACCGACTAAGCCACCCAGGCGCCCCAGTTATTAACATTTTAATTAAAAGAATACACGGATCTAAATATATTGGAGAGGTGTCCATAATACATGGTTAAATGAAAAAGTATGGGGGCGCCTGGGGCGCATCTGACTCTTGATTTTGGCTCAGGTCCTGATCTCACCGTGGTCGTGAGATCCAGCCCCGAGGGGGGCTCCATGCTGCTGAGAGGGCTTAAGATCCTCTCTCTCCTTCTCCCTCTGTCCCTCCCCCTCTTGCTGTCTCATGTTCTCTCTCTTAAAAATAAATAAATAAAATTTTAAAAAATTGAAAAATTATGTTCCAGAACAATAAAGAATTATTAATTTTTTTTTTGTAGGAAAAGAAAGAAGAGGGAGGAAGAGTTGGAGGGAGAAAGGGAGGGAGGGAGGGAGGAGGGAAAGAAGAGGGAGGAAGGGTTGGAGGGAGAGAGGGAGGGAGGGAGGAGGGAAGGAAGGAAGGGAGAAAGGAAGGAAGGGAGGAAGGCACGGAGGTCTCTAACACTATACACACGTACATGCATATGTATTTGTTTAGGGATTAAAAAGAATTTTTTTTTTTACGCATGACCATGCATAGCTTTTCTAATTAAAAAAATAAATCGCCATTGCTTTGACTTGTTTTGTTTTTTAGTCACAATGCTTAATTTACTTTGAGCTGAGGTGTCTGGTCTGGAAGATTTCCATGCAAACTCCTGGTTGTCTGAGCCTCGGCGGGAAGGGCTTCTCTCTGCTGGTTGAGTCTATTCCAGTAGGACACGCATTGCTTTCTTCGTCCTCAGGAGTTTCAGGTTCTCTGTTTTTAACCCAGCAGGCTTGGCCCTCTCCCTTGCCCAGCATAAGAAACATGCATTCCCCCTATGTTAATGGACTTTGGGGGGGGGGCGTGTTCAGGAAACAGAACAGGGAGACACAAGCAGGGTGAGGAGCAGAGGGACCCTGTTCTGGGATGCTGTGTCAGCCTCCGCCCTCAAGGAGGTTCTTGGGCAGAGTTTCTTCCAGCTGCCCAGGGCTGTCCACGTGCATAGTCCCCGGAGAGCTGTTCCGGCTCCCCGAGAGTCACATTTTCATCATTTCTGGAAGAGTTAGTTGGTGACTTTGTTCCCCAGTGACATCCCTATGGCACTTTGCTCTCACAGTGTGAAGGGCTGGGCTGAGTCTCAAATGGCTAGTCCCAGCGGGCTTTCCAGCCAGCCTGGCTTCCACGGACCTGCTGGCTCTCCCAGATTAATTTACTGGGTAAGAGCTCCAGGGTCCGACAGACCCCGTCTTCCAGTTTACTTCCACCACCCACCACCTATGGGATGCTGGGGGGTGATTCACCCTGTCTAAGACTCAGTGTCCCCGTCTGCAAAATGGGGGTGAGGTGACAAAGCTCCTCTCCATGAGGACGCCGTGGGGGGAAATGAAGCTGCCAGCCCGGCATGTGGTCGATAGGACAGCTAAGTCACTGGCCTTTGGCACAGTGGGGTTACAGCAAGGGGCTGTGACGCTGTGGGGTTATATCAAGAAGGGTGACACTGGAGAGTTACAATGAGAGGGGGACACTATGAGGTTGCAGTAAGGGGGTGACGTTGTGGGGTTATAGCAAGTGGGAGTGGCAATGTAGAGCTATAGCAAGAGAGGGGTGACATTGTGAGGTTGCAGTAAGGGGGAGTGACACTGTGGGGTTATATCGAGGGGGGTGACACTGGGGTTACAGCAAGGGAGGGTGACACTGTGGGGTTACATTGAGGGGGGGTGACACTGTGGGGTTATATCAAGAAGGGTGACACTGGAGAATTACAATGAGAGGGGGACACTATGAGGTTGCAGTAAGGGGGTGACACTGTGCGGTTACAGCAAGGGAGGGTGACACTGTGGGGTTATATCAAGGGGGGTGACACTGTGGGGTTACATCGGTGACACTGTGGGTTTATATCGAGGGGGGTGACACTGTGGAGTTACAGCAAGGGAGGGTGACACTGTGGGGTTACATCAAGGGGGGTGACACTGTGGGGTTACAGCAGGGTGGGGGGAGATACTATGGAAGGAAGGGGATACAGGCTGCCTCTGGCTCTAATTGTACGGTGACCCGTAGTGTGACCTCATGGGTGTAGGCGGCCAGGGACAGTGCACAAGTGCTTTTGTGGGGGTTTGTGGGCCTGAGCATGAGGGAAAGGGTGTCTAGAGTTGTCCCTTTGCGGGGGCTTAACGCCACTGGCTGGTTGGGCCAGAACTGCAGGCTGACTGTGTGCCATCTTGAAGCCCACACAGCTGGAAGGGAGGGGCTGTCTCAGCAAAGGCTCTGAGGCCCAGTTGATAAAAATAACCCTCCAAGTCCCTCATGGGGCACAGGCAGCATCCCCCGCCCCTGCTCCTCACACCTCAAGTGAGATTAGACAAGCACAGTCATTAATTATTTCAGAAATAACCGAGGCAGCCCTTGCTACCCCAACAGCTGAGGCTCCAGATGCCCAGTTGGCTCTAATTATTTTTCAGGGAAATAGTTGCATCCATCAGTCACAGACCCGTTCGGCTGAGTGCTCAGTGGTAGGCTGGGCCGGGTGAGGGGACGGTGCCTAATTCCGGCCTCTGCTCTGGGGCGCTGACTCAGTGGCGGGACGGGGCCTTTGAGCCTGGGAAGGGCTGCGGCAGCTGGGGCAGAGAGCCAGGATTTGCATCCAGGCCCCTCACATCTTAGCCATGTGACCTTGAGCAAGGTCATACCTCTTGATTCTAGTTCCTCATCGTAGGCTATTGGTCAGGAGTTTGGAAACACCGTCCTGTGGAAACAGTGGGACCATCTGGAACAAGGTCTGGGGAAGCACAATGGCTGCCTGGGGCCAGCCAGTGGTCACTGGCAAATGGGACTCTCGAGGGTCCCAACCCAGGGGTGTCACCTCTATCTCTGCCCTCCTTCCCAGTGCTTCCTATGGTTCTCTCCTTTTCCGGGCCCATCTCCAGGGGCTACATGTGTTTGGTGGCCGCTCTCTTCCCGCCATCCTGGAGCAAAGCCTGCCACCTGCCCAGCCGACCAGCCATCTCCATGAGACTTTTGCCCCTCCAACACTTTAGGCTGCGTAACTCACTACTCCCTGCTTGTCCACACTGCCAGAGCAGGCCAGATGGTGACGCAACTGAACAATGAGCAGGTGTACTAGATGAACCCCAACATCGGGGAATGGGAGGATTCTCTTTTTATGCCGGAGCCCCTCTGAATTCTGGGAGCTTCTGCTTGGAATTTTGGCCATTCCCAACACTTCCGTAGTATGACGTTTCCAAATTCCTAACCAATAGCCATGTCTAAAGCAGGTTCAAATAGAGGCCCCCCCATTCTGATTGGCAGCAGTGGCCTGGTAGCTGGGCTCAGATCCCCAACCCACCGCTTACAAGTTGTGTGACCTTGAGTAAGTTGCTTCACCAACCTGTGACTCAGTTTCTCCATATGAAAAGTGGGGATAATGCTGTGTCAATATAATGGGGTTGTAGGTGTGGAGTTTAACTGAGATAATGTAAGTCAGTGCTTGCCTCTTGCCAGGCCCATTATAAGCGCTCAGTGACGGTCAGCTAAAAGCAGAACCACAATAGGTCATTACCACAGTAGGGGTATCTGTCCCCCTACTTAGAGTGCAAGCTTGTTGAGAACAAGGATGGTGTCTATGTTATATCCTGTTCATGAAGGATACTAAAAAGAATTAAATCTGTTGAATTCAGAAATGTGAGTAGGATTCTAATTCTTTTTTTTAATGTTTATTTATTCATTAGAGGAGGGGAGGGACAGAGAGAGAGGGAGACACAGAATCCGAACCAGGCTCCAGGCTCCGAGCTGTCAGCACAGAGCCCGACATGGGGCTTGAACCCACAAACTGTGAGATCATGCCCTGAACCAAGATGGAGAGTCAGAGGCTTAACCAACTGAGCCACCCAGGTGCCCCAAGAATTCTAATTCTTGATGTTCATGCTTTGGAGTTTTGGGATTCGTGTTCTGAATGAGTGATATTTTAGTGCTTGATTTTAGGCTCATACTTCTCATATTCTTCTCACACCGAATTGCACATTGTTGGACTTGTCCTTTTTAGCATTTAATTATGTAAATTTGCATCGAATGTTTGCCTCTCTTGCTAGGCTATAAAATCCATGAGGGAGGGGCCCTGTTTACTTTGATCATCTCCAGCTACCCATAGGCGTAGGGCCTGGCTCCCATTAGACACTCAGTGAATATCTGTCAAATGGCGGATGATTCACAAGCTTAGCAGAAGGTGTGCTCAGTGAATAGAGAAGCCTTGCTTTTTACTTTTTATTTTTTAAAGATTTTATTTTTAAATAATCTCTACACCCAACGTGGAGCTTGAACTCGTAACCCCAAGACCAAGAGTTGCACACTCTACTGACTGAACCAGTCGGGCTCCCTGAGAAGCCTTGCTTTTTTTTTTTTTTTAATTTATTTATGTTGAGAGAGAGAGAGCATGTGCACGTGAAGCAAGTGGGGGAGGGATAGAGAGAGAAAGAGAGAGAGAATCTCAAGCAGGCTCCATGCTCTGTGTGGAGCCCCATGCAGGGCCGGATCACACAACCAGGAGATCATGACCTGAGCTGAAATCAAGAGTTGGCTCTCAACAAACTGAGCCACCCGGGTGTCCCAAGAAGTCTTGCTTTTTAAAAAGACCAATGCAACACTAGCAAAATGTTAATGTTCTATATAATACCATATTAAAATATACATACACAGTTAGAGGAAGCATTAGTTTAATACAAGTAGCCAGGGATCATTAGTTCTTCACTGTTATTTATTATCTCTAGGCTTAACCTTGGCTTAGGGCTAGAAGAGAAAATATCTTCAACTCACTTTTCATCTCTTACCTGTCTAAAACTTCCTGGGGCATATGTCTAAACGTCTCTGTGGGGCTTAAAAACCCCTTAACAAGAGCCCTGATGTAGTTTTCTTACTGGCCAGTGGTGTTCTCATTGCCATAAACACTCTATACTTCTAGTTGGGAGTACTAATTAGCTTTACTGTTTTCCCTTTTTTCTTTACTCCTATTCCCCCTGCCCCCCCCCCCGCCATCTCAATCCGCACACCGAAGAAAAAACAAGAAAAGAAAGAAAGCCCCAAGTTATGCAGTCTCTGCCCTCACCAGACAGACCATGACCCTTCTAACTTGTCTTTTTTCCTGAGCAGAAAAAGACTTCTCTTCATTCTGTTAGCCCTTCTTTTTTTTTTTTTTTTTTTCAACGTTTATTTATTTTTTTGGGGGGACAGAGAGAGACAGAGCATGAACGGGGGAGGGGCAGAGAGAGAGGGAGACACAGAATCTGAAACAAGCTCCAGGCTCTGAGCCAACAGCCCAGAGCCCGACGCGGGGCTTGAACTCACAGACCGCGAGATCATGACCTGGCTGAAGTCGGACGCTTAACTGACTGCGCCACCCAGGCGCCCCTGTTAGCCCTTCTTTAGTTTAGTTTAGTTTTTTTTTTTTTTTTTTCCTGCCTGTCTCTCTCTTCTTTTTTGGAGGAAACTGCTTCTAGCGTCTCCCCTTCCCTCCTGACCAATTACTTAGCTGGGCATACCATAAAATAAAGTTTACATTAAATCGTTTCCATGGCAACCTCCCACACTGGCTCTCTGGCTCTAAAGCAATCATATCCCGTTTCCAGTTGCAAATTCAAGCTTGCCAAAAAAGTAACGTTTCCTTTAAAAGACACAGAACTTAGCAAGGTTTGTAAAGAGAGCTAAAGTGGTTGTACAAGACTGAGGTCCCTGGATAGAGAGCATGAGATGAATTTCCGAAAAAAATCCTCCGCAAATCATGGCTATTTACATTGTGCTAAAACCATTTTAAGTCTGCATAAGAAAGCTTGTTGAATTATAAATATCAGGGAGAGCTCTCGTTTTTGGAGCACCACCCGCTACGTGCTAGACGTTGGAGTAAGTGCTTTGCATACATGAATTGCCTCCTTCAATTTACCCTTGTTACATCCTGCAGAGATTTTTGCCCACAGATGGTCATTAGAGCCACCAGGCATCTACTCCCATGGAAATTGTTTCGGCCCCCAAATTAACTACTTGGAATGGAAGCTTTCATACACGTACTTCCTAATAAGAATAACAGCGGCCATGATCATTGCCAGGAGACTTGGCCACATCCTCTCAGTTAACCATTAGATTAAGTAGGTGGTGTTATCCCTCTGTTATAGGTGGGGAAACTGAGGCTCGGGAAGGGAAAGCAACTCGTCCATACAGCTAGGATGCGACAAAGTTGGGATTTAAACCCAGGTGGGTTTAGTCCCAAGGCACGTGCTCTTGTCACACGGCCTCTCCGCTCGGAAAGGCTTTCAGCCAGCGAGAACATCACTCCCCAGAAGCCGCAGCCTTCCAGGTTGGTATGAATATCCTGTGAAGATTCTGTACCAGGGGTGGGCACCTCCAGGGCATGGGCTGTGGGAGGGAGGAAGGGGAAGCAGTCACTCCTCCCCATTCCTGAAAATTGCTGTGCTTTCATTGGTTCCTACCAACTGAAATGATGTCTTCTTCCCCCACCCCCTCACTTTCCCCCGCCCCGGCCATCTCCCAACTCACCCTCTAAATCTCAATTAAAAAGCTGCCTCCTCTGTGAAGCCTCCCTGACTTCTCAGGGGCATTTCAGTCTGACAGATCTGGCTCAGAGCTGCGGAGCCTTGCAGATTGCTTTACCTATTTTTACCTCAATTTGCTCATCTGTGAAATGGGGGCCTCACGGGGTCATCAAGAGGTTTCAGTGTAATAATGTATATAACAAGGGGTGCCTGGATGGCTCAGTTGGTTAAGCATCTGACTTTGGCTCAGGCCATGATCTTACGGTTCATGGGTTTGAGCCCCACGTCGGGGTCTGTGCTGGCAGCACAGAGCCTGGAGACTGCTTCAGATTCTGTGTGTGTGTGTGTGTGTGTGTGTGTGTGTGTGTGCCCCTTCCCTGCTTGTGCTCTGTCTCTGTCTCTCTCAAAAATAAATAAACATTTAAAAAAATTTTTTTTTTTTTTTTAACATTTTATTTTTATTTATTTTTGGGACAGAGAGAGACAGAGCATGAACGGGGGAGGGGCAGAGAGAGAGGGAGACACAGAATCGGAAACAGGCTCCAGGCTCTGAGCTGTCAGCCCAGAGCCTGACGCGGGGCTCGAACTCACGGACCGCGAGATCGTGACCTGGCTGAAGTCGGACGCTTAACCGACTGCGCCACCCAGGCGCCCCTAAAAAATTTTTTAAATAATGTATATAATAAAGCACATAGCAGAGCTCCTGGCCATAATAAGTGCTCAGTGAATGTCACTGCCTCCTATATCCTATGGTATTTTGTTCCCATTTCCAATATTGCAGTGATGTTATTTCTAATTTGTATGTCTCCCTAATTGTTGGTTAGGCTTTGAAGGCAGGACTCTCACTCGCTCCTCTGTATCCCTGACCCTGGCACCAGTGAGTATTTGTTGACTGAATGTACGAAAGATTGTCTTGTGCCACCTTCCAGAACACAGGGCTCTTGGAAACTATGGCCTGCGAGAGCTAGGGTGCTGGGGCTTCCCAGCATTTGCTTTTCAAATGCAAACACCCCTGAGAAAGGTCATTGACCAGTCAACCTTCAGCTGGGTTTGGGTGATGTGCAGCCGAGAAGGGCCGCAATCTAGGGGTCTGGGGCAGGAACGTATATGTCCTCGGGGCAGGAAGATGGAAACACAACTTTGCCAAGTACCAGCTTAGATTAGGTCACTCTCAACAACCTCACGGTGCTTCAAATCTATTTTTGGAAGAAAGGAGAGTATATAAAAATAAATAAAATAACAGAAACCGCCTTTTTTTTTTTAAGAATTAAGAAAAAAAAATTTAAAGTAATCTCTACATCCAATGTGGGGCTTGAACTCACAGCCCCGAGATCAAGAGTCACATGCTGTACTGACTGAACCAGCCAGGCTCTCTAACAGAAATCTTCTTATAGGCCATACAGGTCATGTGTGTTCCTGGTTCTCCATCCATTGATGTAAGTTCCAAGACTGGTCATCAAGGCAGAAAGAAAAAAAAGGACAGCAGCCTGTGTGCAAATGTGTGTGTAGGGGGGAGGTGGGCGGGAGTGTGGGAGGGAGAGATGGTTCAGTGACAGCAGACTCAAGGCTGCCCTGCAAAGCTGCAGGCCCTTTTGGCCCAGCCCCCCTCCTCCGGTGACCCACCACCACGGTCACCCAATGGAATTGAGGGAACCGCCCCTTCCAGCCTCTGACCTGCCCCAGGCTCATGACAGCTTTCAGACGGTGGTTCTACGGAGAGCATCCAAAAGGGTGGCTGAGGGGCCCCTGGGTGGCTCAGTCGGTTGAGCATCCGACTTCAGCTCAGGCCACAATCTCGTGGTTTGTGAGTTCGAGCCCCTCATCAACGTTCTGTGCTGACAACTCAGAGCCTGGAGCCTGCTTTGGATTCTGTGTCTCCCTCTCTGTCTGCCCCTCCCCTGCTTATGCTCTCTCTCTCTCTCTTTCTCAAAATAAATAAATAAATAAATAAATAAATAAATAACCTTCAAACAAACAAAGGGGTGGCTGAGCCTGAAAAGAGAAACAGGAAGCAGAACCATTTCTGGGAAGAACTGGGGCCACAGATGAAGTGCTCAGCTGTGCTCCCTGCCAGACCCCGAGTTTGGATGCACTCAGATCACTCTTCACCATAGCTCTGCCTGGCTTCTCCTGCCCAACTGGTCACTGGCATGAAACTGGAAAATACAGAGAACTAGGAAGAACTTGGAAGTCACCTGGTTCTGATCAGCATTTCCACAAGTGCTCACTGTGTGCCAGACCCTGAGGATACAAAGGATGTTGACGATCATCAGTATTAAGTGTGTGCTTACCTCACACCGGGTGCCGTTCTAAGCGCTTCACAGATATAAAATAGTGCCTTTAATTGTTAGTCATGCTAGATGATAGACGCAATTATTATTATTGCCATTTTATAGATGAGGAAGCCGAGGCTCAGCAGTGTTGAGGAACATGCCTAAAGCCACCCAGACAGTAAATGGCAGAGTCTAGGTTTGACGCCACCACGTTGGTCACTGTGACTGTCCTTGTAAAGTGCCCACAATCTGGTGCATTTGTGGGGATGATAGTTAAGGAAACCGGTCATTTCAAGGATGCAGAAAGGGGCTGCTAGCCTCACCCTAGTTGCTAAGAAAAGGCTTTCTGGAAGAGACGCATAAGCTGAGATTTGGGATAGAGGAGAGAGGGTGGAAAGGAGATCCAAGCAGAGAGAACAGCATGAGCAAAGACACGTAGACAGGAGTGAGGGTCACAGAAGAGCCGTATCTTGCTCAAGGTCCTCTGGAGAGCCGATAGCACAGGCAGGCCTCGAACCCAGGTCCCAGGCCCTCAACCTACGCCGCCCTGTCCATTAGGGTGCTCAGAAGCAGCAAGCCCAGCCCAAGAGGATCGTAATACTGTCGCACGTCCCGTGGGCCTCGGGAGAACAGAGTGTGGACACTTGAGCTGGGAGTGTCCCGGAGATTCGTACAGACTCACTAAGGGTGGCAGACAAGGCAGTAGAGGCAATTATTAGACATCCTCACGCACACGAGGGGTCCTACAATGAGAACCGATGGCATCGCACACACACACACACACACACACACACACACACACGCCTTTCGTTTGTTTCCCTGTCTTGACCCTCTTACCCTGTGGCAGGTTGCTAATACTCCCAAAAGCATGTCCCTGTCCTAATTCCCAGAATCTCTGCACGTAACCTTGCTTTGAAAAAGGGTATTTGCAGATGTAATTAAGTTTAGGATTTTGAGGCTGACAAGATTATCCTGGATTATCCCGTGGGCCCTAAATGCAGTCACAAGTGACCTCATACGAGGAAGGCAGAATCGCGGTGTTACGCACAGTAGCTAAAACACGGAAACGACACAAGTGTCCACAGATGGAGGCATGGATAAGCAAAATGTGGTGTATGCATACAGTGGAATGTTATTTATTCAGCCTTAAAACAGAAGGAAATCCTGACACCGGCTACAACATGGAAGAAACTCGAGGACAGACAGCATGCTCAGTGAGAGGGGCCGGTCACCAAAAGATAAATAGTGTGGCTGGCTCCGCTCATATGAGGCACTTCGAGGCATCAGCATAACAGAGACAGAAGGTAGAATGGGGGTTTCCAGGGACGAACGGAAGTTCTTATTTAACGCGTCGAGTTTCAGTTTTGGAAGGCAAAGAGTGATGGGGCGCCTGGGTGGCTCAGTTAGTTGAGCCTCCGACTCTTGATTTCCACTCGGGTCATGATCCCACGGTCACGAAATCGAGCCCATTCTTTCTCTCTCTCCCCCCGCCCCTCTTCCTGTGCTCTCTCTCTCTCTCTCCATAGTTCGTTTTAATACTACAAAAAAAAGAAGAAGAAGATGAAGAGGGGTGGAGATGGCTGGTGGTGTTGGCTGCACATCTTTATGAATGTATTTCATGCCACTGAACTTCACGCTTACAAATGGTCATGGTTTCTGTTATGCGTATTTTGCCACAATTTAAAAACTCGGCGTGTGTGTGTGTGGGGGGGGGGGGGGAAGGATCCATAGGCAAAAGACACAGCAATGGAATTAACCAAGTCGGAAGGGGTGCCTGTGCCTGGCTGGCTCCGTCTGTAGAGCGTGTGACTCTTGGTCTCAGGATTGTGACTTCAAGCGCCATGTTGGATGCCAACATTACTCTGAAGGACAAACAAACAAAAAGGCCATAAAATCCCAAATGACCAGTAACAGTGTAAATAGAGTGACGAAGGGCGATTAGACACAGAGGAGAAGGAGAGGTGAAATGGAGCGGAGAGGTAGCCACCAGCCCAGGAAGGAAGCTGGAGGAGGCAAGCGACATTGTCTCCTGGAGCCTCCTGAGGGCCCACAGCCCTGTGCCACCTCTGGCGTCTAGCACCACGAGAGACTGAGCTTCTGCTGTTGTTTGCCACCAAGTCTGTGGCACTTGCTACGGCAGTCACAGGAAACGAACTCATCACTCCTTTTCCTGGTCTTTCTCCTCCAGGAAGTGAGGAGACCAGGGGATAAGAGGCTTCCCTGAGTGACACGATGGGACATCTCCACCCTGGAGATCTCCTGTCCTCCTTGAGAGTCAGAAGCAGCTGGATCATCTAAAGCCTCTTCTCCTGCTCTTTGACAGCCCTCCCTATCGTTATCCGTGTCACTGGACGTGTCCCGGCCACAACCTGAGAAGGCACTCAACCTCTCATTTACAGATGGGACTTGGCCCAGAGAGGGGCTACAACTTGCCTGAGGTCACCCAGTAAATTGGTAACAGCTCCGGGGCAAAGACAGGTGTGTCCCACCTGACCGTACAGCTTCTGTCTCCTACTGTGTGTTCCCACCTGCTCCTAGCACAGAGCTGGGCACACAGTGACCCTCGGGTGACTTACCTAGAGAGGCAGTATGGCGTGCTGGTGAACAGCGTGGGCTTTGAAAACACAAAAACCTGGGATTGAATCCTGGCTCAGTTACTCACATGCCAGGCGGCCTTCAGTAAGTGACCTCACCTCTGTGAGCCTCAGTTTCATTAGCCATAAAATAGAAATAATAATAGCACTTCTCTCAGAATGGTCCTAGACAATACAGATAGAGCACAGAAGGTAAGAGCATGGGCTCTGGGGCCACATGATTGATTCAGTTCCCGGCTCCATTAGACATTAACTGTTTGACTCTGGCAACTGTGCCTCAGTTTCTCCACCTGTAACATGAGGACGATATAGTGCCTACCTTATAGAGTTGTAAGGATTGAAAGGCATTTTACGTCAAATGCCTAGGAGAGGTTAGAGTGGGAGAGAGCCAAAGCATAAGAGACTCTTAAAAACTGAGAACAAGGGGCGCCTGGGTGGCGCAGTCGGTTAAGCGTCCGACTTCAGCCAGGTCACGATCTCGCGGTCCGGGAGTTCGAGCCCCGCGTCGGGCTCTGGGCTGATGGCTCAGAGCCTGGAGCCTGTTTCCGATTCTGTGTCTCCCTCTCTCTCTGCCCCTCCCCCGTTCATGCTCTGTCTCTCTCTGTCCCAAAAATAAATAAACGTTGAAAAAAAAAATTTTAATAAAAAAAAAAAAAAAAAAAACAGAACAAACTGAGGGCTGATGGGGGGTGGGAGGGAGGTGAGGGTGGGTGATGGGTATTGAAGAGGGCATCTTTTGGGGTGAGCACTGGGGGTTGTATGGAAACCAATTTGACAATAAATTTCGTATATTGAAAAAAACAACAAATGCCTAGGAGAGAGCCTGACATACATGAAGGGCTCAATAAATAATATCCCTCATTAGAGACTATCACCATAGGGTTGTTAGCAGCGCGACGGGGGATAATTCACAAAAGCATTCAGTGTCGTGCCGGGGTGCAGTGTCCTATAAATGGCACGTGTTGTCTCTGCTGTCACTTCCTGCTGAGTGGCTGTGGACGACAGGGCTGCTGTTTCTGGACCCCACGGTTCCCCCGGCCAGGCTGACAATCTCCTCACCGTGCGTAAGCCCCTCACTTCACTCCCTGAGAGCCCAACTTCCCAGAGCAGCATCTGACACCCATTATGGATTTAGTTCTCCTAAGCCACTCAGATGCCTTTACCAGTTGTCAGCCACTTATCAGCAATTAAGCTTCCCTTTTAGATGTCAAAGACAGAAATACATTTTGCTGCCGAGCGGGGAGGCGTTCAGACAGGCTGTCAGACTCGAGTTCTTAACGTTCTTTTTGGTTTGGCAGAGACTTTTCATAGACTTTCAGACACAGTTAAAACCGGAAGGGACCCTAGAGAGGTCCATTTTACATACTGGAAACTGAGGCCCAGGAGATTCTGGCGAATCAAGGGCAGAGACGAGGGAGAACCATGTTGTATATTTGTTTTTCAAACTTAAAAAAAAAAAAATAGAATCGTAATGAAATCCCTGAACTCTCCATGCAGTTTCAGAGATAGAATTAATACCAATACCTGTGAAGCCCCTAGCACTGCGTCTATTTATACGGGATGGGGGGTGGGGGTTCTGCAAAGGAGTCTACTGCCCATAGAACACAGAGGGGGGGCGCCTGGGTGGCGCAGTCGGTTAAGCGTCCGACTTCAGCCAGGTCACGATCTCACGGTCCGTGAGATTGAGCCCCGCGTCAGGCTCTGGGCTGATGGCTCAGAGCCTGGAGCCTGTTTCCGATTCTGTGTCTCCCTCTCTCTCTGCCCCTCCCCCGTTTATGCTGTGTCTCTCTCTGTCCCCAAAATAAATAAACGTTGAAAAAAAAAATTAAAAAAAAAAAAAAAAAGAACACAGAGGGGCCCCATCAAAAGAAGGGTTCTTCCTAGTAAGACACCCACAAAGGCAGTTCTGGGTCCTCTGTTCTCTGGAATTTTGTGGTAGAGTCCAGACTATGAGCTTGAATACCCATCATCGTTTTCAAAAAAAAAAGACATTTTCCTTTGTAGCACATTTAGCAAATGTTTTAGCCCCTTAATGTCACCTAGGTCTCCCACTTTGGGGGAGCTGGTGGTGCCTCCCCCAACTCAAGAGGTCACCACATTGGCTCTCCACCAATAGGAAGAGCAAACATCACCGCCTTCATAATAGTTCCCATCTACTGAGGGGTCAGTTGTGCTGGGCAGGGAGCTAAGCAGTTTACATGCATTTTCTCGGTTTTCAAGGGAATTTTCAGGCAATCACCCTGAAATTTTTAGGGAAATCACCATTAATAAATTTTTCTTTCTTTCCTTCTTTTGTTATTTTATTTAAAAAAATTTAATGTTTATTTTTATTTTTGAGGCGGCTGGGGAGGGGCAGAGAGAGAGAGAGAGAGAGAGAGGGAGACACAGGATCCGAAGGAGGCTCCAGACTCTGAGCTGTCAGCACAGAGCCCGACGTGGGGCTCGAACTCATGAACTGTGAGATCATGAACTGAGCTGAAGTTGGTGCTTAACTGACTGAGCCACTCAGGCGCCCCTTTCTTTTTCTAGTAAGCACTGTGTCCATTGTGGGGCTTGAACTCACGACCCTGAGATCAAGAGTCGCATGCTCTACCAACTGAGCCAGCCAAGTGCTCCGATGCATTTTCGAATGAGGAAACTGGGGCTCAAAGAAATGAAAAAGTCTTGAATAAATTCATCAGGATGGGGCTAAAGTCCGAATTTGAACCCAGGGTTGGCCAACTCCGAGGTCAGATCTGACTTTTGTGGAGCCTGAAGCTTAGGTTATTTCAAGGATGAAGGAAGGAAAAGGTTTTCCTCAATCTTCTTAGAGTCCCTGGCTGGGTCTGACAAAGATTAATGGACGAGCACGCAAGTTTATTTAATACAAGTCTTGCATGACATGGGAGACTTCACAAGAAAAGCCCAAAGAAATGGACCCAAGCGTGGTTATGATAGGTTTTTTTTTTTTAATGTTTATTTATTTATTTTTGAGAAAGAGAGAGAGAGGGTTGGGGAGGCACAGAGAGAGAGGGGGACAGAGGGTCCGAAGCAGGCTCTGAGCGGTCAGCACAGAGTCTGATGTGGGGTTTGATCTCCCGAACCGTGAGACCATGACCTGAGCTATATAGTTGGATGCTTAACCGACTGAGCCACCCAGGACCCCCAGAGCAGTATTTTCAAGGAGGAATTATCTAGCCCAAAATGTCAGTGGTGCCCCAGCTGAGAAAACTTGTGCCAGAGTGAGGAACTCAGAGGTCGTGGTCTCTGGCCCTGGGGAAGGGGGTAAGAGATGCGGGGAATGGGGTGCTCAGCCCTTGACACTACAAATGTGACTGGAGTGCAAGGGAAGGCGTCCTGCACAGACACTCCTGTGCTCCCCAACTCCGTCCCTTCTCTCTCCTCCTGTTCTCAGCTCTCTGTAGGCCCTCCCTGCCCCATGCAAAGGGTGAGTGAGCCCTGGCTCCCTGGAAGGGGAGAGGGCGGCGGGTGCTTCCGCTGCAGGCTGACTGTCTAGTGTGATAGGTTATCTGAAAGCAAACTCCCCTCCACCATGGAGCCGGGCTCCTCCTGGAGATCACGCCTCTCTCATCTCAATGAGAAATTGGTATTCTCCTCTCCCCCTGGTTTCCAGCCTGCTCGCTGTGAAACCATAACTCCGCTCTCGCTCTTATTTTGCCACAGGTGCCTTTCCCCTTCCTTGCTTCGAATTGCACTACCCGGAATCCCTGCATCAAGAAACACGAGAGGGGGCCCTGCCCAAACTTCTCCCCTCACCGGGAGGGGGGAAAGGAGATGTTCTAGTTCCCCTTGTTCAGGCTGCCTTCCTCCGGGCATGGTCTCCCACGCACAAGGCTATGGTGAAGCTTTTTATTTAGTCCTTGCTGCACTCAGGATGGATGAAGCAGGGAACCCCAAAACACTTGGCCCCTAACCTGTGTCCCCCTGCAGGAGGTGGCTGAGCAAGGTCAGAAACATTGGAAGCCACAGCCCCTCTCTCTTGAGGGAAGCTCACAGTGAATTCGGAAGGACAACACGTGAAAGGTTTGGCACACCTGACTTCTACCAACAGGTGCAAGTTAACCTAATTCCCAAGTCACTGCCAGAGCCACAGTCCAGATGGAAATGATGTACTTGGCATAGTTAAGGAGGTGACACCTCCTTGATCTGCACATTCGGAGTTGCCCAGATGGGAAATTATCCAGATAATTCAGTCTTCTTTCTTTTTTTTTTTTTTTTCCCCTCCTATTCAAAAAAATTGTGGGGGCGCCTCGGTGGCTCAGTCAGTTAAGCATCTGACTTCAGCTCAGGTCATGATTTCAAGTTTCATGGGTTCAAGCCCTGCGTCGGGCTCTGTGCTAACAACTCAGAGCCAGGAGCCTGCTTTGGATTCTGTGTCTCCCTCTCTCTCTGCCCCTCCCCTGCTCGTGCTCGTGCTCTGTCTCTGTATCTCTCTCTTAAAAAATAAACATTAAAAAGATAGTTTAAAAAATTATGTTGAAAAAAATTGTGGTAAAATACGCATGACATAAAACGTATCATCCTAACCATTTTTAAGCGTACAGTTCAGTGGAATTAGATACATTTATAATGTTGTTCTGCCATCATCACCATTCATCTCCATCTCGTAAAACTGAGACTCTGTCCTCGTTAAACAACAATCCCCTGGCGCCCCCCTCTCCCCAGCCTCTGGCAAGCCCATTCTACTTTCTGTCTCCATGATTCCAACTACTCTAAGTACCTCATAAAAGTGGAATCTTACAATATTTATCTTTGGGCTTGGCTTATTTCACTTAGTATAATGTGCCTAGCTTCCCTCCCTGTCACAGCAGATGTCAGAATTTCCTGCCTTTTTAAGGCTGAATAATATTCAACTGTGTGTATACACCACATTTTGTTTATCCATTCATCCACTGACGGCCACAGTGGATGGCCATTCATCCACTGATGAGTTGCTTCCATGCAGATAACGTCAAATTCTTTAAAACAATTTCCATTTTATCTTTGTTATTGTTTTTTAGAGTATCTGTTTCTTTCTCCCTTCCTTTAAGTTTATTTTGAGAAAGAGAGAGCATGCGTGAGCAGGGGAGGGGCAGAGAGAGAGGAGAGAGGAGAGAGGAGAGAGAGAGAGAGAGAGAGAGAATCTTCAGACGCGGGGCTCAATCTCACGACCCAGGGATCATGACCTGGGCCAAAATCAAGAGTTGGACGCTCAGCCGACTGAGCCACCCAGGTGCCCCTGAAAATCTTTCTTAAAGGTTCGCATGATCCAGCACTACTGAAAGAGGACAAAGCTGGTTGTGGAGGGGCACATTCTAGAATTTTAGGCTTTGAGCTAAGAATCAGAAGTCCCAAATTCAAATCGTAGCTTTGCTGTCAAGACAATGAAGTTTTAACCTTTTTAGGCCTCAATTTTCTCATTTTCAAAGTGACATTTAAAGTAATCGTAAAATTCACGTGTTTATATTTTATCCCATCCACCCACCTTGCACACTTATCATGGGCGTGGCACCATAATTCTAAAATTCAGATTTGGGAGGTGCCTGGGTGGATCAGTTGGTTAAAAATCCAACTCTTGGGGGGCGCCTGGGTGGCTCAGTCGGTTAAGTGGCCGACTTCGGCTCAGGTCATGATCTCGCGGTCCGTGAGTTCGAGACCCACGTCGGGCTCTGGGCTGACAGCTCGGAGCCTGGAGCCTGTTTCTGAGTCTCCCTCTCTCTCTGCCCCTCCCCCATTCACGCTCTGTCTCTCTCTGCCTTTCACAAATGAATAAATGTTAAAAAAATAAATAAATAAGGGGCGCCTGGGTGGCGCAGTCGGTTAAGTGTCCGACTTCAGCCAGGTTACGATCTCGCAGTCCGTGAGTTCGAGCCCCGCTCAGGCTCTGGGCTGATGGCTCAGAGCCTGGAGCCTGTTTCCGATTCTGTGTCTCCTTCTCTCTCTGCCCCTCCCCCGTTCATGCTCTGTCTCTCTCTGTCCCAAAAATAAATAAACGTTAAAAAAAAAATAAAAAAAAAATCCAACTCTTGATTTCAGCTCAGGTCATGATCTCACAATTTGTGAGAGGGAACCCTGTGTCGTGCCTGGGATTCTCTCTTTCTCTCTCTCTTAGTAACACCCTCCCCCCCCCCCCCGCCATGCGTGTGCTCTCAAAATAAATATTTAAAAAATAATAACAAAATTCTGATTTGGAACTAAGTCCTCTCCTTATCACTTACTTGATCCTCCCCAAACCTCCCTGGTTCTCTGTCTTTATCTGCCAAACGGGCTGAAAGAATCAGAATGAGGTGATGGGCGAGAGCCTGACATGTCACCGGAAAGACGAAGAAATGCAAGCAGTTATCATGTTCATCCCGAGTACATGCACCGTGCATGGCGCTGCTGTGGGTCTCCGCTTGCTGGGGGGAGAGCATGGCCTGAGGCACAGAGGCTGGGGAGCCAGACTTTTGCAGAGACACAGGAAAGAGGTGACCGGGTGTGGGAAGAGCAGAAGGGATTTAAGACTTTTCAGAGAAAGGATCCAAGCTGGGGGCAGATTTGATGTTGAGGGGGTGAAGTGTGGTGGAGAGATAGCTGTCAAGCTGGGCCGGGATGGAAGGGGAAGTCCCTCTCCCTCTTCCCTGCCCCTCCCCCTGGTAGCTTCCCTTTCCACCTCCGCCCAGGGTTCTGGAATTTTCCACAGTCATAGTTGATGGTGAGAGTTGCTCTACCTGCTAATCCTACCGGCATGAGGGCTTTCTGGCTTTCACATGCCAGCATCTTCATGTAGGGGAGGCCACTCCAGGATGTCCCAATACAGGACATCTGTTTTCATTCCAGAAACATCAGGCAATCGTCTAGTTCCAGTCCTACTGGCTCTTTTCCCTTTTCAACACTCAAGTCTCAAACTATATCGTTGAGATCATTTGGGGAATACATTTAAAAGGAACACACTCAAAAACCTGGATGGCCTGCTTTCACTCACTCACTCACTCACTCGGCATTCACTGGGCCAGGGATTCTCAGACTGCAGTGTTAAAGTTCTCGGCAATTCTTTGGTGTGGGGGCTGTGCTATGCATCAAAGGATGTTTAGCAGCATCCTGGGCTCAGTAGCACCCCCCTCCACCACCGGTCTTGACCACCGAAAATTTTTCCAGACATTGTCAAATGTCCCCTGGGGGCAAAATTGTCCCTGTTGTTGAAAGCCACAGAGCCAGGCATTAAAACTGTGGAGATGAGGGGTGCCTGGGTGGCTTAGTCAGTTAAGTGGCCGACTTCGGCTCAGGTCATGATCTCGCGGTCCATGAGTTCAAACCCCGTGTCGGGCTCTGTGCTGACAGCTCAGAGCCTGGAGCCTGCTTCTGTTTCTGTGTCTTCCTCTCTCTCTGCCCCTCCCCCATTCGTGCTCTGTCTCTGCCTTTCAAAAATGAATAAATGTTAAACAAAGTGTTTTTTAAAAAAAAACTGTGTTGATGAGCAGAAGAAGCCCAGTCCCAGCCCTCAGGAAGCTTGCAGTCTAGTTAGGGAAGCAGATATTAATTCAACAACCGCAGAGATCAATGTAAAGTTATAATGGTGCTAAGTGCCAAAAGGAGAGGTGCGTTGTGTAACAGGAGGAGCATGTCACAGGGGAATTGATCTCCTCAGGCTCAGAGGGGTCAGGGAAGAGCTAAGACCTTACGGAGTAGGAATTAATGAAGTAAAGAACCAGGGGACTTTAATGAGAGTGAGGAAAAGCTTTCCAGGAAGAAAGAATAGCATATGCAAAAGCCCTGTGGTTTGTGGGGGAGCACAGGCTCTAGAGCAGGCCAGAGAAGAGTGTGGGGCTGGGCCAGGCAGGGCTTCATATGCCAAAGTAATAAGTTTCACCTTTGACCTAAGCAGCACTGGGAAACCACTGTTTTAAGTGGGATATGTGATTTCTTTGTTTTACGCCCAATGCCAACGACTTCTCTCCCAGTGTCTACAGTCTGGGAGAACTCCGCTTTGGCTACGGTGGCAGAGGCACAGAGTCTCAGACGGCGAGATCTGAAAGGATCTTCAAGATCATCTAAAACAACCCCCTTTTTTCACATCTTTGGAAACAAAGGCCAAGACAGGGGCCCAAGTGGATTGGGATTCATGAGTCTTGAAGCACATAGAATTTGGAGGGCCCTATTTAAGTAGTAAAGAATACAAAATTACGAATACAGAATTAGGTACAGGGTCGTGAACAGTCTGTACAGAGGAGGGTCCTGAAGATGAACCTTCGTGAACTTTGGGGGAGTCTGCTTCTGGAAGGGTCGCTCACGTGCCGAAATCTACCTAACAAGTAGGTGGTAGAACGCAGACGAGGACCTAGGGTCCTATCACAGTAATCAGCCTGGGGAATCCTGACGGCTGTAGACGCTGCTTTTGACAAAGACCCTGCAATGTCCAGTCTTTGGCTCTTTCATTCATTCTTTCAAATGTTTCTGACGCAAGGCACAGGGGCAGGTGTTAGAAGTATGGGTGGGACGGCGGCATTTAGGATCAACCTCCGCTCTCCAGGAAAGGTCCCTGCTCCTCTTGGAGTTTTCTGGTCAGGCAAGTAAAGTCAGATATGGTGGGTGAGCCAGGGTGTGGAGGATGGAACTGCAGACCCCCTCAGTGCTTTGGGAGAGGATAATTGTGGCGTGAATTAGACTTCGGGCGCATTAACGTACGGTGTTCATTCGGCTGGTGTGCGAAGGGGTGAGCCCGCTGCAGAGAACACGTCGTTGCGAGGAACGACGCACTAGCTGAAGCTCAAAACGGAGATGTTGGGGGTCACTTGACCCAGCTGTGGAAAGAGCAGGGCTAAATGGGCTGAGCCTCAGTGCCAGCAGGCTCTTGTATTTCTGCCCACTTTTGTTGCTAACATTTTGGCTTTATTCTATCCTATCCCATGACGACTTTTTCCACGTGTTAGGGACGATGGCCACAAACAACTCCAACTCCACCCTTCTAGCCAGGAGAAAGAAAACTTCTCTTCCAAGCTCCAGTTTGAAAAGAAACCTGGGAGAGGAACACTGACGGACCTGGTCTGCCACTGTGGCCAGGGGTGCAGTAATGAGTGGCCTAGCTTGGGTTACAAGCTGACTCTTATGATGGCAGCGGGGGTAGGGGACCTGTTTGGGGGGAAAGAGGAGGCCTCACCGTCAGGGGTGCCAGGGAGAAGTGAAATGGGGGTGCCCATGCCCCAGTATGCATCTACTATAAGAGACAATAGAGACAAACATGAAAGGCCACTTTTTAAAGACCACAAGGAATAGGCAGCTTCTGAGTGATAAGGAAGGATCCAGGTTATATAGCACAGTGCAGGGGCTGAGGGGGATCAATGACAGAGTGGGAAAGAAAGTGATCCAGAGTGTGAATGGAAAGGAACCTTGGAGGTCATCTAGCCCAAACTCCCATAGAACACATCAACCCCATCTTCAGTGTCATCCAGAGCTTGTACGGTCTCTGCTTGAACACCGTGACGGGGAACTCATTACCTCACATCGATTGCGGCTGCTATGCAACAGCTTTGAGGTTAAAGTCTTTCCCCGAAGTTTCTGTGCAACTGCCACCCACTGGGGTTAGTACGGGCTTCGGAGGCACTCGGATAAGGCAGGTCGTTTCTCCCCATGGCAGTCACTTCATCAGTCAACTACATTTTATAATAGTGCCTAGGGACACCACGAGGACTAAATAAGGACTCAGTAAACGTCACCAAAGATTATTGCCATTTGAAAACAGCATTCTTGCGCCCCATCAACCTCAGTTGTTACCTTCACTGATGGTAATATTTACAGATCGAGATTTCTTTTCTTGCCATGCGAGAGGCCCGGGACCACGTAGTTCCCAGGACAGCTCTGTAAGTAATTTGTATTACGCCCACCTTACAGAAGAAATGGGGTCAGGGAAATTAATGTCACTTGTCCAAGATCACATGACGGCAGAACTAGGGCAGGCACTAGGCTGTCTGACTCCAAAAGCCATCTGCTGGGGGCGCCTCGGGTGGCTCAGTTGGTTAAGCGTCCGACTCTTGATCTCAGTTCAGGTCGTGATCTCACGGTTCATGAAATCGAGCCCCGCCTTGGGCTCTGTGCTGACAGCATGGAGCCTGCTTTGGATTCTGTGTCTCCCTATGTCTCTGCCCCTCTGCTGCTTGTGCTCTCTCTCTCTCTCAAAAATAAATAAACATTAAAAAAAACTCAAAGGCTACCTGCTTTCCTACCATGTGGAATGCTTCCTTGTACAGCCTCATCTTTTGTGCACTTGGGTCCCCAGACCATTTCTATTGACCTGTGGATAGGTTTTGGTCTGTCCATGGTTCTCTGTGTGATTCCTTGGCAGGTATTGGCTATAAGACTACCTTGGTGATCCCGAAAAGCAGAAGGCTTTCTGAGGCATCTCTGGAAGCTTTGGAAACTTCGGGACCAACGCAGGGGCCGGTCAGAGCCTGGTTCCGGAGGGGCTAGGCCGGGGCCTCACTCATCTTTGCAACCTTCACTGAATAGCTCATGGTGAAGGATCATTTTCCCAAAATGGGTAAAATCGTGACCTGCACTCAGAGATAAAATGAACATGCGTTCAAGATTTTATTTAAGGGGAGCTTGGGTGGCTCAGTCAGTTAAGCGTCTGACTCTTGATTTCGGCTCAAGTCATGATCTCACAGTTCGTGAGTTCAAGCCCCACGTCGGGCTCTGCACTGACAGCATGGAGCCCGCTTGGGATTCTCTCTCTCACCCTCTCTCTCTGCCCTTCCCCAACTTGTGCTCTCTCTCTTTCTCTCTCTCTCAAAACAAATAAAAGAAAGAGTTTACTTAATTCATTATTAATAAGGGAACAGGTAGGATGTTAAAATCCGTTCAAAGGAGAACTCAAAGAATAGACATTTATTGATCCGAAATACTGATATCAGTATGCAAAGCAAGCAAACCTGGCTTCTTCCGCAGCTGGGCAGTAAAGTCAACAGAACCTCTGCCAGACAGAACGTACATGTCACAGACAAGCATTATTCTACTTTCCAATCGGTTTTCTACAATTTACAGAATTGTAAAATAGCTCCAAGGCCAAGAAGAGCAAGATTCGGACAGACCGGAAGGGTGTGTGCTAGACCAGGGCTCTCATGCTGACTGTGGACGGCCAGGTCGTGGGCCATGTTTCCTTTTTCATCTGTTCAACTCTGTCCTTTGGGTGTGAACGTAGCCATAGACCACACATAAATGAGCATGGCTGCATCCAAAAAAAAAAAAAAAAAAAAAAAAAACTTCATAGGCACAAAATTTGAATTTCCTATAATTTTCACATGTCACAAAATATTCTTCTTCTTTTAGTTTTTGGCAACCCTTTGAAAATGTAAAATCCACTCATAGGAATACAAAACCCAGTGGCTCCTGTACGTGCCCAGAGGCAGTAATTTGCCAATCCTACTCTAGACAATATAGTTCTCTACTGCAGCACGAAGCTTCTCCTATGGTCTCTCCTTGAGGCAGGCAGAGTAATGACCCCCCTGCCCAAATATGTCCCCCCACATATGTCCCTGGAACCTGTGAATAAATATGTCACGCTACATGGTGGGGGGTGGGGGGAATGCAGGCGGTTAAACACATGACTTTGAGATGGAAAATCACTCTGGATTATGTGGGTGGGCCCCATGTGATCCCATGTGGTTCTTAAACGGGGAAGAGGTAGACAAGGGTCAGAATAGAGAGGGGGTGGGCATCAGAAAGACTCAACAGCCATTCCTGGCTTTGAAGATGGAAGGGAGCCTGAGCCAAGGGATGCAGGCAGCCTCTAGAACCTGGTGAAGACAAGGAAATGCTTTCTCCTGTAGAGTCTCCAGAAGGAACACAGCCCTGCTGACACAATTTTAGCCCAGCAAGACCCGGTTTTGACTTCTGATCTCCAAAATTGAAGGTAATAAATTTACGTTGTTTTCAGCTGCCAAGTTTGTGATAATTTGTTACAGCAGCAATAGGAAACTAATATACTCCCTTTTATCAAAAAATAATCTCGGGGTGCCTGGGTGGCTCAGTCGGTTGAGCGTCTGACTTTGGCTCGGGTCATGATCTCGCAGTTTGTGAGCTCGAGCCCTGCGTCGGGCTCTGTCCTGACAGCTCAGAGCCTGCTTCAGATTCTGTGTCTCCCTCTCTCCCTGCCCCTTCCCTGCTCATGCTCTGTCTCTCTCTGTCTCAAAAATAAACAAAAACTTAAAAAATAATAATAATCTCGGGGTGCCTGGGTGGCTGAGTCGGTTAAGGTCCAACTTCGGCTCAGGTCATGATCTCAGGGTTCGTGGGTTCAGGCCCACGGGTGGATTCAGGCCTACAGAACCACGGGTTCTGTGCTGACAGCATGGAAGCTACTTAGGATTCTCTCTCTCTCTGCCCCTCCTCACCCCCCCCCTCAAAATAAACAAATAAACATAAAATAAAAGAGTTCTGGAAATCCTAACTTGGCCCACTGGTACGGTCTGAAAGCTGTTTAAGTGAGGACACCAAAAGCCTGTACCTAAGAGACTACTGTTTAAAGTGTCAACAGTTTGAAGTACCCGAGTACAGTTCTTCTCTGCTGGGTGGGAAGGGGAGACTCTGAGACAGGTGGTCCTTCTCTGCTGAAGTCATAAACTCTTGGCTGGTAGCTGGTGGTTGAACCCTCAGAGAACCCTCAGAGTAAACCAAAATCTATCCGTAGATGACCTCATGGTCATACTCATAGATCATACTTGTATTTGTTCTAAGATTGAGAAAATCACACTCTTCTTTAATTGCAAGGTTATGGGAAAAAATGAAGTTAATCGGGTAGACCTCAGATCCATGGATACATTTCTGGACCCTCTGAATTTGTACCTGATATTGGATGTGCATTTTGCAGAGAAGTGGTTCATAGCTTTCATCAGACTCTCCAAGGTGGCTGTGTCCTCACAGAGGCTACGAACAGCTGAACTGGATGGGTTTTAAGATTCTTGCCAGCACTGACAGTCTGATGTTATGAGTGGCCATCACCCCTCCTGCTACATCCACGTGCCACCCCCACGGCTCCGGGGCTGATGTCACCTACACAAGCCGCACTCCTGTCTTTTCTCTAGTAAGGACACAGCTATGCTCACCCTCTAGACTAAAACTGTTCTGATCGCTGTTGAATGGCTGTGCTATTTTTCTTTAACACGCTTTGGCATATGGGGTATTGTTATTACTGTAAAATGCCCAAAGTGAATTTTATTTTTAAAAATTAAAAAAAAAATGTTTATTTATTTTTGAGAGAGAGAGTGGGGGGGAGGGGCAGAGAGAGAGGGGACAGAGGCTCCGAAGCAGGCTCTGTGCTGACAGCACAGAGCCTGATGTGCAGCACAAACTCACAAACTGTGAGATCATGACCTGAGCTGAAATCAGATGCTTAACCCATTGAGCCTCTAAGGTACCCCCAAAGTGATTTTTCTTACCCAATTATTTCCACCTTCCAGTAACCCAAATTCTACCTTTTCAATTTGGACCCATTTCTTCTTTAAAAATCTTAACTGGGGGGGAGGGGGGCGCCTGGGTGGCTCAGTCAGTTAAGCGTCCAACTCTTGATCTTGGCTCAGATCATGATCTCACGGTTTGTGAGTTCAGGCCAGACATGGGCCTTTGCACTGGCAGCGTGGAGCCTGCTTGGGATTCTCTCTCTCTCTCTCTCTCTCTCTCTCTGCTTGTCCCAAAATAAATCAATAAACTTAAAAAATAATGTTAAGAACCCTAACTAGGGGTTATGGTTTATGTGAAATTGTTTTCAAAGGCAAATGGCTGGCCAGAAATCTGGGACCATGTGAGCACTAAAATAATAAATTATAGTAATGGATCAGAAACCACTGAATCAAGTAAGAATCCGTAAGTCCACACTGACATAAATGAATAGAGGAGAAGGGAATGTTCTTTGTTACAGTAGATTAACAACTAATAAATACAAAAGGATTATGCTAAAATCAGTAAATGAAACTTTGATGAGGAATGTAGTCCCAAGAGATATCCCCACAAATTACTTATTAACTTCAAAGGGAGAAACAGTAACTCCACAGTGGAGAAATCTGCAGAAGCCATCTTAACCAAATGATTAAAGCTAACATCAGCAATATTGGGACAAACCAACAAATACGCCTCCTGATACAATGCACCAAAGATATGAGATCACTTCTGTGCTATTTCTGCTAAATATGCCCATATAACCCAAGTCTAATCACAAGGAAACATCAGAACCATCCCAAATTGAGGGATAATCTATAAAACAACTGGCTTGTTCCCTTCAAAAACAACACGCACAAAAAAGGCTGGAGAACATTTTCAAATCAAAGGAGACAAATTACTAAATATAATGTGTGATCCTGGCTTGGATCCAAGAGTGGGGAAAAAATAGCTGTAATGGGCAATATTGGGCCTGTTGATGAAATCTGAAGATGGGCTGTGTATTAGATAATAGTATTCTATCAATGTTCAATTTCCTGATTTCAATAACTGTACTGTGGTTAAGCAAGAAAATGTCTTTGCTCTTGAAAGATACACATGAAATATTTATGGGTATAGGGACACACTGTCTCCAATTAACTCTCAAGTTGCAGAAATATACACACACACAGAATGATAAAGCAAATGGGGCAAAAGCAATTGATGAATCTGGATGGATGTTACACGGAGTTCCTTGTACTATTTTTGCAACTTTTCTGTAAGTTTGAAATTATATAAAAATAAATAACAAAAATAGTGGGTTAATTTAACATAGCTAAGTTTCCCACACAATCAAAACTTACTCCTCCAAACCATTCTTGCAGCAAATATGTGGGAGCCTCATATATTCCAGACACATTCTAGGTGTCTGGTGAACCAAAGAGAGAAAGCTCCCTGCCCTTGGGGAGTTCATGTTCTGGCTGAGGGGCACAGACAACAGACAATGGATGTAATGAATAAGTAAGTCATACATTATGGGTTCAAAGATGATGAGTGCTGCAGCAAGGATAGAGCAGGGTAAGGGGGATCAGAAGCACAAGGGCAGGGGAAGTCAGGCCAGGCCACTGTTCCATACATATTTTTTAAGTTTTTATTTATTTATTTTGAGACAGCGTGTGAGAGAGCGAGCAAGCACAGGTGCCCAAGTGGGGGAGGGGCAGAGAGAGAGAGAGAGAGAGAGAGAGAGGGAGAGAGAGAGAATCCCAAGCAGGCTCCTTTGTACTGTCGGTGCAGAGCCCAATGCGGGCTCGAACCCACAAACCCTGAGATCATGACCTGAGCCGAAACTAAGAGTCAGACACTTAAGTGACTGAGCCACCCAGTCATTTCAAACGGGGCAGTCAGGAGAGACTTATCGTGCAGAAGCTTGAAAGCGGTGAGAAGTGAGCATTCCAGATATCTGTGGAGAGAGCTGTCCAGGCAGAAGCAGCAGCCACGGTAAAGGCCCTGAGGTAGGAGTCACCCAGTTGCTGGCTGCAGTGGAGTGAGGGAGTCCTATTTCTCTCAAAAATTCTTGCAACGGCCTTGAAGGTCCTATAGACCTTATCCTTGTTACCTTTTTGACTTCATCTCCTACCTGCACCTTTAAGTTCATGAACAGCTTTATTTTTTTTTTTTTTATAAATGTTTTTTAAGTTTATTTTTGAGAGAAACAGAGCATGAGCAGGGGAGGGACAGAAAGAGAGGGAGACAGAATCTGAAGCAGGCTCGAAACTCTGAACTTTCAGCACAGAGACTCACATGGGGCCCAAACCCATGAACTGCAGGATCATGAGCTGAGCAAAATCGGACGCTTAACTGACCGAGCTACCCAGGTGCCCCTGAATAGTTTTAACAATACCGGAACAAAAATATCTTCTGAAAAATGCATTATAATCTTCTCAAATGCAAGCATTACATTTTGTGGGCCACAAGTTCATAATTATACTGTTCTGTGATGGCACTAGTCACAGCCTAGCCTGAGTACTGCATCTAGATCAAAATGCTAGGGACTGTCAAAGCGTAATGTGTGAATGTGTGAGTTGCGTGAAAGAAAGACACAGTAAAGACCAGGTTTGTGTGCACAGCCTTTCCCCCTCAGTACCGGTTTCTCATTTCTAGGGTTTTCCCCAACAGAATGTGTAGGCATCGTCTGTTTCAGAGAATCACACACCAGATTACCTCTGAGGTCCCTTTCAGCTCTAGACTCACACCCCGTTTTCCAGAATAGACACCTGCAGCTCAGTAAGAAGTGACTTGTCTAAGGGACACACCAGGGTTGTCTATCCAGCCACCAGAAACCTTCTCCCTACCCCCAGCTTTCTCACTCAGCAGCTCATCACTGTCTCCCAGGAGCTCCCCAGAGGACAAAAGCACAGAAGTTCCCTCATCTAAGAATAAAACATCTTACCCTATTATTCTCCAGGGACAATTATGGAGTGTTTCAGGTTGTGTCACTGATTACTCGCTTCCATATTGCATCTCCAAATAACTAGGTTCCCATAGCAACATACTCTGCTCTGGAAGCTGACATTGTTCCCTAATCCATGTGGGAAGGAATAAGAACTTCTCCCAGAAGACTCACGGCAGGTGGGAGAAGACGTGTCCTGGAGAGTTAAGGGTGGAGATGGTTATTAAAGACTTTCGTCCTGCCAAAGACAATGAACCTAACGTGGACACCACTGAATGACTGACCAACCCTTGACCATCTTGAATGGGCTCCAAGGAGGGATCCCTGCCAAGAAGGAATCTTTAGGTATGGCTGGCTGGCTCAGTTGGTAGAGCATGCAACTCTTGATCTTGGGGTCATGAATGCGAGCCCCATGTTGGGTGTAGAAATTACTTAAATAAATAAAACTTTAAAAAAAGTCTTTATATTGCAAGAAACATTATGATGGTTGGCCAAACCAAGGCAAGAAATTAAGACCTTAAGCAAAAGAAACTTCTGCTAAACTTCACTAAAGTACACAGTACGTTGCAAATGCATAAAATTTATGTTGGCAGATAGACTGAAAGGCCTAGCATATGCTGAATTACTTGAGAGGTTGTATACAGACGTTTGCAACTTACTTTGAAATGGGTCACAGAAATAAGATGAACTGGAGCGCCTGGATGGCTCAGTCAGTTAAGTGTCAGACTGGCTCAGGTCATGCTCTCATGGTTTGTGAATTCCAGCCCCACATCAGGCTCTGTGCTGACAGCTTGCTCAGAGCCTGGAGCCTGCTTCAGATTCTGTGTCTCATCCTCTCTCAGCCCCTCCCATGCTCATGCTCTGTCTCTCTCTGTCTCTCAATAATAAAAAAAGAAAAAGAAAAAGAAAAAGAAAGAAAGAAAGAAAGAAAGAAAGAAAGAAAGAGAAAGAAAGAGACAGCAAGCAAAGCAAAAAGATGAACTGGGGTGCCTGGGTGGCTCAGTTGGTTAAGCATCTGACTTCAGCTCAGGTCATGATCTCATGGTCTGTGGGCTCAAGCCCCATGTTGGGCTCTGCTCTGACAGTAGAGAGCCTGCTTAGGATTCTCTCTTCCTCTGTCTCTGCCTCTCCCCCATTCATGCTTTCTCTCTGAAAATAAAATAGACTTAAAAAAATAATAAGATCAACTGATTGATGGAAGGATGCATAGACTTGTATAAAGCATGTATAGTCACACAATTGTAGAATTGGGGTAGTTGGTATAGGGGTAGTCACTAAATTCTTTCCACTTTTCCTGAAGCTTGAAATTTTCATAATCAATTGTTGGGAGTAAACTTATAGGCCTATCACGTGATGAGAGAACAAGGAAGAGAAAAAAAAAAGGATAGAAAAAGGAAGAAAAGGGATAAAAAGGGAAGAGAGGCAGAAGAGAATAGTATCTTTAGTGCTATTCCTAAGTTGATTCCTTTTCTCACCTCTGTCCTTGAGAGCTGCTTAAAACAGAAGATTTTGATTGAACTGGGTTGAAATTATTGAAATATACCTTGGTGTCAAAGGGAACCCAAAAGAACTTTTCAAAAACACCAAATTACTGATGTCACTTGATGTTTTGGAATTGGCTGTGGTTGTCCTAACAGGTGCTTGTGTAAAACAAGCATCTATGAAGGGCAGTGTACAATTGAGCAACCGTCTTTTAGCCAGGAAGTCCAAAACGGAAGCTAGAGCTGAGAGTTTTGAATGTGAGGGCTTCTCATTCAAATCCTGGGACTAGTGGTGTATGGAGTTGGCAAAGTTCAAGGCTGATGCTTATTCTTTTACACACAAAGCTCAAAACAGTGTCGAGGTAGAAACAAAACAACACAAATCTTTGAAATCTGAAGACAAAAATACTCCGTGAGCTACTGACAATTTCATACCCTCACGCAGAAGTAGCGCTAATCTAGAAAGCAGTCAAGACCCTGGTACCTGTGAAAATAGTGCCACCTGGTGGTCAGAGCAGGGAATAGTCTGGCAATGTCTTTGGAGAAGATGGTCTATTCTTTATTTTTTCTGCTGTTTTTAGTTATTCAACAAACATGTATAAAGAACCTCTGGAATACTAGAAAGCAAGAACATGCAGACAGAAGAACCTGTTGCCCTAACTTTGTTTATATCCTTTCTTTTCCTAGTATTATTTTTGAACCTAAATTCTTGCAGGGGCTTGCTCATTCTTAGAAGGCCCAGAAAATGTTAATTATGCGATGTGATGGAGTTAACTACTAACCGATGATGGTAACCATTTTGCAATATATATGTGTATCAAATCGGCACGTTGTATTCCTTAAACCTACACAGTCTATGTTAATTATATCTCAATAAAGCCGGGAGTGGTTGTTCTATACTTAACTATCATCAGACTTTGTAACTGTTCTCTCCACCACTCATCAGGGTGGCCTTTCATTGTGATTTGGAAAGCTATTTCCCAGATTACAAATGAAGTTGAACACTTTCCTATGATCAGTAATCACTGGAACATCTTTTAGGGTGTGCTAAAGTTTCTATTTTTATTCTATTCCAGTTTTCTATTTCTTTTCTTTCTACTCTGTGCCTCACAAGGGGCTCTAGATATGGTCCAAACAGCACAGAGCAGAGGGCAGGTACCAAAACTTATTCTTTGTGTGTAATACTCATAGTACTAGCCAGAGCTGGCCGCACACTGGAGCTTAATTAACGGGTGCTGATTGATTGGCACGGGTCCATAATTCTTACTGGCAAGCCCCAAACCCAAAAGGTTAGGGAAACTAAATTTTTTTTTCCAGTTTACTACAAAACTCACATGGAGGCAAAACCTGAACTGATATGAAGCTATCCGTTTTTATCATGTTTCTCCGCAGAAATATTTTAATTTAGCAAATGGGCTTTGTTTTTTAAATTTTTTCCCCCTTTTTTAGAGAGAGAGAGAGACAAGAGTACAGGGGGCGGGGGGCGGGGAACAGGCAGAGGGAGAATCTTAAGCAGGCTCTATGCTCAGCACGAAGCCGATGTGGAGCTTGATCCCATGACCCGGGATCATGGCCTGAGCCTAAATCCAGAGTCGGATGCCCAATTGACTGAGCCACCCAGGCACCCCTCCCTGCAGAAACATTAATGTTTGACTGTGGGATGCTATGGTTTGGGACTATGATCTGGGAGGCTACCCAGACCCAGCTGGAAGAGAACAATATTCAAGTACCTATGCCAGGGTAGCTTCCTAAAATCAGAAAATTTCTGAATTCTTGAACACATCCTGCCACAAGAAGACTGGTATGGGATCCTGGACCTATCATTTATTGAATTCTTACAGTGTTTCTAGCGCTCCTGAGGGTTGTACACACACAACAGACTTGCCGTGAAGATTAAATACAGTAGGTATCAGCCCTTTCACGTTTTTGTAGACACCAGAGGCTCAGACAGGTTAAATAATTTGCCTAGTCACACAGCACAGCTCAGGTTAATGTTTCTGGAAATGGGTAGATCTTGCAAAATGCGTATGTGGCACGTCAGAGCATACACGACACGACAGAGTAATTTAAAGGTTATCAGTTATCACGGAAACATACTTAAGAGCAGTGAGCCAAACTGGAGGCCCGCAACACATTCATGGGGAAATGTGATCGAGCTGGATTAATTACAGTAACAAGGAGCACCTAGTACACTGGTTTCTAGAGACTGTTGAGGTCCAGAGAGGGCGAGGGGCACGCCCCAGGCCTCCCAGCTAGTCAGTCTAATGAGCTTGAAGACACTGATTTTAGCTGTAACAAGGCTTTTTGGCACGTTACCAACAATACTACATTCCTCTTTCTAAGGACTTTTAGACAAAATGGAACCATTACTTCTGAAAATTTCATTACTTAAAGCAAACAAATTTCAAATATGGCAAAGTCTCAAATCTCCCCTTCTCATCTTACAAACATATATTCTTACCTCCACTGTCAGAGGATGCGACGTTTTTTTGTCCAAGGTCCTGTTTCATCAGGGCCTCCCACCGTATGCACCCCCACCTTCTCTGGGGCCTTGGGGTAGCGGTCATCATCTCCTTCCTCACCTTTCGCCCTTCTTGTTCTCAATAGGCCCTCCCAATCTTTTTTTTTTTTTTTAATGTTTAAATATTGTTGAGAGAGAGAGAGAGAGAGAGAGAGAGAGAGAGAGGGGGAGAGAGAGTGTGTGTACAAGGGAAGGAGGGGCAGAGAGAGAGGGAGATACAGAATCAGAAGCAGACTCCAGGCTTTGAGCTGTCAGCACAGAGCCTAAGGCAGGCTCGAACCCACTAACTGTGAGATCATGACCTGAGCCGAAGTCAGACGCCCAACCGGCTGAGCCACCCAGGTGCCCCTAGGCCCTCCCAATCTTACAACAACAAAACCCCTCATCCCTCCATTCCCTTCTAGCTATCCTGTTTCCCACCACTCCCTCCTCTTTCAGCAAGCTTAAGTACTCCTCACTACACTTTCTCACCTCCCACTTACCGAACACCCAGCAGTTTGTTCTTTCCTCACTGTTCTGACATCATTTTGCCCATTTCTGTGGATGCATCTCCATCATCTTTCCCACATTCTCTGCTGTATTTGGCCCTGTTGACCTTCCTCTCCTTTAAACTCCTCTTCTTGGGCTGGGTGTTGCTCCTGTTCCCTAATTCCTCTGGAGGTTTATCTACAGCCTTGAACTCTCGAGCATCAGACTACACGTTGACAAACTTCCAGAATCAAGTTTCTGGTATCTCCGTCAAGCTAACACCCATCAAACTAATTGCGATCAAATTCCTTAGTCACCCTCTCTTGAGCCCAGGCATGCTGGGTATTCCCCATCTCAGTAAATAGCTACAGCCTACTTAGATAATCTAACTAGAAACCTAGTAGTCACAGCTGAGCCCCCATCCCTCCAAATCAATTCCTAATTCTTGCCTTTACCTAATCAAGTAAGCATGTGGGGGAAAAAAAGATTCTCCCTCTTGTCAGATGATCAGAGTACCTTATGTACACTTAAAATGCACCTCAGCGTAGATATTACGCAGCCTATGGATCTTACAAAAATGTCTGCCAACCCAGTTGTTCAACATACTAAATGTTTACATTTAGGTCAAAAGAGTTTTGGAGAAGTAACTATAGAGTATTAAGATGTACTAGGAGTCATTGACAGGCATTTCTAAGTTTGCATGTCAAGGGCCAGCTTTATAAACTTGTTCTAATGGAACAGCAAATAGCCTCAAATCCATCCCAAGTTGTGGCAGCCAGTCCCCAAGATGGCCCCGGTGATTCTCACCTCCCGGGACTCTTTTCTGTAGTCCCCGCTCATAATGAATGGGGTTGACCTGTATGATCGGTGGGATACTGTGAGAGTGGAGGAGGCTTGCTACATTATTCATGGGTGAATAGGGGTGAGGGGTGGGTGCCAGCTCTGCATGTCATGAGAACACTCAATCAGTCCAATGACGAGGTCCACTTGGCTGAGAATTGCACTAATTGCCAGGCATGTGAGTGAGCCACACTGGAAGCAACATCTCCAACCCATCAAGCCTTCAGATGATTGCAACCTCCTGAAACCCAGAGCCAGATCATTCAGCCAAGCCACTCTTGGATTCTTGACCCACTGTAACTGTATGTAATAATAAATGTTTGTCTTGAACTAAGTTTTGGCACTTCTATAAGGAATGGAGAAAATCCACAGTACAACCACAGTACAACCATGGTTACTGAGCAAATGATGGTAAAATACTTAATGTGATGACTGTGGGAAAGCCTTGAATGTTCTCTCAATTTTTAAAAAAAAATATTTACTTTGTGAGAGAGAGAGAGAGAGAGAGAGGAAGCAGGGAGGGACAGAGTGAGAGAGAGAGAGAAAAAGAATCCCAGGCAGACTCCACGCTGTCAGTAGAGAGACTGACATGGGGCTCAAGTTCACAAACTGAGATCATGACCTGAGCCAAAATCCAGAGTCGGATGCTTAACCAACTGAGCCACCCGGGCGCCCCTGTTCTCTCAATTTCTAAGGAACAGGAGAATTCATTCTGGAGAAAAAGTCCTACTGAATGTCAGCAGTATTGGAAAGTCTTCCATTTTTCCACCCTCTTTAGGAAAACTGTGAGAACTCACACTGCAAGTTAACTTACAAATGTAAAGAATAAGGGAAAGCTTTTAATGGAGCCACTTACCTTACAAAAACTAGGAAAATTCTCCCTGAATACAAAACCTAGGAGGGTATTAATTCTGAAAAATCTTTCAGCGATTCCTGTCTTTACTGACGTGCAAGAACTCATACTGGAGGGAAATCCCAGGAAGCTAATAAATAGGAGGATGCCTCAGACTCAGCTCTGCACTGAACGGCCACAAGATAATTTACACTGGCATCAAAAAGTATAAATGTTAGGAGTACGTTATCTTTATCAATACTCTTCCTTAGACTGGGGTTACTCGCGAATTAATTTTTAGATTTTCTGATGTCTATAGCTATCCCCTAAAACTAACCTTAAGTTACATTCCAATAAACAAGCTGCTAAATTTTGGGGGTTGTCTGTAATGAGGCAACAGAGAACACACAAGAATCCCCAAGACGTGTGAAAACCTATTCAACACAATTCATTATCTACTGGAATGGAGAAAGCAATCAAAGACTCTTGGTTGTAAACAGCCAAGAGGTTGAAGTATCTGCCAAAGTAAGTTATTTTGAAAAGTACCCCATTAATCGATCTTTGTGAGATAGCTCACAACTTCTAACTATGGGGTGTAGAAGTTGAGTCCTAGAGTATACTAGGTAATTCACTTAACAAAAAAACAAAGACAAAAACAAAAACAAAAAGCTGACAACCAGACCAAGTACCCTGCATCCCCACTAAAGCCATCAATTTACAATTACAGGCGAGAGCCACACAGGCACCAAAGAACCCCAAACCCAGACTCCTGCTGTCTCCCCTTACTCCTAGTCACATGCTCAGACTCTTAGACCACTTCTTCAAAGCAGAAGGCAATAAATGACATCCCAATTTATTTTTACACCCATATTTCCTACTCCTTTCACTTCAGGCACCATTGAGTCGGCTAAACAGAATGGCTAGTCCCCAGAATTATGCCTTTCTAAAACTACTTCTGCACATCTTAACACTATTTTTATACAGATCACATTGTATTACACTTGAAATCTACGTGATCACTTAGTATGAGCAGAGGTCTTGTTTTGTTCCTTTCTAGCATACCCAAGGCTTAGCACAGCACCTGGTTGGGCACACGGTAGCTGTTCCGTAAAAGGTAGCTGGTAAATATGCTACCGTTTAGAACCCCAGTATTTTAGCTCCTTCTGCTGCATCATCTTAGAATACACCTTTCTCATACACCTCTATTTCTAAAATCCTGGCTTCGAGCGTCACCTCCAAGAAATCTAATTTCGACCACCTCCTATCCCCAGCGTCACCCCACCTCGCACAAAAGGAAGGTAATCTCTACCTCATCTGAATCCCCACAGATCTTTAAACTATACTTCACTCTTTCTGGCATTGTTACTTGCTTTACGCCCACCTAGCAAACTGTGAGCCACAGCCGAGAATCCAAATCTTTAACAAGTCAAATCTTAGTTGAGTGAATAAAGGAATCGAGGAGTCCCCAGTCTCCTAAGTCTTGAGTCTGCCCTCCTTTGATCTATCCTAACGTTCACTAGAATGTATAAAATTACTTATGTGTATTTTTCCATCACGATACCCTTCTTTCCCTAAAGGTATCTAGACAAGATCAAAACATCTCGTGGAACTCAATGGAATGTACACACCCTTCTTGCTCTTTTCATTCATCTATTTCCCCCCAGATGTTGTCATCAGCATATTGAAAAGCCACCCAGAAATTTTGTAGAACTCTATCAAAGATCTTAAAAATATTTTGCCAATTATATGGTCATTCTCAACTTAGAGCTGCCTTTAAAAATGAATGTTCTCTTCCCTCTTAGAGATTAGATACACCCATCCACATGAAGAGTTCAAAGGCTAGATGAGTAAGCCCAGGTGCAGTGAGACTGATGTGAGAAGAAATGAGGAAATGAGGCACAGAGGCCCGTGGAAGCCAAAACACCATCTTTGCTGCTGGCCAGTCATTGCCAGTTGAACGAAGTTCACGTTCCTAATTGTTTACTTGATAGGTGCCCACATGTAATCTAGAGCCTGCAATTCAGCACCACCAGGAAGCTTACCAGAAATGCACTCTCCAATGGTACGGAGAACAGTTTAGCAGCTCTTCAAGATTTTAAAGTGACCATATGGCTGAGATGCGCTGAAGTTTACAATACTGCAGCGTGCACTGAAAAATTTAAGAGGGTTGGAGCACCTGGCTGACTCGATTGGTAAAGCAGGTGACTTGATCTCGGGGTTGTGAGTTTGAGCCCCATGCTGGGTGCAGAGATTACTTTAAAAAAAAAAAAAATCTTAAAAAAATTTAACACAACATCTCATGTGTCCTTACCATATATTTTTTTAAGTTACCACATGACCAACAATTCTATTCCTATAGGTCTAGTTCTTACAGAAACAAAAACACACGTCCACACAAAATCTTGTACACCTATGTTCATAGCAGCAGGATCCATGAGAGCCAGAAGGTAGGCACAACCCAAATGTCCGCCAACTGATGAATAAACAAAATGTGGTACGTCCGTGCACTGTAGTATTATTCAGCCATAAAAGGCATGACGTACTTGATACATCTTACCTGGACGAACCCTGAACACACACTATATGAATGAAGCCAGTTACAGAAGTCCACGTAACGTATGGTTCCATTTATACGAAATGTAAATAGAGACAGAAAGCATATCAGTGGTTGCCAGAGACTTGGCGGCAGATGTGGCGATGAAGAGGGGTGGCTGCTAATGGGTACAGGGTTTGTATTTTATGATGAAAATGTCCCAGCATTAAGACAGTGGTGACAGTTGCATAACTCTGCATGCTTTAAAAACAACCAAATTGTACATTTTTGAAGAGTGGATTTTATATGGATTTTATTTCAACAAAACTTTTTTGAGAGAAAAGAAATGCAGATTCTCAGACTGACCCCAGACCTACTGAATCAAAATCTGCATTTTAACAATATCCACAGGTGATTCACATACACGTTAGTGTGAGAAGCACTGATTTAGGAGAAATAGGATCAAACTTGTTTCTCCGGTTCATTTCATTAATCATGGAATAATTAATGTGATTTCACCAGGGTAGGTGTTTCTTGTCAACACTGCTTCATTTACTCAACCACTGTTCACATTCATTTTATAACATTTGGTTTCCCCTCCAAAAATCTGCCAAGTTTTAGTACTGGGTGGCATGTGCATTGAGCTAAGAGCAAAACCTTGGCACATAGGTTTTTAAACTCTCAGGAGGACTAGGTAAATAGTAGCTCTCACTTTAATTATTAGCCACCGATTATGAAAAGGGGTGGCTCTAACATACAGTGGGTGACAAAAGGAGATACACAGCCAAATGGGAAATGAGACCAAAAAACCACTCACTTCAGAAAACAGTTTATTAATGGTCAAATGAGATTTACAGGAGTGTAGAACAGCAGAGGGCAGAGGCGCAGAAGCTCCAAATAAACCAGCACACAACAGGAAGTAAAGTACCTACCTGGGGTTCTCAGAGTGGTTTTTTACTTCTGCACTGGAGCCTAATCTATTTGCCTAAGAATCCTAGGCAAAGTCTCAGCAGTCGTATTTTCTCATGATTTAGCAGCTAAAGAAAATGTCCACATTCCAGAAAGAAAGGGGTAAAACCTAGGGACAACAGGTACTGAGTATAATTGATAAGCTCCGCTTCTCTGGTCCAGTTCTTTCAATTTTGTCTGCACACACTCTTCTGGGGGAGAGGGAAATGCTATTAGAACTTTCCTTTTTAAAAATTTCATTAAGAATTTGGGATACTTTGGGGCACCTGGCTGGCTCAGTTGGTAGAGCATGCGACTCTTGTTTGAGCCCCATGTTGGGACACAGAAATTACTTAAAAAAAAAAAAAAAAAAAGAATCTGGAATGTTCTATGGGTACTCACAGCCAGGTACTGCATACACTCCATTCAAGAGTGCAAGCTCTGTAATCTGCCTGTCTGGGTTCAAATACTGGTCCTAGATCGTAGCTGTGTAAACTCAGACAAGTTAATTCACTCCTCTGCCTTAATGACTTAGTAAATAGGCTTTAATAGCAGCACTCATCTCGTAGGATAGTCGTGAGGATTTAAAAAAAAAAAATCTATGTAAAGAACTTAGAACAATACCTAACACATAGGAAGTGTTTTGCAAATGTCTCTCTCTCTCACACACACACCCACACACGTGCACAGGATCTTTCAAGTACAATCTGTCATATTCAGATTCACAAGCTACTTAGAATGGATTGTTGGTGGGGAAACGGAATTAGCCTCATTTTGTTAGATTTTGATTTCCTAAACTAGAATTCCATCTGTATCACAGCAATAAAAACGAGCTTCTAAAGACATGAACTGTGTGGTAGTCCATCTTGTGTTCCAGGGTCTGGCACAGTGCCTAGTATACAGATGTGTAATGAATGTGGAACAATTTAATCCTAGTAATTTAAAAATTATCTGTAAGACCCATATAGGTGGATTAGCTAATAGAGACCTATAAAAACCCATAATTTTACTCTTAATTCCACTGCACACAATGCAAATGTAGTTCTGGTAGGAACTCTGAAGCACTTAAAAAGTTTTTCTATAGAGAGGGAGGACATTCCAAGTACAATAAAACAATTCAAGAAAGAATTTGAGCACAAAACAACAAAAGTCAGCACACTGTACATTTCAATACAAGTTCCAGCTTCACTGCTGAGAAGTAGAGGAAAAGCTCCATGTTGGCCAGAAAACCCGCCTTCCCCACAATATTGAGAACCAAACCAAATGGGAGCAAGACTTTTTGAAGCTCAGAATAAAGAAGTTGTCTATCTTTAGTAACATGGAATGATTAGCTTAAAAATACCTAATAGAGTCTTTCTTCAAAAATGACATCTCACTTACCTTTTCAGAATATTTCCTAAAAACATTAAAGAAGATGTAAGGCTTAGCTGGTAATTTCCATGAACTCAGTTCTTTTCCTCTGACTGTAGTGGAGTTGACACGACAAAGCAGGTTTGGGAATGCTAGAAATGAATTCCTACTTCCCTTTGCATTCTTCAGGTTCATTTTCCCCCAAATTTCTGCATTGGCTGGCTTCCATTTCAGCATCAGTCACGAAATCTTGAAGGTCAGACACAGTAAACAGGGAAGGACATAAAATTAAGTGATTCGGGCGTAGTTTTGAGTCTCACAACTTCAAAAGGGATGAGTCATACCTTAAAGTATGTGGAAATGAATTACATGTTCTAGTCTTTAATGAAATTCAGCTTAGGCTAAAAGGGATTAGCTTGCTACAGCCTAAAATTATGTTTGCTCCTTTAATAAATGTTGAGTGAAAAAAGAATTATCCTATGAAGGGACGCCTGGCTGGCTCAGTTGGTGGAGCATGCGACTCTTGATCTTGGGGTTATGGGTGCAAGCCCCATGTTGGGGATAGAGCTTACTTAAAAAATAAATTTAAAAAAGACATAATTCTCATTAAGACCAAATATAAGTTGGTCAATTTAGTATGAGTCTGCATCCTTGATTTATTCTGCAGTGTAAATGCAAAGGAAAAACAATTCTAACAAAGGGAGTAAAAAATAATGCCAAATTGTTCTAAGTGATTTTCTAATTTGCCAATCAAATTTGAAATTGGTATTTACGTACCACTTAAGTCAGAAAAAAGGTGAACTTTCTCTGATTATCATTAGTACAAACTTTAAATGAAAGGCTTATTCCATTCAATTGCTTTGTTATAGGAAATTAGCATGAGAATTAACTAGGTAAGAGGAGAAAAGTATTGAATAATTCATGTGGAATTAACAAGCAGGAAAGGTCTTTATGCTATGCAAAACCATAAACTGAAAATCAAAACTTTCTACACTTCAAGTAGTTAGCAAACAAAAATTTTTTTATTTGCTTCCTATAAATCATTAAATACATTTGCTATACTCACACACTGAAACTTCAACCCCAAAATGACAGAACTAGGTCACTACTTTGGGAATGGAAATGAGAAGAGCTAGATTAGGGGAACTCAGGCCAACAAAACTTGCTTTTTAGGGGAATGGAAGAGAAAGCCATCGGTATGCTATAAGAGTTTGAACATTCTGACCATATATCAGGCAGTTATTCTTGCTGAATGGTCCTGGATTCCAAATGACACATTCTTCCTCAATGTACTCATTCCATCACTGGCTCAGTAGTCGGCACTGGAGACCATTTAAAAAGGTGCACTTTGCAATAATCATTATCTATCTTAGCAGCTAGAAAGGCAAAACAAAAGTTAGCGTATAAAACTACCTTTAGGGACTAGGGCAGAATACTAATTCACAAATGATAAGCATAATAAGCAATTAAAAAAAAAAGTTTACTGAACACATCTGGTCCTCTAGAATTACGTTTGTTTTTAAGGAAAACAAACCTCCAAATGTGTTTATCAAATAATGATCAAAGTACCCTCTTTCTTCTCCACTTCTATTTTTGGATTAGCATTCCAGAAGTGTATTATTCCAGAACTGTATATTCCTTAGAGTATCAAATGGTTTAGTGTTCACTAGACAGGAAGAGCCATTGAACTTGCTTATGGTGCCTTGTTAGGTAATAAACACTGGACCTGATAAGCTTTCCATCCCAGAAAAATCAATGGATAAGAATCAAACATGGCAACAACTGCTCCTGATGTTGAATTCCAGTAGCAAAGCAGAAGAGGTACTCATGTTTTCACTTTATAAAGAAAAACAAAAGGCAAAATTCAGTTTAAGGAAAAAAAAAAAAAAAAGGGTATCACCATTTTGAATAACCTGAGAAATTAAGTAGAACAGTTTGAGAGCAAGCAGGGAATGCTGGTTTGCAGTTAATAAACATTCAAAGGGAAGACAAAATGTACATGTAAGTTTCTGAAGCAAGATACTGTTCAAAGCTACTCAACAGTGGCAAAGCACCAGTGTTGAATTCCTATCTGGAAATAAGGCAAAAATAAAATTGTTTGCTGTAGGGCTAAGATGCACCCTAGAATAGATCTGCTAAAAGAAGAGGTGGGAGTTAGCAATAACAGACCTCTGCTCTTAGATATCCTGGTTTGTGCTATTTTGTTATTAATAGCCAACAATTCTTAAGTTTCAAGGTTTGTATTTTGAAACTGATCACTCTTCAGTCTTTCATTAATTTTTATGGTAAATCTTACCTTCAAGGTCAGTGATAACCCCTATCCTAAAAAACACATCCATATTTGAAATCCTCTAACCTAATCTACTTAATCACAGCCTGACTGACATCTCAACTGTCCCTATAGACTCAAAAGGTGGTCGGAGTCTAGGGAGAGAAGATTCTGAGAAATAGAATTACTATACCTATTCTGTTAAACCTCCCAAACCTCTGCAGATTTTAGTTTTTGTGTCTCTTCGTGCCTGGTTTACAGGAAGTTGACCATTGGTTGACCATTGGACAGGAGAAAAAGTCAAGGTCCTCGTGCCAAGTTTTCACAGGTATTTTCCTCATTTATTTGAAGTAAATTCCACGATCAGCTAACCTACACACAAAGGTGCATATAATCTCTCACTTCAAAGTCAGATTACCTTGTGCTATTCATGTTTGTGTTGTCCTGTATGGTGTAAATAATTGAGAACCACATGATAATGGCCTTATTTCTCTGGCCTACAACAAATCTAGCTACATTTTTAAGTGTTTGCATAGTTCTTTGAAATTAATTTCAACATGCAAAAATGAGTAACATTACTTATTTAAACCCAATATTCAGCATCCCTGAGGTGGGCTCAATAACCTTTCAAAAAATCACAACTTGCACAGATTTTGAGTACAGCTGCTGGCTTTGTTCTAAAACTTCCACCCAATTCTCTCGACTCGGTTCTCAATCAGGTTTAGGGCTACAAAGAAAAACCGAACATGTAGGGCTAGGCTTTGTTAACAATGAAGGAAAACAGCCACCAAGACTCAACCTCTCCCAATTTGGGGGATGCTCTGGACATAACATCTAAAAACCATCAGAATACCCTTCATGAGGTGTTACCCTATCTGTTAGGGGAAGGTGGTGAAGGTGATCAGTCTCCTGATTATCTAAGAGATTTTTCCTTTGGAGAGGATGATGTTTCTTGGACTGAGTGCCATTACAAGCATCTCTGCTACCTGGATACAGATTATCTGTGGCAAATGTGTGTCTCCAGGCTGCTCTCTATTCTCCCCTGACTGAATGCTTACAGAATGAAACACTCATTTTGTTGGTTGCAAGTACACTACAGAGAAAGCAAAATCAGACTACAAATTAATATTTGTATCGTCTCTTACCTCCCTAATGCTGACCTCACTCCATTCCCTGCAACCTCTTTATTATTTCATTTGAGAAAAGTTATTTTCCTTTCATAATTCTCTTCTTCTAACATTTGTGGGCTTTTCCTTGCCATTTTCCTTGAAAGACATTCAACTAAACTCCTGGAAATTTTAGGAAAAACTCAGTGTTGAAACTAGAGGCAAATCTGTAGTAAAAGCAAACATTACTTTTCATGTACATCACCCAAAGGGTTAAATCAGAGGCTGCAAAGAATTTATGGAATTAGCAATTTCCCCTTTCTTCCTGCCTTTGGTTCCAAGAGCAAACCTTAGAAATCATGGTCACTGGCAGATTGTAAGGGACAAGGTGAATTGCTTCTCAGTCTTTTTGGCTAAATCCAGGGAAAGGGACAAGGTGAATGGAGGCTACTCTCAAGAACGGTGACCCTCCCCCTTAGGTAGAGATGTGGAAGCAGGGACAGAAGCTGGTGCTGTTTCATGAGCTAAAGGCTAGAAACATCTGACCTAAACTTCAAAGAAAAAGAAATCCTAAATGTCTTAATAACTGGCAAGTCCGTTATTGCACTCCCTTTTTCATGAAAACACTCACACACAGCTCCATTTTTCAAGCCCTCATTTTCCAATCTAAATCAAATCTTCAGGTAACTTTAAAAAACAATGCCAAAGCAAAGCAGTTAGAATATATGAATTTGTGGGGTGCCTGGGTGGCTCAGTTAGTTAAGCGTCCAACTTCAGCTCAGGTCATGATCTCACAGTTGGGGAGTTCAAGGCCCGTATCAGGCTCTGTACGGACAGCTCAGAGCCTGGAGCCTGCTTCAGATTCTGTCTCCCTTGCTCTCTGCCCCTCCCCCCCACTCACACTCCAAAAAATATATATATATGTATCTGGATTTGATTGTATTTTAGCAGCAACTGTTCTGTAACCTGGAATGTCACTTTTAGAAAAATGGACACAGTATTTCCAAATGTGAATAGCCACACTTGCATTATTAACACTGTTTCTCCCTGCTTTATGAAATAGGTAAATTCCTAAAAATCCACTGAATAAACATAAACTTTTTTATATACCAGATGGATTTCTTACTGATGACCAACTAATTTCAAAGATGCCTTAGTATTTGATTGTTCTCCACTAGTTTTTGTTTTGTTTTTAAGTAAATTCTTCAATGGACTACTGAAATGGTTCTATCAAATACTTCAGGTGAATTTCCCAATTTGATCTTGTTATATTAGGTTACCATGAGACGTAGAATGTGGAGTATTTGTATACAGTCCTATTCTTAATTTTTTCTAGATCGCCATCAGCCTTATTTCTAAAAGATTTGATTACCAAGACAAAATAAGAAACGGGAGAATATATATTATGCATGTGCAGACACTCATGTTCTGACTTTGCCGAAGACCCCAGTCCTTGTCAGTCATTCACTACAAAGTTCTACAGTAAATAAATGGAGTTTAAGCAAACTTCAGGTAACCAAGTAAAAAACACTACAGATGTGTAGTTTTCAAAGAACAAGTTTGACAGAAAAATAAATGTTAAAATTTTTGGTGTTACTAAATTAACTTAAAAAATTTTTAAATATTGACATAGATATCAATATATTGATATTAAAATAAAGGATGTTTTAAAACAACTTTATGAAGCAGATAAACAAATATGCCACTTTCAAGATTTTTTGGTCTTCTACATCTTCTAGTTCTAGAGGAGAATTTATAAGGCCATGCAGGAAGGATTACCTAGGTATAGCTGGCTCAGAAACGTGAGAGACACGATGTGAGGTTTAGAACCCAATGAGGGTTCTGGGTACATAAGAAAGCATTTGGGACAAAGCAGCAGTAACACCTGATTCTGTCTGATGAATCTAAAATGTGTTTTAGATTAATCTTTGCTTTTCACTTTACAACTAAATAATTTAAGTCCTGCACAAAACTTCACACAAAGGGAAAACACTTCAAAGTCGTAACTATTTCCTGATGTAATATAAGAATACCTTTTTTGACCTTAAGGATTAAGAGAACTGATGCTATGTTTATAAAATAAAAAAGTAATCAAAATATCCATAATCATTTTGACAAAATCTATACCACTTAAGTTGTTTTGTAATTTTTAGATTGATTACAGCAAGTATGCAACTAGAGGAGAGAGATTTCATAAGCCTGATTTTTAGAAAATGTTCCATGTTGTATTTTTTACCTATGTCCTTCTTCAAGTCTGAGTGCTCCAATACATGCTAGTGGGAAAAAAAAATCAAAATTAGCATTAGCACATGGATTTTCAGTTAATACTGCAAACAGAATCACCAGGAGAAAAAAGGCCAGAGTAAAGAAAACTCAAATGTGTGACTAAATGAGAAACCCTTGAAACATGAAATCAAACTATTACTTACCAAACCTCTATACCATCTCCTGACAAACATCCAGGAAAAAATGTGGGAGATCTAAAATGTATCATACATGAGTAGAGAGAACACTTTAATAGCCCTCCCCCTAAATAACAGAATTTAAAATGAAAAATTTTAAAACAAGATATAAGCCAATGAAGTAGAATTATTTAAGTCTTTTAGAAGATTTCTCAATTATGAATGAATTTCTAGAGTTTTCTACTTCTAAGGATGCTAAAATCCTTTGAAAAAGCAAAGCAAAAACAAAACAAACAAAAAAAAATCATTTAAATCTGGGAGAAAAAAACCAACGCAGAACATGTGGTAGAGGGAAGTTGAAGGGAACGAAGAGAGAAACACTAAAATTAAAACCAAAACAAGAACTCTCTACAATACTCTGGCGCTTTTAGCTTTGAACAAATCAGTTATTTGGTATCTGAATCATGGCTCTACTACACTATAAAACGTTCCTGCATCTCAGTGTCTCCATCTGTGAAGATTAAAGGAGACTGCCCAAAAAGCACTTTGAATAAGTACTTGACATGCATGCAGGAAGCACTTAACAAATGCTACTAGCACTAAGCATAAATTCACTTAAATATTTTTTTATTGTCTATTATTTTTAATTTTGCAAGAGCAAAGCAGGGATCTCTCTGACTGGCTAGCATTTGAGTCCGGATTTTAAGAATGTATCTAATGATACTCTAACTTTCCCAACAGCTTCAGGTCAATTCTCTAAAATGCTGTCTTTACAATGTAAGTAGAGGACCTCAGCATAAGGTATCGCTCCACTTCTTACCTGGCATCAATTATTGTTACTGATACCAGAAGGAGATGGTAGGCAGTGCGCCCTTACACATACAGTGTCTGCATGCTAAATGACAGGTGAACGGAATATTCAAGATTGCTCTAGAGATCATCAAAGTGACCGGCTACATACTTCCAAGTATAAAATCAACTTTTTTCCTCTGAAGCTTTTATACATATAAAGAAGCAAAAAAGAAAATATTTTAGCATGCTAAGAGTAGGGCAAGAGAAGTACACAAAAGCAAATTAATTTCTACAAACTTAAACCTAACATCCTAGAATAAACTTTTGCTCTTAAAAAAGCTGGTCATTGAAAATGCCCCTTCAATAAATCTACCGTAAGAAAAAGATTTTGTCTCCTGATCTAAAAACCTAAATATATACTTGTAGAGAAAGATAAAAATCAAAGTATAATACTTGCTTTATCACAAACTAGCTGCACAACCCTGGCGAGGCCGGTTTCCCCACGTACTACTACCTAAGTCAGGAGTTACTGTATTAAAGAAATATAAAGCATGTAGGTTCGTGTACTGCCAGACACAGGAACTCAATGAACGGGAGCTATTCCTTGACTACGTGAGGGGTGTTGGATTAGGTAGCAATCAAAAGGTCAAAATATCAAGGACCCTTTCTTTCTGCACTTTAATTTCCCCAGGAAGAGACAGCTGGAGCACAGATGTCATGAGTCAAGTCTAATGGACTTTAAGGAAACTTATCACGGTGACTAAAGTAAAAAACTCTTTAATTTCACCTACAGTACAGATGACTACTGCAATAACATTACAGTCCCTATACTTTCAGAAAACACAAAAGCATGTGAAAATTTATGTACTCACCTGTGCAATTTTTAGGCCAGGACTGGCCAACTAGACTGTTTTTCTACTGTTTGGTCTATGTACTTTCAAGAGGTGAGATTTTGATAACTGTGAAGAGATTATTCTGTAATAGTTAACAGCAGAGAATCTCTGAGTCACTAGGTTCAGCCTCAAAACTGGACAGTAAACGTTCATCTCCAAATGATTAATTCGGACCCTGCTGCATTTTCTACTTACAGATTGTTACCCACAGCATCTAGATAACAAGGTAAGATACCGTCTTGTCAAAATGTCATTTAAGTAATTCTAAATTTCTAAACGTTCCTTGGAGTACTGGTTGGAGTCTAGAAATCATTTTGTATGCGGCAATTTTGATAGCTCAACAATCTATTCCTGTTATTTCATGAATAACCCATTTCAAACCAAGTCTTTTAAGAAAATGGAACACTCTCCAAAGTAGTTGCTAGCAAGTAGTGAGACAGACAAAGCAGTGTAACTTTCCTAAAGCTAACAGAAGTTTAAGCAGAATCACAGTCAGATTAGGAAAAGAATAAAAGGTGTGAAAGGAAAGACAAGTAGTATATATATGAAAGGCCTCAAAGTTTAAGAATTTAGATTTGTTACCATGATGTAATGGGAATGTTGGCATTTGTGTGACAATTATGGCAATCGTATAGGACAAAGAGTAGCAAGAGAGTTTCAGTAGGACAATTAGGAAGAGGTGAAACAATCTAGGAATTGACTTGGAAATCACAGAGCAAGTCTTGGACTTGGGGGGTACATCCAGCAGATTAAATATGATTTTTTTCTCCCTTAACAGAACACCAGCTCCATAAGGGGAAAAGACTGACTTATAACCACTGCTGTATTTTCAGTACCTATTATATTATCTAACACAAAGGTAGTTCTCCAAAATTACCATCTAGATCTGAATGTAAATGCTGTTGTAATTAGTAAAACACAATTCATTTATGAGATATTGCTGAATTCCTAGCATCTTTTAATACAAATTTTCCAATTAACTGAAGTATTACAGGACAACTGTTAGTTGTTAATGACTGGTCTGGCATTTCTTCCTACATTAGTGCCAAGTCATTCTCTTGTAAGATTAAGAACTGCCACCCTAGGATAGATTAATTACTAGCGAAATTAAGTAAAAGACATAGAAGAATAAATATGACTCAATTAACAGAAAATCCAATAGAAGGACCATTAAAATTGCAACCTGTAAGATTAAGATGTGCTTCCCAAACACATAATTCTTTTACAGTTGTGTCTATAAGCCTTTGTTCACTATGCCGGATGCTCCACCTTGTTTCCCCAATACCAGGACAGGGCCAGGAACATATGTACTCACTACGCATCTATGAACACATACTGGTAACTATTTTTCAACATTATCAAGTTTCACGTGAACTGGAGGTACATATGAGAGAGTGAAAGACTGAGGTCAAGAGATATAAAATCCAATAGTCCTAACAGTGGTTGAAGTTCCTACAGAGGGACAAAGGACAGGAAGGGGACATTACAGGGGACAAGGAAATTCACAGAAGTGTGTATCAAACCAAGCCAGCAAAAGGCTACAGAAGTTTCAGGTCTGCATCAAAAATAACAAGCAAGGAATAGTAATAGGGAGAAAAAAGGCAACTGAAATGGCATGAAAGTCATTGCTGCCATTAGCACACTGGTTTTGACTGAAAAGCAACGAAAATGATTGATAATTATGAATCTTCTAGGCAGAAACTAGCTAGATGGAACCCCAAAGCAACTGAGGGGTCTTTAGTTTATCAGATCTCATTTGTAACTGAAGCTGGTCTTGGTGCTAAGTTTAACTAGAGCCAGTCTGACTTTGATGAATAGCTCCCAGGTCATTAAGTAAACCCCAGTTCTGATATTACTAAGTTGTTTAATCACCAGCCAAGTGTCTGTATATATTATATACACATACATATATAGACTGTTATTATTAGAGAACTGACTTTCCCAAAGGATGCCATTCGGCTTTGCTTAAGCACATCCACAGGCTTCCTTCTGCAGGAATCAAAGTGAGAGGAAAGGAGTTCTGGTTCTGCTCTATCTTTATTGTATAACTCTAGCCTAGGCAAACCAGGTGAGTTATGAAGTGAAATGGAAACAATAATGCCCCACTTCTAAAACACACACACACACACACACACACACACACACACACACACAGGCACGCACGCATGCACACAAATGGAAAGAACAACTGTAATCAGAAAGGTGTTTAAAAAAAAAAAAAAAAGGATAATCAACACTACACAAAGCCACGGTTATGTATGCACCCAGCATACTTCATGACCTTCAGGTAGCCACTTCAAAGACATAGAAGCCAGGGAAGGTACAAAACAGGGCAACTAAGAAGTATTTACAAAAATAAAGTGGCTTTTACCTTCAAAGAGTAAGAACTCCAATCTGGAAAGAAAGTTAAGACAGTAAAATTGAATTCCATGTAAAATCATGATGATTGCAGATAAAATACCAACAAGCCTGGCTCCATTTTATTAAAAGTAATTGAAAATGAATCCTGAAACTCTAACTAGGAGATGTTTTAAAGCTAGAAAAGGAAACCTCAAAACACAAGATGTTTGTGACTTCTGTCAAAAGTACAAAAAAAGAGAGTAGTCTGAAAAACCACAAACAAGTTTAAGAAGCATTATTCAATGAATGGAGGCTACACAGTTAGCTTTTATTTCCAGGGGCAAGTTTTACAGTTATTCAGTGGCTGTCAGTAGTTTTACTATCACAACACAAAACAGCTCTTTTGCTCTTATTCCTAAAACTAGCTTTTGGCCCCATCTATAGTTCTGAGCTGGGGGAACCACCAGTCTAACTTTAACTAGATAGTAGTATCCCATTTATTCAATATTTCAAAGAAGCCGAATGACATTTACCCGGTAAAACTGCACGGAGCGAGTAAAATTCACAAGGTAGTACAGAGTGGTAGTTAAAACGTAAGCTCTGGTATCAGACCCACCTGGGTTCAAAACCAGATTGGCTACTACTAGTTAGGAGGCTAGACCAAAATATCTCTGTACTTCCATTTCCACACTTACACTTTACAGGGTTAAGTTTCAATAACTTCAGACAATGACAGCCCATTGGAGATATTCAGTACTAGCTCTTCTGTCATTTATTTTTGACTGAAATTATAACCAGTTCAACGTGTTAACTTCAGTTCTCTCTTCCTGAATGAAGTTCCAGCTGGCAGTTACACACCTTAGAACTTTTTAAAAAAGAAAATGTTCATGAGTGAAAAATAAAGAGGCTGTAGCTAAAAAGACTGGTAAGCCAGTGGGTTAAACCATATAGTCTTAAGAGATGCGTAGTCCTGAGTGTCTTTTGAAAAGGAGCCATTATTTCCTTTCTTTCTCAACCACCTCATCAGTCGCTCCTGTCAAATATATGAATACACTGTAATACCATGACAAAAAAACGTGTTATCAGACACTAGATTAACCAGGTTCAAAAGACATAATGAAGTATGAAACAGCCTGACCTCGTAACAAACGTCAAGAGTTACAGGGAATGGAGAAAAAAGTTATTTTTAGTAAATCTATCCCATCTGCACGAAGCAGTATCTGTATGTCTGTTTATCTTCAGGGAGGGAAGAAATGTTTCAAAGAACTGCTTAATTCAACCATGACCACAGATTTCTCATTTAGAGGCTTAGTTTTCAGTAACAGAAAAATAAAAATGTAAGGAAACCTACCTTCACATTTGTTCTTTCCGATTCAGACACAAGTCACCTCGCCTTTGTATTTTTATATTTTCTTTAATTAAAAATTGAACTATGTATAGGTTAAAATTCTTAAAATCAAGTTACTCTGACCATATCCAGTGGACAGTAAACTTATTTTTAGTTAACTAAACAAAACAAATCATGGACACGATTTACAAACTTTTCTGCTCTCCAGGAGTAAATCTAAATCATACCCGTTATTCATGTGTTCCAATAAAGCGCTGCAACAGGAGCACAAAACACCTTTTAAATTTCCAGTGGCATTTCGGGAAGATCTGATGATTAGCACTACTATAAAATTCTATTATTGCCTCCCGGAATCTAATCTGAATTCTTTGAGGATAATGATCACGACTTACTAATATTGTATTTCTAACTCCGAACACATTAAATACTCAGTAGTCGTGAAATAAATGGATGACGTATCAACTATCAATGTTAGGCAAAAACTAAACCTTTTCAATAAAATAGCTAACTTTTAGCCAATTCTCTAGATTTGATTGATGATGTATAACACCAATCCATTTAATATCCCTTCTTAAGATTACTGTACTTTCTGAAAAGAAAAACAAGTTACTAGCTTTCATAATACCTTTCCAGGACAAAATCCAGAACTGGGACTTTTGGTAATTCCTATCATTGAGAGCTCACACTACGGAGAAATAAACAACTGTTGTACACATTTTTGCAATCTTCTAAGGTGGAAAACATCATGTTACATTAATAAAAAGAAGATAAAGAATTTTTAACACCAGAAGACATGATGAAGGCTTACTTTGGGTTGGTTATCTTATTAGATTTAAACATTTTTTTTCCAAATGTTTATTGATTCAACAAGCTCACATGATTTCTATACTGAGAATTTACACTCAGTGTTCAGCTCCTAGAGTAGTTACCAAACTTCTTTCTTCAAGGCTACTATATCCATCTACAGACACTTAAATATTCTGCCCTAGACAAAATCTTTGGGTAAATTGTAAGAAGCACTTATCGTTGCTTTGATCTCTTGTCCAGATTAAAACAAAAGCAACACTAAAATACTAAATATTATTTTTTAAAACCAGTGACTTTTCAGAAAATATTGGCCAGATCATTATTCATGTGGTATTTCACATTATTAATAACCTCCCTCTGGCAGACATTTAGTCTACCCCAAACAAAACCTTGCAAACATTTTGAGAACTAGTGTTCTTTAGAGCCAGACCAACTTGGTCAGTTATAAACTCAAAGAAGTGACTTGTGAATTTGGACATGATAAATAAGCCTTGGGCTCCTCCCAAATATACATTCATATTCCTATCATGGTGACCTTAAATTCAGGACTGATAAATACAGAGAATCCCTGATTCTATTCTGAAATACCCATTACTTTAAGCAGTGGATCAAATGACACAGAATTCTACAAGCAAGAATTAATAGGCTTTTAACAAAAATACTGGTATCTAGTGACCTATTTATTTCTATAGGGCTCAGATTTTCATGAAATAGAACAGCAGAAAATACCTGGAATAATCTAACGCCATATTATTTTATCTAGAAAAATGTTCTAAGACCACCTTTCTTTCTGCATCAGGGGACAGAATATTTACTGTAAGAGTGCATTATGTAGGTTCTCCACACCACCAATTTTAGGGCTGAGCATACTGACTACATTTATGTGTGATTTTTTTTGTGTTCTTGCGTATGTACACGTACACACACACACATGCACACACACACATGCACACACTCAGGTCAGATAAATGAAGCTGTTTAACAGACTCTTCCACCAAGTCCTTGAAAAATGCAGAAAGGGCTGAAAACAAATATTAGATGATGGGAATAAGCCATTCCAATATACCAATACTTTAAAAATGCCAAAATACTGGTATAGACAGAACTCAAAAAGGAAAATAAATTTGGATTCTGTGAATAAAATACGTTGAAGTGAAATTTAAAATTTTCAAATAATTTGGAAAGTGGCACCTCTTTCTAAATCAAGTATAATTTTGACTAAGTGAAAAAAATGGCTTTCTCAGAGAACAAAATGCAATGATACTTTGGCCTAAATTTTTATAGATGAATGACAGATGAAAAACAAAGCAAATGACAACTATCAACATAACACAGACATAAAAACACACTTTAAGCATCCACGTTAAGCTAGGACAAAACGATTTTAAATTCAAATTAGGCTGGCTTTATTTGAGGCATAACTTTTTAAAAGAGCCTTAAACTAAACATAAAATTGTTCATAAAAATATAAACTTTAAAGTAAACATAAAATTCAACATTTAATTCTGACCTCACATTATTTGGCCTATTTCCAACCTAGCAGTTAAGAACGTACACTTGGGAGTCTGGCAGAAAAGGGTTTTCATCCTGGTTTTGCCACTTCATAGACAGGTGAACCACTAGCTATATATAATAAATTCCTTAATCTCAATTGCGGAGTTGCTCATATGTAAAGCGGGGACAATACCACCTACCTTAAAGGGTTGTTGGTTACATAATATACAATGTCAAGCAATTCCTTAGCACAGTGCCTGGTATACAGTACTCACACCATAGTATGACTAACCCACCATAAGAAGAAAAAAGCTTGGCTAAGGAAAAGAAACAGCAGAGTATTTATTTTCTGTACTTCATCTGTATTTTTATTTTTCAAAATAAAATAAAGTTTGAGAGTCAAAAAGCCAATTATTTTGCCAAATTTATCAGGGACTACCTACCTTCTAGCCTCTCTTTATATAAAAACAGACATACCTGCCATTTCTATTCTTCATGAGCATTTTCCATCTGTTGATCTTAATCCATATAAATTGATTTTAAAGTCACCTTTAAGGATTCTCCTTAATCTGCTTTAGCTTTTCACTGCCCACTCTAGATTTACTTTGATCTAATTAGTGAATATTAACCATGTTTTTTCTTTCAAAGTCCTGAAATCTCAAGAAAAATAAAAACACACAGGTATTTTTTAGTAACCTATCAGCTTTCCCTTTCTGAGCTTTCAGAAGTTATTTTATTTTCCATGACTCTTGTAACACACTTCCTGATCTAATTCCTAAACAAACAGGCCATGACATGTCCTTAGCGACCTGATCTTTTTTGCTCTTTCCTATTGTTATTTTCCATTAATTGTTTAAAACTTTATTAAAGCCTGTTTTTCTAAACTCCTTTCATTTTCTTGCAAACTATGCTCCTAAACTTTCCTCTGGATCTTGAACACTATTAATATATGTGGTGGCCTTTCCCAAAGTTTTAAATTTCCAACTGGACCAACCAGATCCTGCAAACCACTGCAAGTATCTATTGCTGGTATCTTTTCTACTAAGGTCTACTCTGAATCCCCAGAGGGATGTGAGATAATCTATTACTCAAAGTGTAGTCAGGGACACTGGCATCACCTAGAAGCATGTTAGAAATGCAAATTCCTACCCCATTGCAAATCCATTGAATTATAATATGTATTTAAAAAAAAAAAAAAAAAAAAACCCAGGGATTTCCACCCACACTGAAGTTTGAGAAATACTGTTGAATGATGAATTGGGACCTAAACAGTTTTTAACTTGAAAACTAAAATAATCACAAGCTTTTTCAGTATTATTTTGACAAATGCAACACATGGTCTCATTTATCTTTTTTCATATTTTGAAAAGTTAAATAGAAACGATGTTACAACTAACATACTTACTCATTACTTTAAAAGAAGTTTTAATAAAAATAGTAATTGTTGTCTGTATTTAGACAGATCAGATTTTTCCACACCAACTCTATGTAGGTTATACTTAAATATGATTAACCTGGTAAGGTTCTGCTTAACAGGAAGCATGGAAAGTTTCAATATGACCAGCCAATGTTAAACATGTTTGGTTAAACATCTAACCAAAAATATTTAGTTATATCATAACTTGCCAGAAATACACCCAAGTTGCTCTGACCACACCAATTCAGCAAAATATATAAACCCCTTTATAATCAATAGGCTTAACAAAAACAAGTTTTGATAATATTTTGATCAATATAAAACACAAATATTTCAAAATAACCATTTAGCTGACAAAAACAGTAATGGCTTTTTAAACAATATTCACTGCTGTTTGATCTACTTACATACAAACCCAGACAACTGATAGGTGCAGATTTAAAGGATTCCTGACTCAAGTAATGGAAGTATAGGCATGTTTTTGTCTCCAAATTCTATTCAACAGTGCTTGATTGATACAGTATATGAAATCTTTGATAATGCAGTATTTTCATATTTAAAGAAATATGTTCCCTTTTACTGAAAATTGAAGCTGAACTCCTTCCTGCTCCCCCCCCTCCCTCGCCCCAATGTCACTATCCTTGACAATACAGGTCCTCACCTTTATCCTTGTAGAAAATAATTTTAAAGTGATCGAACCTGTTATTTTAAAGGCATGACTTGAGTTGTACGATTTTGTAACTAATTTTAAGCTCCTGCCCTCCTAATTAATGGCTAGGCGGACCTAAAAATCACCCTTTGGGAATTTTAGGTAAATAGTTGAATAAAACACTACTTTTGCTTCTTAGTTTTTGAGGAAATGCCTATACATGATTGTGAGTTCAGTCACAAATTTCAAGTGTAAGTCAACAGAAATGTGTTTTTCATAGCTATAGGCAGAAAATAGTCCCCTACGTGAATATAATACACTCCACTGAAAATATCTAATAAAATCTAATTATTTCTAAAACATAAACTAAATAAATTCAGGGCTTTAGGTAGAGCCAAAAGATACCAAGAGCCTAAGCCTAAATCCATTGTCAAAAGCAAGGTCTCTTATTTTTGGAAAAAAACACACCATAAATCAGTAAGCTGCCGATCCTAACCCCAACTCTGTCAACATTCAAAGCGGCCCAAGTTTAAATATTTTTTTCTGTTAGAACATTCCTTCCTGTCTCAGTGAATGATCTGTTGATTTTGGACAAAAGGAAAACAAAACAATAAAACAATAAAATCTTTCTGGAAAATACTGACCTAGAGGAAGTATTTGTCTACTCTTCTTATATTAAAACAATAGGGCAATCACTTTTTTTTCCCCTTTATTAGCTCACATTTATTTAACAGTCTTCATTTCAAAGAAACAAGGCAGAATACTCCCTGTGAAGGGTTTCTCACTCAATTTGTTTATAGATCATTAGGTCTCTATCACTTTCCTCCTAGATCTTTTTTTGCTGTTACTGGTACATATCTGCAGAAAAATGAGCACATTATTTCAAGTAAATTTCCATCTGAGTTGCAAAATTTCTACCTCTTTTGGTAGAAAGAACTCATGAGAATAAGTACTGTATTAGGGCTCTCCTCAACAGAATGGGATCAGTATTAAAAGAGAAATCCTCGTAAAGTTTAAGAATTAGCTCTTGATATGGTACTTCTTGTATATTGGAGACATTTCCCAATGATGCATCTAAACCCTCCAACACAGCCTTCCTGAAATATTCCCTCCTCACCACTTCTTCACCTGCTGACATGTTATGTCAAGGGGTCAAGAACACCAGGGGAATAAAATGCCTACTGAAAACACTGCGTAAGTGTTTACTTTTGTCCACCTCTGTATGTTTTCTGGTATCATTTCCAAATGCCATAATTATATCAGAAAAAGTTAGTGGCAGCCTGTTATGCCAAAGCCAACATTCCCATCTTACACCTGTAGACCCAGGTTTAACCCCCCAGTAAAGCTACTTCCTGACACTTTAATAACCCCCTCAATTTCGGCCCTTTTATTTTTACTTCTTCCCACTCCTTCACTACCTTCCTTCCAAAGGTGCCCAGTATCTAGTACTGAATCTGAAGACAGGAACTCCATTTGACCACAAAAGTCTCAATTATAGAAATACTGAATCTGTTTTCCACAATTGAAATCAGCACGCCCCACCCAAAATCACCAACACAACATTTTGAACATGTTAGATTTTATTAAGAATATTTAACATTGTACAAATATTCCAATACAGTTATGGTACCTGAACACTGTACCAAAAGCACGATTTTTATTAAACTGATTAAGTGGTCTTGCAAATGGTCCTATTTTGATATTCTCATATTACTGTGTGCATATAGCAATGTAGTGTCTGCAGGAGCTTTCAGCTCAATTATATAAATAGCCTTATAACATAGTACTAAACATCTTAATTGGATTCATTAAAGTACAATTCTACCTATGTTACTGAACAAGCTAGAAAAGTCCCTTTTGTCCAACCATCATAGATGAGAAATCAAGAAAAGTAATGTTCACAGGATCCTAACAAAGTTACTACATAAAATGAAAGCCCTTGTTTATATTTGAGGAATTTAAGTCTTCCCCCGTAATAGCTACTTTTCTGACCGCACGAAATGTGTTTTATTGTTAGTATATAAAAGCTAACTAGAGTTTGTACTGCGTTTTCCTTAACTTAGATGAACCCCTCAGAATTACTTGAGTGTTCCTACTACTTACTATAACAAGTTTTCCAAAGAGCACCATTATTAGTGCAATCTCTATCTTTTCTATCACTGATACACACATATAATATGTCAAAAGAGAAACAAGTACCTCAACAAAATAATGCAATTACTGCAATTTTTAAAGTACAGTTTCATTGTAGCGATTTACAGGTAATCTATAGCAAGCTTACAGACAAGATTTCAGGACACTAGAACGTTTAACATACATCTAAGAGATTCTTCCTAGACTGATACACTCAACTGAGAAAGAAGGCATAAGAATATTAGGGAGGTTCTTCAGGCATGAATAATTACTTTTAATCAGACATATTACAATTATTTTGTATGGGTTATGGTCAGAAATGCTTAGTTATTAAAGGTAATTTCCTTAATTTATACTTTACTATCATGGAATCCTCCATTATGAGAGATTTTAATCTTAAGTAATCATCTAAAAATGGACTCCTAAATTCTACCAGTGTCTACTAATCCCAGCAGCTGTCCTGGGTTTCAGACAAAACACAGTTGTTGACAGATCTGTGGTTTCACTCTGTTCAAGGTCCTAGTGTTTTAGCTCTGTAATTTCCTCTTGACCCAAAGTCATTATATCAAATGTATCTTTAAAACAAGCCCTCTGCCGTTTATGAAACTGCTAGAACTTTTAAGTTTCATTTTACAATGTTAAAATTTTCTGGAAGATTTAAAAATAATTTCTTCTAATGCTTATTAAACCCTCCATTCTATCAACACCTTCCTACTTTTACTAAAATTAGCGTGCAATAAACATCTCTTAAGATGAACTATGTGTTAAGTTACCCAATAAAAATGCAAACATAATAAAGATATTAGAGGGATTGAAATCACAGTAAAATAAAAGCAAATTTATTGTCTAAGAGACTTTAGAGTCTATCTTGTAAGGTGTCTATTTCGATCACTTAAAATATACCCTGAGTATTTCATTACTTCATACTTGCAGGCCTTTCCTGCTAAACTATAATTTGACAATACAAAGTATGAAGTACTTATTATATGTTCCTATTAAGAACAAAATTATTTAATATTATGTCTTATTTGTCTACAAGGCCAACATAAATGCCCACTTATAAAACATGGGCATCCTCCCACACTTAATGCCCCACTACTGATAAAAAAAAAAATAGGAAAAAAAAATTTCTTACCAACAATTCCACTGGTTATCGTCCCCAGCGAACCCCACCTAGCAAGTCGACATCATGACATGTCAGGTCAGGGCAGCCTCAACCTCGCTTCCCTGATAGTCAGGTGATAAAAGGAAGGAGTTAAAACAGGAAAAGTACACTTGCAGATTTCTGGATAACATCTGAAAATGGTTAAAAAACAAAAACAAAACAAAAAACCCAGAGCTTCTGGTAACCTCTAAATAAAAAATACGTATGTATATATATTTAAAAAGAAAAAAAAACTATTCTAGAAAGATTAACAGTAACTACACTTCAAATTAAATATAAATATTAATTACTGACTAATACATTAAATATGCAGTACTTTTAAGGCTTGGTGTTTGCATTTCAAAAATCAAAACTAATCACAAACTTCTAGTGCAAAAGTAAACATGCTTGGTTAGTGGATTTGTCATTCTGAATTCTCTAGTCAGTCACCCAATCCCCAGGCTTACTCAGAACTAAGTTAACAGAAGCTCCCATTCTTAGAGAAACATAAACACACTTATAAATCCAGTGCACTCTTTCTATAAGGCTTTTTCTTAGCTGCTCACTTAAGAAATGCCACACGGTAAGGGACAAAACTAACATTAAAATTTCTTCCACATACTTCAGTTGGTTTTCTTTAAGAATACTGGATAGCTCAATGTAACAAAATCCTCTTTGGAAAATCAAAACTGCAAATTTTACCATATGTAAAAGTCTTTATAATTGACAAATAATAGCCTTATAGCAAGTATTTACTGGAAGGGTTTTGGTTTTTACAAATAATACACAATTAATAAAACATAGGTATGATTATCCAAATGGGCAGGAGGCAAATGATGTAATGAGTTTCAAGAATATTATGTGGCTTTATGCTAGGAATGGAATTTTAGGTCTCTTCTCTTTTGGAATTTAAAACAGAATTTATTTTGATGCATGCTGTTCTTTTTAAAAAGAGGGTTCACCTCCTAAGTCAGATTTCAAAGTCAAATGAGAGAAAAATTGTCTACTAGCAGAAAGCATTGGGCTTTCTTATGCAGAATAACCCCAGTAACTAAGAAAACTGAAAAACAATTATGCTGAACTTTCGCTTAAAAAACTAACTACAGAACCATAGTAACTCAATTTCCATATCAATTGATCAAATAAACTTGGATTTATTAGAAATCTGGCAACTTATTAGAACTTTTTTGCTTTTAAAAAATTAAAACACCATCATATAAATACATACATTTAAGCAACTGCTATAAATGAGTGATCAAATAAAAATTAGCATTCCATTATGGGGAAGGGGTATTTATGTCAGTCTCAGGAGGGTACCTATGAAGAGGTTGGCCTCAATATGAAATAAATAGATTTCCCAACGCACATTACTGCAGCAGGCTCATAAGTAAAAGCAAATGAATTAGGTTGGGGAAAAAAAAGATGGCACAAGAGCAGGAAATGAAATTTCCCAGAACTCATTAAAAAAATTCATTAAAATAAAACACCTAATGAAAATCTAAAACAAAGACCTCCTCAATGGACGTATTTGAGGTTTACAGATTAGATGGTTAGATTTATTTCTGTGAAAAGTTAAGCTCTTAATCTATTTTCTCTGCTGCTACAGCAATAGTTTACAAGACATCAACAAGGGAAAAAGCTCTAAAATGAGATTTAATGCTCAAAAAGTTGTGTTTTTCTATTGAATAAAATAGCTACAAAAACCCTATAAAGCAATATTAGAGGGACAACTCAGGCATATTTTAATAGATGAGAGTAAAATATTATTGGCAATTAAAGGAAAGGATTTTGACATGGGACCCAAATTTTATTTAATCTTATGTTTTTGCTAGGGTTTATATTTTAGGATGGGTAGGGGAAGCAAAATAAATTAATGTTTCAGAATCACTGTTTTTCCCATTCCTAATTTTCTTCATAGCGACTTTGTAGCTGGTAACATCAAATTTTTAAAAAACACAAACAATTCAAGTTTTACTTGTAAATGCTTTCTTCTTTCCAAGAAAATTCAGGATTATATTTAAGTCTAATTTAGGCTTATTGTTACAACTACAGATTGTATTTTCAAAGTTTAAAAGCAGCATTTAAAGAATGTTTGGTGTCTTTACTTGCACACATGGGCATAAGAAAAACAACTAGATCTAAGCTTTACCAAACAGATACCCATGTTAATTTGAAAATACAACAGACTATATAATTCCTTTATGAGCTTCCAAAAACAAAAGGAATATTAATAAGGCCTATTAACTTACTGAATTATATAAGTGTACTTGTAAAGAGAAATGAGATATAGACTTTCATCAGTAAGTATTTTCTTATTTGAAGTCAAAAGAGAAGCCATGAAACCCAAAATATGATCTAAGCACATTCATATTAAGTGGCTTATGATTCTGAAATTTACTACTGCTGTCATAAAAGACACCAAACAGGAACAAAACACATAATAAAGGTGTGTCCATTTTAATTAATTATTCTCTAATGGCTTATTTTTATAATTTAATGACATTTTAGACCCACCTAAGAATAAAACATAAGGGAAAATTTTATGGTAATTTGAAAGTGATCCAGACTTTTCTGCACTGTCAAGTTGGGATTCTTTTGTTCCTCTTATTCTCAAGTAAAACTGCCATTGCAATAATTCAGAATTTCTAAAGGAAACAGGGAAATAGGTGTTATAACTCGGCCAATAAAAACTTTAGCCAGTAGGGTAGTAAAAAAAAAAATAAAATAAAAGAGGTATTAACAGAAAGTCAGAAGTGGGTATTTTTAAGCCTCTCTTAAAAGGCACGAGTGCTTCTCAAAGCAAATTTACAATTGGAAATTATATTCCTAAACCAGTAACTGAAGTGATAGTCACAATCATGTACGCTAAAATTGATGTTTAGTCCGCAGTGCAATTGACGCCACAATACTAACATTTTTTCCTGTTATACATTCACTTATCCAGCAAGTAAGTTCTTCAGGCAACAAATTATCCTTTATAGAAAGAATGTGGGTCAAAATAAATTGCAGTCTGCTTCCCCAGCCCCATTTTTATTTAACGCAAATTATCCAATGCCTGCAAGAATGTTCAAAAGCCTTTGAACCTGTTTTTATAAAAATAAAGGATAAAATTTCAAAATTAGAAGAGACTATGAGAGAACACCAACCAATAAAGTGTTATTTGGAATAAATACTAGAATTTAGACTAATTCTCAGTCTGATAGCCACGGTACATATTGGAATAGACAAGAAATTTTGCATGAATTTGATCACTCACATAGGCAGTTATAATTTGAAAACAATATTCCTCGCAAGGATTACGAATAAAATAATGTTTTAGGACACAATTGAATTTGAAATAGGTAATGTTTTGAATAGATTTTTTAGTTTTATTGAAATCTTACATGAACAAGAAATTGGAAATACAATCACATCAAAGAACAAATTGTCACGGCTTTGACGTTTAAGCCAAACAAATTTTGTAGGGCAGATTTCAAAAAGGTGTGAAGTTATAACAATTTAAAAACACAGTTAACCTACTTCTAGGAATGCAAAACATACAATCATAGGTTATTTTCAATACAAGAAAACTTAAATTTGTTTGCTTTAATTTCTTAAAACTACTAAGACAAAGCACTAGCTTGTATTTTTATTTACAGCATACTCCATACTCCTATGTAATCTATCCCAAATCCAAAAAAAAATGAAACTGTTCAAAACCAAAGGTTCTGCAAAATCATGATTTAACAGTGTGCTCAGCTTGTTTTTGAAACTAAAATGAAGCCTGAAACGATAAAAGCATTGTAACCCCCAGAATAAGGGAACTCTGCAAGCCCAATAATGTCCAAGAGCATTTATGAAAAGAGGAAAAAAATAAAAAGACTTGAGTATATATACAATAGTGATTTCTTCAGCCCAATACAAATGGCAGCAAACTGCTACTTAAAGATGAAACAGTTAAGCCAATTTTTTTTTTTTGAAGAATGTAGATCTAGAGCCAATCGGATCTTGCCAATATCATTTTCAAGCCCTCACTTGTCTATTTCCACTGTTGCCCATAAGTATCCTGATAAAATTCCTGGTTGTCATTATTGTAACCATAGTTACCAGAATAGTCACCACCTTGTTGAAGCGGCTGCTGAGCGATGGGTTGGGAACCCCAGTTCTGTTGGTTGTTGGTCTGACGGCGCTTGGAATCAGGTTGGTTGTACCCATCTGCCTTTCTCTTGCCTCCTACATTGCCCCCACGATTGCCCCGAGATCCACGGGAACCACGGCCTCTCTGCTGTTGTGCAGGACCCCCTCTGCCACCCCTAGAGCCTCTTGGTGGTCCCAAAGGTGCCCCCCTCTGTGAATAGCCAGCTCTACCTCTTGGAGGTGGTGCTCCCCGCCCCCTTGGTGGTGGTGGAGCACCTCGCCCTCCCCTTCCTCCTCCTCTTCCTCTTACTGCATAGCCATCATCATAGCCGTAGTAGGGATCTTCATAGCCTCCACGATAGTCGTGATAATCATAACCATAGTAATCATCATAGTAATCTTCATAGCCATAGTAATCTGGAGGGTAGCCATATCCACCTCTCCCCCCACCACGACCCCGACCTCTAATTGGAGGTGGCATACGAGGAGGAGGGTGATAGTAATAATCTTCATACCTAGCAATGGAAGGAAGGGAGAAAAGAAAAAAACAATTAGCTTACATCAAGACCAATCCTAAATTTTTTATTAACTTGATCTCTATTACCAAGTTATTCCTTGTTCAGAGATGTATTTATTAAAAAGTAGACTCACGCAGTGCTTCTGGAAGCCTGTCTAGCAGCTTGGCGCTCTTTCCTTTTCTTGTCTGGTGGCTTGGCTAAGACTATTTCAATTTCTTCCCCTTCTATTTCTTTGCCATTCATTTCATCCATGGCCTATACAAAATTACAAAAATAAGTTTATGTTGCAAGTAAACTAGTACTTTAAAACATAATTACAAAAACATGTCTGTGCCACTTAATACAATTAATAAGCAATTTATTTCACAACTATCTTAACTGGCAAAAGAATGTGGGTGGCTCAGTCAGTTAAGTGTCTGACTTCAGCTCAGGTCATGATCTCATGGTTTGTGAGTTCAAGCCCTGCATCAGGCTCTACAATGACAGCCTTCTTAGGATTCTCTCTCTCCCTGTTCCTTTGCCCTCATTCCGCCCCCTGCCAAATTATACTGAAAACAAACTTGATGTCCTACTATTATATTTAAAAAGGTAAAGGGGCTTCGAGGGCTGCCTATCACTGCTCCTTAATTCTAAATAACTAACCCCTCCAAGTTGAGCCATACCAAAGAAGCAAATCCACATCTGGGAAAAGCACCAGTATTAACACAAACTTTTCAGGATTCAAATTTTTAAATAAAAAACATGGCATTCAACATGTAAATCTGAAACTACTCTTCCATAAAAATCTTAAAGATATTAAAGACAAATGATGTTACTGAATGCGGTTCTCAATTAAACGGAACAAGATACTGACCAAAAATTGCCTAGGTTTCCCCCACAACACTTCACCTAAAACATACTTCCCCTGAACAGTTAAGAGCACAGAGGCCAGAACAGGCGTGGACTAATGAAGACTCAAGTACCCACCTGGGAAGTAGTAACCATAAGTATTCTATGCTCTGTCCTTTATCTACGCTGTTCCACCTAACAGCCTCTGCCATACATCAAAGTTCAAGTAACTCAGTAACAAGGTATCACCTCCTCACCACAGCTTTTCTGTTTTCTTACACAACCTTTTCTTCTCTGGATGAACAGAATAAAATGCTCTATCTATAAGGAGCATTCAGTGATAAAAAGTATCTGAACAAAGACTAAATCAGTCCTCCTCTACAAGCTAATTTCTCCCCTTTACCACATTAGCTTTTGGCTCCTTCACCTAAAGCAACTAAGTCAAGTCTACAAAAGCTTCCCAGATGCTGATAAATTTTGTAATGTGGCAAACCACCCAATTTTTATGATTATTTTTAATTAGAGGCAACTATTTATTTAATAAGGACTGAATGAAAATGAGTGTTTAGAAGGTATAAATTTATCAGTTATCCGTTTCATACCTTTGGCAGTTTCAGAAGCTAAGCATTAGATTCTGTACTAAACTGTGAATTTGATAAGCAGTGCTATGTCATTAATTAGTTTCCATCAAAAAGCAAACCAACAGGGGCGCCTGGGTGGCTCAGTTGGTTGAGCATCCAACCTCGGGTCAGGTCACAACCTCACAATTTGTGAGTTCAAGCCCTGCACGGGTCTCTCTGCTGTCAGCACAGAACCAGCTTCAGATCCTCTGTCCCTCCTCTCTCTGCCCCTCCTCTGTTCACGTGATCTCTCTCAAAAATAAACAAACATAAAAAAAAAAAGCAGCAAACTAATAAATTCTAACGAGTCAAAGATTCTATAAGGCACACTTTAAAGCAGTACACCCTAGGCAGGAAACAAAAACTGCTCAAATTAGAGGTGGCACCACTCCACCAACAGAAAATGTAGGAAAAGAACTAAGCCTGAATGAGTCACTGAGGATTTTGAACATAATTCCCCAAATACATAAAAATCTTTTTTAGTGTTTTGTCTTCTTTCCCCCACTAGGAAAGGCAAGAGGACCAAGAAACTAGAAATTTTACACATTAAAAATGATACTGATCCATTATGAGAGAAAAACAGCAGAGTATTCAGCTTTGATGTCATAGCCACCACATGAAACTACTTTTTTCACCATTTTCATTACTATCATCAAATCAACTATTACATGCAAGAAATATCTCTAACAACTACTGAAACCAGCAAAAGCAGTTAATACTATTAGAATTCTAAAATGACTGAAGAAAGGCAAGACTAAAGGGGTGCCTGGGTGGTTCAGTCAGTTAAGCGTCTGACTTCAGCCCAGGTGATGATCTCACAGTTTGTGAATTCCAGCCCTGTGCTGGGCTCTGTGCTGATAGCTTAGAGCCTGGAGCCTGCTTTGGATTCTGGGTCTCTCTCTCTGTTCCTCCCCCACTTATAATCTGTCTCTTTCTCTCAAAATAAGTAAACATTAAGAAAAAAAAAAAAAAGGAACTAACCATTCTCTCAGAACACATCTGCTGAATTAAATATGCTGTACTGTGTGTGAAGTCATGTACAAGGCTCAGGTTCCTTCATAAATCCACAGAGTATAGTACATTCATTACCTGTTTTACCATTTACAACAGCTAATTAATACACCTTGTAATATTTCCAAGGCATCACACTATCAAACCCTAGGTTTACAAAAACAATACAGAGATTAAAAATACTTGCCTGAAATCACAAACCCAGTTAGTAACAATCAGGCTTTGAAATATGAAGTCTTACCTGTTAAACTATTACCACTTCAGATAATTAAAAGATAGTTCCAGAGCTCGGCAAAAGCTGAAAACCAATTTTATTTCAGTTTTTAAAGTCATTTTATGGGCTTAGCAAGTTTCAACAACAAAATTCGAATATCAAGATGCAAAATTTCAAAATCTCTACCTTAACAGCTGCTCCTCTGTCTTCAAAATGAACAAATGCATAATCTTTCAACTTCTTCACTCTTTCGAGTTTTCCAAATTCAGAAAATGACTTTTCCAATATTTCTTCTGTCACTGTAGTAGCCAAGTTTCTCACAAATAAAACTTTCACCTAATACAACAAATACACAAAATTGGCACTGGCTACTTAATTTTAGCTGAAGTCTTACACTAAAAGTATTTCTTCCTATCCTCATGGCAACCGTGCCTTTTCAAAAACATTAAATATTAAAAGTACATCACAGAAAGTATGAAAACTACCAAGAAAATTATTGTCAGTTACCAATTTATATAGATTATTGGGTCCTTCTCTTGCCCTGCCATTAAAATCCCTAACACTGTGAACAGAGCCCTCAAGGAACCAACACATAATTACTAGGTTGATTCAAAAATTTAACATCGTCCCTCAACACCCTCTAAAACAGTATGTTTTGGGGCTTTCCCCCCTAGAACTGAGTGAGCAGATTCCAAAGTTCATATGAAAAAATAAACAAGAAATAGGGGGAAAAAAAAAAAGAACAAAAGAACAAAATTTAGAGACTAGCCCTACCACATATAACAAATTATAACTCTTAAATCACTGGAACAGTGTAGTGTTCATCTGGGTAAAAATAAAAGTTGGGGGGGCACCTGACTGGCTCAGTGGAACATGCAACTGCTGATCTCAGGATTATAAGTTCACGCCACATGCTGGGTGTAAAGTTACTTAAAAATAAAAACTTAACAAAAAAAAGTTGGATTTATACCTCACACTATATATACCAGAATAAACCCCAAATAGATCAAAAACTTCCAAAGGGGTGGACAGGGGTGGGTATGGGAGAGACTGAAAAATATTAGAAGAAAATGAGGGTAATTCCTTTATGTAAACATTGCTCTAAGGAAGGCTCTGTGATTTAAAATCTATTATATAAAGGAGTGATAAAATTCAACTACTAGAAATAAGTGACTTTCATATGGCAAAAAATAGCAGAAATGGAGCCAAAAGACAAATGACTTATATTAGAGTTCATCTTTCTTTTTTAATATCAGAGCTCCAGGAAAAGGAAAAAAAAAAAGCTCAATGGAAACAAAAAGATATGCATAATTCACAAATACATGGTTCATATAAAGAAACACAAATGGCCCTCAACATATTAAAAACTTAAACCCATGCATAGGAAGAGAAGCAATCACAATGGTTTTGAGATATATCATTTACCAGACTGGCAAAATCCAAAATAAGATCATACACTATTTTAACAACGATGAGGAAAATGGGCCTCTTGTATTTTGCTGGTGCGTGAGTAAAACAGTACCAGGGGAATATAGCAGTATCTTAATAATTACAGATGCATTTACTCTTTGGCCCACAATTTTATCTCTGAGAATCTATTCTACAGATATATGTGAACTTGTATCAACTAACAAGATACAAGCTCATTCATCATAGCATTGTAATAATAAAACGTTAGAAACAACCCAATGTCTAGTTAGTGGAACACAGCACAGTATAATCCACAGAATGGAACTATTATGTAACCATAAAAAATGAAGAAGAGTTCTAAGAGTGGATATGAAGAGACTAACGGGACACACTTTTGGCAAGACATTTTTTCCCTTTTTTACAGCTCCGAAATAGGGATCCAACTTATAGTCGATGTGACGTGCAAGCACTATGTCATAATTTAATTGGCAACATTTAATAATTTTTTAGTGGTATGCATAATAGTGGTACACTTCCTTAGAGCTAATGAAATAGGATAGTGAATACAGCAAATATAGATCAGTGAATATAGTAGGTTACCTGTAACCATCATGTAAAGTCAGGAAAGAACCTCTAAAAGAATAAACCAGAGACTACTAAAACTGGGTGTGTATCAGGGACAGGGAATATGATAGATGGGATTAAGTAGAAGTGGGACTTCTTTGACTATACCTTTCTTCATGATTTTGATTTTTGAACTAAGGAACTGTATTACCTATTCAAAGAAAAAAATTAACACACTCACTAAGTTGTTACCTTAGATAAAGGGCTATATGAATAAAAATTATCTGAGGAAAGGTATTAATTCAAGGTGAAAAAAACCTAACATCGTCCACTTTCACCTCCACCCCCTTTATTTTTGCAGTGTTGTCACAGAGGTCAAACTCTATGTTATGCAGGCCTCCGTTGGTTTACTTTTCTAAAAAAAATTCAACATAGATCTTGTATTCTTTTTGGAGATGAAACCACAACATACTATATAAAAATTATCTGCTGAAACTTTGTTTAAAACGTTCCAAAGGAACAAAGTCCCTTTAAGAAAAATACATTTAGGCTCTTAGGTTTTGATTTATTATAAAACTGACCCAAGTTGACAAAATATCTTCAATGAATTGCAACACTGATAGAATGAAGTAATACCAGAAGCTTTTACTCTTTAGGGTAGGACCCCCCCTGGTGGAATTTAGAAAACAATAAAGAAATCAATATTATTCGATCAAATTTATTCAGTAAGTATTATTCAAGTTTATTGAGGTCTCCCTTTCTTTCTGAAACTTGTTTATGACCTCGGAAGAATATTTCCTCGCACAAAATGTTGACGTTTTCTAACCCTACAGAAAAAAGTTTAGGATGAATTTCAATCTGAAAGGTTACAAGAGGTATGTGAAAAGTGTTGATGAGCAAATTACCAGCTACACTTACATTCTCTGGGAATTTTATTCACCTCTTATAATGTGTAGATATATTACACATTACACATGCTATTTTAAACACGTTTTTATAGAAAAGGTAATACAAACTATACTGTTTCTACAAGGCAGTCAAAGTTGTAAGGGTTCTTAAGAGTCTTATCCAATTCCAATAAAACAGAGAACATCCAAGTTCAGTAACTTGCCCAAAGTCAAATTGCATTAGAATAAACAAATGGAATTAAAATGTTAGTAAAAAATAAAAATAAAAAATCAGAGCTATTTAAATTCCCAGTCCCTTCCTTAACACAAATCTATTCAAGAAATGGGAAAAAGATACTGAGCAGCACATCTGAAAGCCTCTGATTCATTTTCAATGGATCTTTTCTTAATCCAAAGAGGTCTGTGCCTACAAAAACTTGATCATACTAGTAAAAACTGGGGCTGGCTCTCCTTCAAACTAGTTGGAGTGAAGACTACTTGCTCAGAACCTGGAAAAAAAACCTTTAAAGAAAGACTTCTTAGTCTAAAAGAATTCAACCACTAATTTCTGGCCATCAAAGAGTTGCTGCCTTATTACCAAGAAGGGAAGAGACACACCAAAATACACAAAAACTCACTAGAACCAGCAGAGATGCCACTCTGATGTGTCCCTTCAATCCCTGGAGTCACCCAAAAGAAAGCCTAACCATCAGATCTCATGGCACCATTATTTACCAGGCAAAGATCGCAGCAATGCAAGTATAAGATTCAGGAGGAAAGCAAGGGCCTGCCACAGGACTTGCCATGCATATTTTGCCACTATCACGTAACAGCAAACATGATAACCCTTTGTCTTTCTTCATGGAGACAATACTCTAAGGGAGCTTGACCATTAAATGAAAAAAGTCATAGTATGGTCAATGAAGATTACAATTCATAATCTCCAAAACATTACTTTATTCAACAAGTCCTGGTCTTTTATAAACCTCTGTATCCCTCCTAGTGCCTAGCACTAAACAAATTCTCAGTGTGTATGAAAATACTTAAAGGGATTTCATTTCAGTTCCTTTGCACATTTAATCTCTGGGAAAAGGGAGGATTAAAAGAAACTTCTGGATACCAAGACAGGATGTTAAGTTTGGTATTAAAGCAGGTCCTTGCCTAAATAATTAAGACCAAGAGCTACAATCTATATTTATCATAAAATATATGATAATTGAGCTTTATTCTAAGTACAAAATTTAAATGATAATCTCACCCCCATCCCAAGCAACTGCATTTACCTTAGCCATGACTTCTGGATCTGGTTCTTCCACAGGGTCAGCCCATTCAACTGTAACTACATTTCCCCATACTTTTACTTTTCCACTCATCAGCCGGCGTCTGGCTTGTGCTGCTGACTTGTGATCCTCATATTCAAGGAAGCAGAACCCCCGATTCTTCTTTTTGTCATCGGGTTGATGATAGAGAATAACGTCCACCAAACCCTCTGTTAAACCAACAGCCAGATATATAAGCCAAAAGCATCCACCACACATCTAGCGATTAGGCAGACCTAAATCCATTTGCCGAAGAGCAAAAAATATTGAAGAAGCCTCAAAAGGGTTCCCTAATTACCTAGTAGACAATTAAATCAGCATTGTTAGATATGGGTTTTGACACAGTATTTTATGTTCCCTTTTAATTTTTCAGGGTCCTGAGGGTACAGCCATAAACAACAGGTCCAACCACTGTATGCTGACGTATAACATTCTATAGTGTTGGAGTGTTTGATATAACATGACCTTGTAATTTATGAAAACACTACCAAGGAACTTAAAACCCAAATTATTAACATAAACCCAAGAGAACTTACATTCAACAAATACTCATTACCAAAAATCATCCTTGGATCTAACTTAAAAATTAAGGTTTTTGCCAAGAATGAAAATGACTGCTAAATATTACTGTCTTGTGTTCTCATCTTTCCACATATGTTCTTTCTAGGTAGTATCGACTACTTTGTACTTTTAAAAGCTATCTACATCCTTAAGAATGCTTAGGTTTTGGTTCTAGCCCAGACTTAAAGACATTTCGAATTTAACATGTCCAAAACCGCAGTCACCGCTCCCTAAATCTGTCTTCTCTACTTCTCTAACAAACAGTCCCATCTCCTGGTTCTCAAGACAGAAATTGAGGACTCATTCTTGATTTCTTCCTTTACCTCCTGTACTCCCCTACCCAATTCTGAGCCCATCTACCTCTTTCCACCTTCATGGCTATTATCCTAGTCCAATCTTCTATCTTAACTACCATGACAGCCTCAACTAATTAATTAGCTTCTCCTCTTAAGCCCCTCTAAACCATTATCCATATGGCAGCAGAGATAATATTCTATAAGCATGAAACAGACATTACTCCCTGCTTGAGACCTCCAAATACCTTCTCATTACACAAAAAAACTAAACTCCTTACATGGTCCACAAAAGCCCCCTGTGGCATCTCATACAATTCTACCCTTAATTCTACAGTAATTTGAAGAACACTGGCCTTCTCTCAGTTACTTTAATACACCAACTTCTCTCTTGCCTTGGAGCCGTGGTATGTGTTGCTCTCTTGGAACGCACATCCCTTTGCTCTTTGAATGCTACATCCTCCTCATTCGTTGGGTCTTGGTTGAAATGTCATCTTATCAGAAAAGCCTTCCATAACCATCAAAGCAAGGATAGTAGCTATTCTCTAGCTAGGTATCATCTCCCTCTTCTCAGTGCTTACTGCTTACCCCAATGTATAAATATTTCTTTAATTTTTTTGTCTTATCTCCTTTCCCAGAATATAAACTCTACAAGGGCAGATAATACATCTTATTCACCACTGTATCCCAGCAAATAGCACAATGCCACCACTTAACAGGCACTAGATATCAACACTTGCTGAAGGAATGACTAAATGGGTAAGAAGCCAGAAAACTAACAAAGTGATGAGGTCAAAGAACTGCACCATTAGGGGTACGTAACCAACACAACTGTGACAGGCGGTGGCAGTGGTTACAAAGCGGAATGCTAGAAATCAAGATTTTGGAGTGGGGAGAATTTCTGGCGGCAAGATCCAGAATGTGATCTGGATGTGGGGGAGCTGAGGTAAAGAACTGGGGATGAGGTGGTCATTAAACTAGGAGGCTAGGGGATTGGACAGTTCATCGATATACATGTTAAAGGTACTACAAATAAGTCAATTTAGGGCAGAAGAGAAATACTACGAGCCAGAGCAATCTCCAATTAATGAAAGACTGAAACCAGAAGAGCAATAGATGACAGCATCAAGGAAGGAGAAAGGATAATATATCTGGAAGACAAAAACATGGTTTTTATGAGGGGAAGTAATGGTCTAAATCAATGTTTTTTTAAACCATAGCCAGCAACAGTATATCCCTACCCACATAAAAAAAAAAAAAAAAAAAGGAACAGGAAATACCATGCTAAATCATGCATAAAAAGTGAAATTAACAGTTTTGTTAAATTTTGTTTCAGTTATAAATGTATATAGACCTGTGATGTTCAACAAACTTCTCAATTCCATGGATTTAGAATCAGAAATTTTCCAAAATCTGATTTAGACAAGGCAACAGGAAGGATAAGAACTCTCACCCTCTTGGCCCTGAAGCACACTTAATGTTGGGAAGCCTTCAGGGCAAGACTATGGCAAAAGCTAAGGCACAGAAGTGAAGGGGTCATTCCAAGAAATTAAGGATGAGAGGGAACACACTTAGTCCAAACCACTGCAAAGTAGAAAGGAGGCAACTTAAACATTGAAGATTTGTTTGAATTTTTAGATTAATATACACCTTTTTTTTTTGTACTTATAAACAGTACCACAGACGTCCCAAAACTAACTTCTACTAAATACATTTTTGTTTTACCTGTGACTTTACTGAATTCTTCCAGAATGTTTTCCTTAGTCTTATTCTTCGGAATTGATCCAACAAAAAGCCTGTTGTTTGCCACAGAAATGCACACTCCAAGGTGTTTACCAGGGCGAATTTCATAGCTGTCACACTGCAAGGAAGAAGAGAACCAGATACCCCACAACCATCCCAAACTCAGGACGACTGATCTCAATCTAAAAAATTCAACAATTTAAGGTCAAACACTTCCTGCTTCATGAACTCACCAAGTTCCCTCATGCTTACCATTATATAAATGTGTATTTTAGAACTTGTTATGGTCTCTCATCTTAGTTTGGTTTTGTTAACTTTCACTGCTCCTCTGGATAAAAATGACTCAGTTATTTCACTTTATTTTTTAAAGTATCCTATTTAATATTTCAATGTGATCTATCTGAAAAATTGTCCAGAGAACTTCAGAAAAAATACCCAAGACTGATCATTCAGGGTCCTTGGAGATAAAATTAGATACAGATAAGCCAAAGGCAAAATAACAATACAAAAAGAGTAACAACTATGTATAATTAATACAAAAGAAATTTAGAAGAATTTCACATTCTACACAAAACACAGAATTCTAAATGTATACATGAAAAGTATTAAACAGCATATCAAACACCTTCAAAATACCTTCAAAATTACATGAAATAATAGGAAATAAAGACAGTTTTATTTGAATCACTATGGTGATAGTTTCCTTGGTAAACTTCAGCTTCTTAGGTTTTAACATTACTTACCCATTACCTTACTAAAAGATATGTGATTATTAAAAAATAAAATCATCCATACATTACCAAAAATGTGGAAATAAAGCTTTGAAAACTTTCAATAATAAGTCAGAAGGAAAAGTCCCTAATAAAAACTAAAATCTGGGTCAAGCTAGAAGTGGAAGTAATTTAGAAGTGATTAATGAAACCAAAAGCCCTGGTGGAAGAGGTACCCATTCTAGAAGGACTGGAACTAGACAAAGTGAGGCTTTTAGATGTCTGGAAAGAGTAGGCAAAAGCAATGACACTGTTACTTTAAGTTACTGAGATGGTTGTACCAATACAGGAGTGAAGATACACCTCATTTGCAGAACTCTGTTACTCCTACTCCTCCTAGTAGTCATACTATTGTACTACTAAGTACAAAGGGTTAAAGGCCCTGCAAAAAGGAAATTACTAGATTACAGAAGATTAGCTACAAAATAGTAAAAAAAAAAAAAAAAAAAGGAGAGAAAGATTAAAGACAGAGAAGGCTGAAGGGCCTGAAAACAAAATATAGAAAAGAATAGGCATATACTTAGAAAATAAATTGTATGATTAGGTGGTGACAAAAATAAAAGAGTCTCAATAATTTCCTGAATTATGTCCTAAAAGTCGCTGTTACTCAGTTATGCTCTGCAGAATCCATCCCAGCCTTCATTACCCTTTTGAGAATCTTATCCTAAAGTTTAATAGTAATGACTGACATCCTTTCTGCCTAAAATCAAAAGGGAACTGCAGAAGCCAAATGCATATTCAAATGAAAGTTTAGTTACTAGCCAATCTAATAAATAACTTCTAGGAATTATGAGAGACTTTCTCTAACACATTATTTCTTGGGTATGTTCATTATTTTTTACTTTTATAATCAGAAAAGACAGAGCAAAGATCACGTACCAATTTAATCAATATATAACCATTCAAAGCAAAAGCTGAAGAAAATAATGTTAACTGCAAACATTTTTAATTGAGGTAACTCTCTCAAATAATGACTTGCTACACAGTGTGTATTTCTTTATCACATACCAGTTTAACAGCTTCCTGTGCAGCTTCCTTTCCACAGAAGGTGATAAATGCATACCCTCTGTTCTGACCAGACAGTGGATCCATCATAAGACGTAGATCCCAAATGGGACCAGCCTTTTCGAAAAGGGGTACCAACTCATCCTCATATAAATCTCTTGGTATTTTACCTACAAAGACCTGAAAAAAAAAATCTTTGTATTACAATCCCAATGTAAACATTTGATTTTAGAGCCATAAAGCCTAACTGCCCTTTTTCTAAGGGGCTAGGGGCACAAAGATGGTTAAGGAGGAGTAAGTACAATTTGAATCTTTGGGGGTTAACCTTAATGTTTATTTATTATGATTACCTTAGGGTCATTAACATAGAACAATATTCTATAGGGAAAAACGGAAGCTAATTAATAAAGAGTGTGCAAAATTCATACAACTCTAAATTTTTAATTTTTATGGTTTTTCCTTTTCTCACAAAAATAACAAAGGGCATGTATGTATCTTTGGGAAATATTTCTGCATTTTTATAAAAACATTCATTGAATAAAGACTGAAGTGCTCTTCCTCAAGCTTTCTCAACTCTAGTATCTTTACCACTTAAAACTCCAGAGCTTCTGGATGGAACTAGAGGGTATCATGCTAAGCGAAATTAGTCAGAGAAAGACAAGTATCATATGACTTCACTCGTATGAGGAATTTAAGATACAAGACAGATGAACGTAAGGGAAGGGAAGCAAAAATAATATACAAACAGGGAGGGGGACAAAACATAACAGACTCTCAAATATAGAGAACAAACAGAGGGCTGCTGGAGGGGTTGTGGGAGGGGGGAGGGGCAAAACGGGTAAGGGGCTTAAGGAATCTACTCCTGAAATCATTGTTGAACTATATGCTAACGAACTTGGATGTTAAATTAAGACAAACAAACAAAACCCTCCAGAGCTCCAGTCTATCCCTTTCTCTGTCAGAGTATTTCATTTTAAGGTGTGAAAAAAATTCATCATTTGAGGATTTGGTGCTCTACCTTAATTAAAATTATGTAATAAGGATTAAATTATAACATAAATTAGAATTAAACAATCAAAAACCTTCTCAGTATTTAATATCAGATCACAATTTTCAAGTTTCCACCATGTCAGCAACATCAAAGATCATCTTTCACATGAAAACATTTGCAATCCACACACAGTCTTAAAGAGTAAATGTTTGTGTTAGAGATGAATTTTCTAGTGAAACACATCTTCATCTTTTCATACTATGAAAAATGACCTGATTAGTTAAACAGCAATCCAAAAGATGGCCAAATTATTACTAGATATTAAGTTTCTGGTGTTAATGTAACAGTTGTTCTCAGACAACCCTTTTCAAAATAATCAAATTTACCTTCACTGCTGTCTGGCAAAACTTGAGGTCTTCTTTTGAATTCCTAGTATAATTCTCACATAACAGCTATTCAGTCCTTCTGTCTCAGTGAAGTCTCCAATCCTCGTTCACTAAGTCATTCCAAGGAGATTGTGTGGGAAAGTCACCGGTGTCCTTATATTCTCTCCTCTCAGCCTTAAAAACTTTCTCAGTAACTGTTTTTACTTCTTTATACCTCAGAGAAAGAGATTTACTTCCTTTCCAAGGTTAACTCCTTACCCCTAATAACTAAGCCCATTTCTTCTCCCCACCTTCTTCTGGAAATAACCGCAAACTTTATTTCTTCGACTCTCCTATTTTGCTCCGTACATCCTTTCCTACCCACTGGTTCTTGTCTTCAAATGTGCCAAATTTCCCATAACAAAACAATATACAAACAAGAAACCTTTACCCATTTACCTTTCACTTTCAAATGCTTTGAACACATCACATCTACTATATCCTTAATGCTGTGCAGCTACAGAGAATAACTAGACACCTAAGGCATCATCTATGCGATATCCCTATAGAACCATGTTTCTAACGAAAACTCACTCTGAAAAGCCCTTGCCATCTATGCTCTCTAACTAGCACTGGCTTCTTCCTCTAATGCTAAGCTGTATGCCCAAATGTCACTAATGTATACTTTGCTTCCTCAGTCTCATCCTCCTTGCCTTCGTAATAAGCATTAACATTAGTGGTGCTGCCTCCTAAAAATTCTCTTCCCTTAAATTTTCAGGATCCTCCACTAGCCTGGTCTTCTCACCTTTAATTATTTCTCTATCCTTTCCATGGTGATTCTTCTGGCCACCTAGTAGTAATCTGCATGTTTCCCAAAGGTATGGCTCTATCTCATCTTCCCTGTATTTTCTTCACTTTTAAAGATCATATCCATTCCCCAAGTCTACTATATAGTCATCTCCCAGATTTACATCCCAAGACCTAATTTTATACTTCCAACTGCCTACGAAGCATTTCCTCTTGGTTGTCCTGATTTTACCTCAAATCACCAATAAGTCTAGGAATGCCAATTTTGTGTTTTTAGTTTTTTTTAAATGCTTATTTATTTTTGAGAGAAAGACAGACAGACAAAGCACGAGTGGGGGAGAGAATCCGAAGCAGGCTTCAGGCTCTGAGTTGTCAGCACAGAGCCCGACGCGGAGCTCGAACCCATGAACCACGAAATCATGACCTGAGCCGAAGTCAAACGCTTAACCGACTGAGCCACTCAAGTGCCCCAAATTTTTGTTTTCTGAATACAGACGCAGACATAAACATGAATGATTATGTATCAGAACAGTACTAATAGTGGTTTATCAGCGCATGAAAAAACTGTTCTAATTTTATTCTTTTTCTTTAATTATATTTCCTAAGTATTATATGGTACATATAATAGATTTGTAACAAGTGTTTCTTCCTTCCAAAAAACAAAGTAAGTAAAACCCACACTTGCCAACTAGCTCCTTTAATTTTCCCCATTTCTCTTAGGAGAACGTAAGTTCTGCTGCTCCCTCCACCCATGAGATGACTAAAGAAATAATACCTATGTAAAAAAAATCTCAGATATTTTGAATCCCTCCCATCCCTATCCATATCCAATTAATCTTTTAAGTATCAGCTTCAAGTTGTTCCAATAAATAATACCTAGCCTATATAGATAACTGGATTCCTCCCAACTCATAGAACTTGTCCAAACTTTTCATGAGACATGGAATTGCATATACCTTCAATTCATGTGCCATGTTTGTTTTTCTAAGTTCTACAGATACAGTGAATACCACAAACAAGGTCTAAACATGAGACTTAAATACTACCAATAGAGAAAAAAGTTAAATACACAATATGATTTCAAGAGGTGTTAAAGGCTAAGAAAAAAGCAAGGAAAGGGAATAAATGATGAGGAAGAGGCTATATTTTAATTAGGAAGGCTTCCTTGAAGAAGTAAATTTGAACTGAGACTTAAGGTAGAAAATTAAGGAAAAATCTGAGGAAAGAGCATTCCAAGGTAAAGGAACTGCAAAAAGATGGGAATACACTAGATGTAGCTGAAAAAACAGATACAGGACAGTGATGGAATAGAAACCTGTTGGGAAAGAGAGAACAGGGGCCAGATTAAGTTAAACCATGTTAGGAGTTTGCATTTTATTCCAAATGGATTGGGAAGATATCAGGGGGTTCTGGGCAGTGAGTAGGTATGGCATGTTCTAAAGGGCTGTCAGCTGGGTAGAAAATGGATTGTATGGAGAAACAGGCTGACCAGTCAGGTTCACAAGGCAATCCAAACAAGGGATGATGGTGGTACGGACTTATACGTTGACAGCTGTGAAGGTAGGGAGAATGTGAGAAATAGCTGACTTTTAAGTTATGTTGGATTCAAATCTACATTTCAGTTACTTTTGAGTAAGTTTCTTAGTCAGTGAGTTGCAATACCCTATCTGGGAATAACACCATCAAGAGGGTTCAACTTCCATGTGAGCAGAGAGCCCACATCTTGTTCTCATTTTATTCCCAGTATGGATCACAGTGCCTGAAACATTAACAGCTGCTCACCTTTGACGAATGTACAAATGAAAATCTACCTCATGCTGTTAGCTTATGCACTAGATCCCGTTCCTTCTCTTCTATTCAAGGACACTTGGTCCAGCAACAATCTGATCATCAATTTTCTCCTTTATATATAGAACATTCTCATCAGCACACAAGCGATCATAATTTCTCACTTAAAGTTTAAATGAAAACAAAAATATATCTTGACTATAACACACCTTCCAGTTATTGTCCCATTCCTCTGCTACCCTTTATAGCAAAAGTGCTCAAAAGAGCTATACATTCTTGCTATTTTCAAATCCCTCACCTCCCACTCTCTTGAATCTTCTCCAAACCCAGCTTTTACCACCACTGCCAAAGTCACTAATGACATCCACGTTGCCACAATCAAATGGCAATTCACAGTCCTTGTCTTACTTGGAAAGTTTGTTATCATTGACCAAGCTTCCTTTTGTGAAAACTCTCTTCACTTGACTTCTAGGATACCACACCCCAGGTTTTTCTCTTTCTGCTCAGTTCCCTTGCTAGTTAGCTCCTTCTCATCTCCCGAACCTCTAAACGTAGAGGGCTGTGGGGATCAGATCTCAGACCTTTATTTTAGCTGCACACACTTCCTTGGTGACCACATCCAAACTCTGGTTTTTAAATACCATCTGGATGCCTATGCCTCCCACCATTTATAATCTCCAGCCAAAACTCTCCCCTCAACTCCAGATTATATAAGCAACTGCTCACTCAACAGCTCCATTTGGAGGTCTAAGAGACATCTAACTCTTAACATGTCTAGAACTGAATTGCAATCTTTCAATCTTGCCAAAATGTCCTTCGGTACAGCATTCTTCAATAAATGGCAACTCCATCCTTCTAGCTGCTCAGGTCATAAGCTTTGAAGTCTTCCTTGGCTCCCTTCTCCCATATCCCCATATCCAACTCATCAATAAATCCTGATAGAATCTAACCACTTCTCACTAGCCTCAGCTATACCACCCTATATTATCAATCCTATAAATGAGCATTCACTAAGACAAAAAATAAACAAGGATAACTGGTATTCATTTTGAAGTGTATTTTTTGGTGTGGCTAAGCTCTCTGGCCCAACCCGGACAAAGTGTTTTTATATTTGAGGTTACTTGTATCTGAATATTTAAAAACTGTTCTTGAAAGCAAATTCTGTTTCATATTGCTTCTATTAACATAATGCAGTGGTGCTTCATAATTGCATTTTTCACCACCCCTATTTCTTCTATACCCATTACAAATATATAATAAAGCAAAGAAAGAGCAGAGAAAGTGGCAATATGAAAAAACCTTTGACACACAGCTAAGTGAGGAAGCTAGGTGTCCGATTATTATACTACTTCTATCACATTTGTGCTTATATTTTTAGAACCAGAAAGTTTACCTTATGAAGCAAACCTAAAGTGAAAAACCTGTATTTTCAGAAAAAGTAACTTAATGATTGATTAATCCCTTTACAGAAAGGATTCACAAGACAAGTTCCTCGTACTTTAAAATATCATTTGAATGTTAGAAGTCTAACTTACACATTTTTTTAAGAACACTGTTTTACTTTAAAAGAAACATCAGCATTAGTCAGAGAAAGACAAAAATCATATGACTTCACTCATATGAGGACTTTAAGAGACAAAACAGATGAACATAAGGGAAGGGAAACAAAAAGAATATAAAAACAGGGAGGGGAACAAAACAAGAGAGACTCATAAATATGGAGGACAAACTGAGGGTTGCTGGAGGGGTTGTGGGAAGGGGGATGGGCTAAATGGGTACGGGGTATTAAGGAATCTACTGAAATCATTGCTTCACTGTATACTAATTTGGATGTAAATTTTTAAAAATAAAAAATAAAGCTAAATAAAAAAAATAAGATTAGAAAAAAAATGTCCTGAAAAAAAAAAAAAAAAACATCAGCAAATCCATGGTCAACAAAGTCCCCAGTATTGTAATCACTAGGGTCCGTGAAGAAACAGGCTAACAATACTGGTTTACTGGGGGACCTGGGCGACTCCCTCGGTTAAGTGTTGGACTTTGGTTCAGGTCACGATCTTACGGTTCGTGGGTTCTAGCCCAGTGTTGAGCTCTGTGCTGACAGCTCAGAGCCTGGGGCCTGCTCTGGATTCTGTGTCTCGTTCTCTCTCTGCCCCTCCCTGGCTCACACTCTGTGCCCCCCCCCCTCAAAATTAAACACTAAAAAAATAATAGTAAAACAGGAGCGCCTGGGTGGCTCAGAGTCAGTTGCGCGTCCGACTTAGGCTCAGGTCATGATCTCACTGCTTGTGAGTTCAAGTCCTGCGTCGGGCTCTGTGCTGACAGCTCAGACCCTGAAGCCTGCTTTGGATTCTGTGTCTCCCTCTCTCTCTGCCCCTCCCTCTTGTGCTGTCTCTCTCTCTCTCTCAAAAATAAATAAAACGTTAAAAAAAAATAATAACAATACTGGCTTACTAAGAAAAAGGAGATGGCTTCACTTCAAGATCAGTTTAACTTAGGACATTAACTTAAAAAGGCGAAAAATAAATAGTATTCAAGAACTAATCAAGCATAATTCCTTTAAAAGTTTCTAAGCTCAATTTTTTTTTTTTAATTTTTTTTTTTTTTCAACGTTTATTTATTTTTGGGACAGAGAGAGACAGAGCATGAAGAGGGGAGGGGCAGAGAGAGAGGGAGACACAGAATAGGAAACAGGGTCCAGGCTCTGAGCCATCAGCCCAGAGCCCGACGCGGGGCTCGAACTCACGGACCGCAAGATCGTGACCTGGCTGAAGTCGGACGCTTAACCGACTGCGCCACCCAGGCGCCCCTCTAAGCTCAATTTTTAATTAACTAAAATGAAATAGAAATGCTTTCCTTATATTAACTTGTTGGTCCCTGTGCCACTCTGGCTCCACATGAACCCTTTGGAGTCAGCACTCAGACATGTGCAGGTAATCCTCCCCACCCCCCACCCCCATCAGAACCAACAGCATCTAATGAACACTGTAACAACAGTCCTTTCTTTCCTCACTAAGCATCAAGGCTTGAAAAAAGTTTTGGCTGTCTACTATCTATCCATCAAATATTTCAACAGTAACAGAGAAAGCCCTCTGAGGCTCTGGAAGCAATAGAGGTAACAGGCAGCACAACATCGTCTTTTGAGTGCCTACGGAGTTCGTCCATCGTCCAGCTCTTATTTGCTATTTTGCAAACACAGCAGCTCTTCCTTATACACAATTCAATTTAGGTACTACTAAATCATATACTTTTACATCTCTGTTAAATATACTGGTTTTCTCACACTTCCATTAATCAACCAAAGAATTAAATCTCAATCCACCATTTCCCTTAAATTCCTCTACAAAACATCAGTGCTCTGCTCTTTAAACACGTAAGTGCTTATTATAACGTAAACAAATAAAAACAGAAGTTCCTTCCCAAAATAGTTGTACAATGCCAGCTGAAGAGGCACAGGTACTAGAACCAGACCTGATCTGAGGGCCAAGACACACTAAAAAATACACTTCAAAATTAATACCTATCTCTCTTGTACATTTCGCATCTCAGGGCAATGTTTAAGAACAACGTCTGCAAATGGGTGCTCACTTATAGGATTAACTTATAGTATGTTTTACCCAAAGATGAACCCTTCGTCTTCTCACAACTAAATTTTACTACTGTCAGTCTCAGGCACTGACCCTAATTTCAACTTTCTCAATCAAGAGCTAAAAATTTTTAATGACTGTAGTGAAATATAAAAAGAAAAAAAAACTTAAACTTCACAGCATCAAAATGACACCAACTAAAACCAATTTAGTAAATTAGCAACCCAATATATTAAAAAACCTCTTATTTTTTTGATTTTTAAAAAACTTTAATTTTCAACAAGTATAGACCAAATCTCATTTAACTTTATAGGAAGAATCCAAACCTTTACACTAAGATTCTGTGGTAACAAACTGCTTGACAGGAGTGGCTTACGCTCATACAGGGATTTCACTGTAGCAATATTTGCTGTATAAAAGGATACCCAATATATGGGAAAATGCATCTTTTTCAGAGACAATGCAATATAAGAGAACATACATATTTTACAATTAAGATACCAACTTTGTTTCTAACTGGATACTCAAAATAGCTTATCCTATTAAATTTCGCTTTCAGCGAAATCTTAAGAGTACTAACAAACTCCTTTCTTATCTATATAAAACAAAGATACAACAAGTCTCCATTAATGAGCTCGTTAATAAAACCAATCCAATGGGCTAAAAAAGTTCATTTTTATAATTATAAAATAGACCAACTATAAAAACATAGTTTTAAAATTATATAACATACGATAATATATAATATACAATAACAACGTAATATACAATAACAATATTATACAGTCTTAATTTTTATTCCTAAGGATTTTATAACTAAAGAAATAAGACTAAAATAAATGTAGTAATTGGTAAATATCAACAAGGACATCACTTGCTGGATGATACACTATAGATAACTTTTTTAGACTGTATTCCCCTCTTGGAGGTGTTTTAGGCTGCCTCAAAATAAGGAAGAGGCAAATGAGCAATTCCATTTTTTACTTTTTTCCCCCCATTTTTTATTTATTTTATGACGGTCTAAGGTAAGAAAACAAAACTTAATGGTAAAACCATCAGAAAAAAGTACATTATGAAGTCGTTCAAGTAAGAAGGCCAAACTACCTACTGTTTAAAAGTAAACAAAATATAAACGTAGATTTGAAAGGGTTCAAAATCTAAGTAGGATGTTAAAAATGAAGAATGGGTTGGGGCAACTGCCTGGGTGTGCAACTGATCTTGGGTTGTGAGTTTGAGCTCCATGTGAGTATGGAGATCACTTAAAAATAAAAAAATCTTAAAATGTTTAAATGCTTGGAGTCCCTTTTAATATTGCTAAATATTAAGAAATAGAATACTAGTTGTAATTATGTTTGAAAGAAGTTCAGGGAACCAAGACCAATGAATGTAAACTCTATTCTCTACACAGAGAATATACTGGAATTACTTCTGATATAAATCTAAAAGGTTATGTTAATTGGTGATATCTTTATTCACAAACTAGAAATAATTATCTTTGCTCGTGGTTACCTGAAAGACACCAAATCAGAAAAGGTCCTGCTGTAAACTTACATTTTGGCATACAGTTTTTACCATTTAAAGGATTACAACTGGCTAAACTAACATAAAGGTGTATAAAGAAACCTTTACAAAGGCTCATACGGGAGGAAGGATTGCTTCTTTGCTCAAGGACAAACCAATGTGCTCTACCTTTATCTGATTCTACATCCTTCCCTTGTGTAACCCACTCCCATCAATAAATCTCTCAGGAAATATTGAGTACCCTTTATGTGAGGAGGGTGGGTCAAGAAGGGAGGACAAGCACTGTTCAAAATTACTGACATGAAACAAAAACAGAACAAAGCAATTCTTTGTCCTTAATAACCTCAACCCAAGCAACTAAAACAGTGTGTTGTTGGCTGCACGGTTTTAGAAACTAGTTCTAAGAACTCTACATTCCTTTACGAAGTGTTTGGGCATCTACTAGTCATGTGATTCTCCTTGCTTAGGAGGACAGTAAAATACAGATGGATATCCAAAACGAATAATTATAACTACACTTTGAAAAGAATCCAGTATTCTTCCCCATTATAGAATAGAATAATTTACAAACTGGAAAGATTTCGGCAAACAGCTGAAGAATACTCACTTCTGTTCCAATTCCCGGTTGCACACCCGAGTACACACTGTCTGGCGGAGGACCGCCATACTTCCTCTGTCCTGTGGTTACATCCAGAGTATAGCCAGTCCTCTCAAGCAACGCCTAAAGACAATTATACATCTGTTTATACTTGAATTGTAGGCAAATTAAATCTCTAAGCACAGAACACATTTTTGTTACGAATGACAACAGAAAGACGGGGTAAGGATTATTAAAAATGTGACAGAAGCTAACCCCCGGCTATCTACATACACATACTGCAGCATTCCTCATTTGCATTATCCTCTACTCCAATGAGAGCTTTCCTTAACTTGTTCCCTTTATATACCACATATCCACCTGTGATTCAATTCTAATAAAATGTTCTCTACTCTTAAAAAATCAGAAGTCCCAGGGTGTCTGGGTGGCTCAGTCGGTTAAGCATCCAACTCTTGATTTCAGTTCAGGTCATGGTCTCGTGGTTCATGGTTCGTGGGTTTGAGCCCCTCAGACTCTGTGCTGACAGTTAGGAGCCTGCTTGGAATTCTGTCTCTCTCTCTCCTTCTGTCCCTCCCCCAATCACGCTCTCTTTCAAGAACAAATGAATTACAAAAAAATAAAAAATAAATCAGAAGTCCTACCTCCTTCATGCAGCTTCCTTCATTTGCTATTTCTCACATCTTCCTACTCTGACTTTCTATTATAGTCAGGTAATTTAACCTTTGTTTTGTTTAATCCTTTTGTCTTTACTTCCTGCTATATCATAAGCTCTATAAAAACCAGACCATTTCTCATATAGCACGGATTCGAAATATGTGGCAATTACCAAATGAGTATACTCAGGTTCAAAAACAAAAAACAAACAAACAAAAAACAAGCAACTTTATGCTTCCTGATTACCAACTTTTTCCACAACATTATATTAGGTATTGAAGGAATACAGAAAAGAAAGTAAGGGTTTATATTTATAGGAGAGGCCTAAAAAAACAGAAAAAATGGAAAAAAAGGAAATGCAATGTACCTAAAAAGGGGAGAATTTTACACTTCATGTCTTAAAAATGAGATGGTCCCTGATTTGTGGTGATTTGACTTACAAGTTTTGGCTTCAGGATGGTGTGAAAGTAATATGCATTCAGTAGAAACCACATTTCATATTTTGTTTTTTATCTTTTCAATATCCAGTAGGATATTCTCGTGATGCTGGGCTGTGGCAGGGAGGCTCAGCTCCCTGTCAGCCATGCGATCACAAGGGTAAGTAACCAATACACTCACAACCATTCTGTACCCATACCGACCACAGTTTTTCACTGTCAGTACAGAACTCTATATAAATTACGTGAGATATCTAACATTTCATTATTAAGACATGCTTTGTGCCAGATGATTTTACCCAACTAGGCTAATGTTAAGTGTTCTAAACACATTTAAGGTAGGCTAGGCTAGGGGTGCCTCAGTGGCTCAGTCAGTTAAGTGTCCAACTCTTGATTCTGGCTCAGGTCATGATCTCACAGTAGTAAGGTCCTAATATCAGTTGTGAGGTCCTGAGAACAGGCTCCCACTGGGTGTAGAGTCTGCTTGAGATTCTCTCTCCTCTCCCTCTGCCCCTCCCCAGCTTGCACACATATACATAGGTGCTCTCTCTCTCTCTCTCTCTCAAAAAAAAAAAAAAAAGGCAGGCTAAGCTACAATGTTTGCCAGGTTAAGTGTTATCAGGTGAATTTTCAACTTAGGATATTTTCATCAACTTAAGATGGGTTTACCTAAGTGTAACTCCATCCTAAGTTGAGGAAGATCTATACACAATGTCAAAGCAACAAGAGATTTTAGGCATCATCAGGTTTAGTGGTTTTCAAAAATATCTTTGGAGGAACTCTGGGATTCCAGAGTTATCTCAGGCTCTCTATTCTTCTACCTTTGACTCAAAAAGAGCTGCTCTACCTTGAAGCACAGAAATAAATGTTGATACGCAATAAAAACACACTACATATGTTACATACTTACACATTACTTGTCTAACATGTCATATACACATATCACATGTATAATACATACCTTACCAAGAGCAAATACCCAGCCTGAGGGAAATAACATAGGCCTATTCAATACACGCTAATAAGTTTTCCTTAAAAATAACTATTATGTCAGATGGGCTTTTCATGTATTTATTTTTTTAAGTGTACTTATTTATTTTGAGGGAGAGAGCAGGAGAGGGGCAGAGAGAGAGGGAGAGAGAGAATCCCAAGAAGGCTCCGTGCTGTCGGCACAGAGCCCGATGCAGGGCTTGATCTCAGGAGCCACCCAGATGCCCCTCACGTATTCATTTTAAAAATACAGGGGTGCTTGGGTGGCTCAGTGGGTTGAACATCCAACTCTTGATTTTGGCTCAGGTTAGGGCCTCACTGTTCAAGAGTCTGAGCCCTGCACTGGGCTCTGCGCTAAGAGCGTGGAACCTGTTTGGGATTCTCTCTCTCCCTCTCTCTCTCTGCCCCACCCCTGCTCCCACTCTCTCTCTCAAAATAAATAAGTAAATACTTAAAAAAAAAAAAATAAGAATGGGTTATGCCATTTTATAGATGAGGGGGGAAAAGGTACAAAAGGAGGTTTATGTAAACCAGTTCCATGATAGAAGCCACAAGTTCTATTTCCTGTATAAAACATAAGACTGCACAAACAGCTTCATTAAATAAAGTATTTCAACTTGAAAAGTCTATCTCTGTGGCAATAAAACATCAACATCCATTTAACAAAGGAATTAGGTTCACTGGTCTTTCACCAAAAGCCCTATATTCACCTTTCAGGGAAGTTTATCTCAAGGACAGTAACAGTAATGGGTGCTAGTTACACAGTTCTTGCCACATTCCAGGCATTATTCCAAGCACGTGACATATCTTAATTCCTTTAATCCTCACAACTCTATGAGGTGGGTACTATCACTCTTCCCAGTGTACAAACAAGGACACTGAAGTAGATAAAGAGAAACAAAGTGCTTAGAAAGACACCAAACCAAGAGACATGACTGAATCAATCTAAAAAGCTATTATCAGAAGCATCAATAAACATGTACCATGCACAGTCAGAAGAACAAGTAACGAGGCAAGAGTCTGAATTAGGGCTTTTCACCAAACATACAATTGAATGTTTGCCCCTGAAATGCTTCTTAATTTTCCTTAGATTATCTCATTTCTAAAACACTAGTTTAAAAAAAAAAAAAAAAAGTGGAACTGTAAAAACTTCCTAGAAAACATGAAAAAAAACCTTCAATCTTATCATTAAACTTAGTATCACCATGACTACCCAAGTCAAGTTTTACCTTGATCTTTGCTTCATCAGGTCCCTTTGTGGACTCTTGCACCTTGCTCCCCTGCTTCTCCCTTTGCCTGTAGGTCTTCATAACTCCACATAAAAATGCACTTTTGTTCTAGAACAGGCAAGTAATTCAATGAAAAAGAACCACCAGGAATTGTCGAAAGGTCAAATACATAATTAAATTACAATTTCAAAAGACAAGAATTTTAACAAAATATTTACTCATTAATTCACCCAACAAATGTTTGCCGAGAGGCTACTATGTACTGGAGACTGGAGCAGAGGGTAAGAGCCAAGACCTCAGGGAGCTTACCTTCCACACGGGCAAAACAGTCTTCTATTTTGTTCATATTCAAGTGCGTCTGGATTATCTTTGCCAGACATTCCAAAACTATTCTTATCTACATTATTTCCCTCCAAAATAATAAAACAGTATCAGAGAACCCAAAAATGTTTAAGATCGCAGGAATCTAAACATGTAAAAACCTACTAATAACAATGAGCAAACCCTGTTTTTAAAGTAACTTACTGCAAAGCGGGGCGAGACTTTTACTTTACACTTTTGTTTCTGAAAACTCTTTGCCATAAGCAGGTTTTTCTTTTCTTTGGACTAATTTTTTTAAAAGAAGCGGAGGTAGTCACAAACAAAAAAATACCAACTCTCTCAGGAAAAAAGTAATGGTAAAGTAATTTCAGATCATGAGTTGTTCAAAGGCATTTCTAGCAATGGCCTTACCTGAACATGTGATAAGTCACTTTCCTTGAACTGTTGTAGTACAGACAGAGCTCCTTCTTCATTAAATTCCCTGAGAGCATCAATTGCTCTTTCATCAAGATCGACATAAGCTACCAATCCTAAAAATTAAATTGAAAAGGGGTAATGTTACTGCAACAAAAGGGATAATCTAAACTGTGTTATCAATGTTTAATCAAGAATTGTTATATTCGACACTATTACTAACAAACTGCATTTTCACTGAAAATATGCATATAGGCAGCTATACAAATACTATATACACAGAAAGGTCAAGAGTACAAATATGAAAATAAGAGATAAAATGTCAACAACTTATAAATTTCAATCCCCACATCCCACAAAAACCCCACAAAAATCCTAACCCCGTTTCCCACTCCCCAAAAGGTTTAAGGTTTGGAAGTTAAATCTGATGCACACACTGTACTACAGATTAAGCATTAATATAACAAACTCTGATTTCTGTTAGAGTAGTAAGCATACACTGTATTCCCCAAGGATCAACCTTCAAATTATATGGACTGCTGTAGTCGTTGCTAACCACACAAGAGGTGGGAGAAAAAAAAAAGAAACCATTTTTATTAAATAATTCTTTCCACTCTCCAAAAGGTATCAAAGGCTTTTCCTCCTTAGCACCAAAGAGAAAATGAAATTGATTTGTTTATCTGAGCATCCACTTTGCTGCAATCAGAATGTGGAAAGGCATAATTTTCAACTCTTCTACAAATGCAAGTGCAGCTTGATTAATCAATTCTGAAAGTCATTTAAGGCAATCTTTTGTTCTTTTGATGTGTGTCAAGCTGAGGTTTAAAAGATGCTGTGGCATTCACAACACTGTCAATAATGACTATTTTTTTTCAAATGGCATTAAGGACTTTACTGTGGACTTACAAGTAAACTATACAGAAAATATATTGGCACTGCAATCTATACATATATTAACTGCACACAGAACAACTACTCAATTTATAATATAGTTTCTTAAGTCTGTTAAGTTTGTGTTGTGTTTCTCTCTATGTAAGAATATATTTCAGAATTGATCCAATGTAAAATGGAAATATTTGGCAGATTAAAACCCGAGTCCATATGAACTAACATCAAAAGTGACTCCATTTTGATAAAGCCAAAAAGAACGTTATTCCATACAATAAATATATTTTAAATAAATGTAATGCCATTTGTAAAATTACTTTAAGAAAATGTTGCCAAGATTTGTTTTAAAAGCTCAAAATGAGCATGCCTAAATAATTGGGAGTTTCCTTACTTCCATATTCCATACCACCACCCAAAGCCACAACTCAGGACACCCATCAATCCATTCTGTCAATCCAACCCTACACCCAAACCATCAGCCTCTTATCAATAACAAACACTCTACAAGAGAGCATCTCTGAGCAAATCACTGCCAATTCTCTATGGCAGAATGTCACAGCAAGTTCCTGAGGACTGATTTTCAAATGGAACCATCACCCAGGAGTCATTTTTAGAAAGTCATTTTAATGTCTAAAATTATCCTAAGCTTCTCAGATTTGAAAAAAAAAAAAAAATTTAAGGACAAAAAAACAGATATTTGTTACTAGAGTACTTAAGACACATTTGTCAGACAATTCAATTCTCTCTCCCAAATCTGGATAGGCACACAAAACACAGAGGAAGAAAGTTTCCATCTATGGCCCCAAAGGGGGAGGACACATTTATTTATGAACAACACTCCCTAAGGGTAAATATTTCTCTCCCTCTTTAAAACTTCAAACCACTTACAACCAACCATATTAAGATATTCATATTTGCTTAAGCACTTATCCATGGGACTTCTAGATTTTTTTTTAAAAGCAGCTGTTACAAACCAAACACTTCCAAATTACTGAGAGATGTGGATTTTTGTCTATTAGAAACTTAGACAGGCCACAAACTCTCAAGAAGTCTGACATTTATTATCGTTTCAGACAATACAGTCTCACCAGTCCTCTTATTATGCCACCTAATCAGACCTAAGCTGATTTAACAATCACTTTAAGAAGCTAAAAGTAGAAAAGTAAAAGCAAAATGATGACTGATTTAGATTAAGAAAATGTAAAATTTGGTATGCTGAAACATACATTTTAATTGGTGGTAAATCTAAGACAAATTGATGTACCGTTCTGAAACAACTAAGACTGCATATTCAACACTAAGAAGGCTTCAAAATAATGAAATAAGAATATCAAAGTCAAACCCAATATGCCCTCAATGAAGGGAAAGTAACAAACATTCAGCTCTACATAGATCAGAAACAATAAGTATTATTTAACCTTAAAAAAAAAAAAATCTATAAAATTCAAAGTGGTTTGCCCTCACTTTCATAACCAGTCAGAAACAAGAAATGCATATTATACCTGTCTGAAATATTTCATCAAGTCTTTCTGCCACCTTCTGTGGGAGGCCTGCCTCTATCAGTGTCTTGTAGTGTTCTGTGTGAGTTACACTGGAAGTATCCATTGGTTCTTCCTCTTCTTTTAACTGTACCGCATTACCATTCACCTGATTAGCCATTTTATTATGCTGCTGGAAAAAATTCAGGAGCTATATTACATTAAGCCAGAAATAACTAGTTTGTAGGACAATGCATGATTTATCTAAACTAATTTGTATACATGCTGCTAATAAACTCTATCAAAATAATAATATATGCCTCTTGTGATGTATCTGACCTAAATTTGCAATAATAATCCTGTAAAACCATAAAAAATGTACATGGAAGCATCAGATCTTTAAGGAACTTCATGTACACCAGGTTAAAAAAAGGCTTGAATTTACTAAAGGTAGAATTGCTGATTAACAAAAGCAGCTGTTGTGTCCTCACAAGCATATCAACAAATCACAAAATCCTAAAAAGCCCATCAGCTCTCAATTCTTATACAGTTTTAAAAGTTTGATTTAGAAACAATGAACACCCACAGACCACTTCATCAAAGTTTAGGGACTTTCAAATTATCCTAGTTCTGCTTCAAATCTAGGATAGGTGTGAAATAAATGCTCTGCTGTCTCTAGTTCAACATGCTGGTGGTTTGGGTTTTCTCCACCTCACTTAAAAAAGAAACAACACAACTTGACATTAATTTTTGTTCTAAAATTAATTTGCTATTTTCCCATTCACAGATTTAAAAGAAAAAATGACCAAGTTTAAAAGCTAAACGATTGTGTTAAGTCCACATAAAATAAAACATGAGCTATAATTGAGGTTGCTTCTTTAAAAAAAAAAAAAAATCATGAGTACGTATTGAATTTTTCATAGCAGTAAAATAAAGCTCCAAAAACATATTGAAGAATGGACAGCTAACTTCTTCCAAATAGTTTCAACAAACATTACCTAAATTAGGGTAAACTTAGGTCAGATGTCCCAGATTAACCTACCCAAATTATTTTTTTGTATGTTCAACCTGTATGTAATGCTGAAATGGACCAACTCCCTGAAGAGAGAGATTAGATAATAAAACCGTATAAGGCCAGTCTCTATACTGCCTCTAAAAGACAGGGAATTAAAGTGCACTGGTCTGTGGTGAATGTGATGAAGATAATAAGCAGCAGAATAAAGACATTGCAACAAATACTGAAATAAAGGACATGAAGGTGGATCTCAAGAAGAAGCCTACTTTTCTTGATGAACCTCAAGGTACCCTAGTTAGCTAGAAAGAAAATACAAGCTTCCTAAAAAGCACTAAAACCCGCGATAACCACACTTCCAAATTGCTATCAACCACTGTGCAAATGCAGCAGGTGCAGTTTTCTGACCTATAACAACTTCTTTTCATCTCCAAGTCCACAGATATTTAGTTGACATGAATGAAAAAGGGAGGAAGACCAAGGGGAAGGAGGTAATAGAGAACAGGAAGAGAGGAAAATGCAGAAAGGGTTATTCGGAAAATAAGATAAATATGACTTCTTATGATTACAAACGTTAAGACTTGATAGCCCACTCATGTCTATACAGACGCAGACTCTGGTTAAACTCTGGGTGGAGAAATGTTTCTCAAGGCAAGCCTCAAATTCTGATGAATTGGCAAAAACGAAAACATTCAAAACTGGCACGCTTTTGATCAAGAAACTACTTACAGTGTAAGATGAATACGTTTACTGATTAATACAACCTATTTCTATAAAGATGCACTCTAAAGTCCAAAATCTGCGAACATATAGTTCTGTTTGCCCACGTTCCCCCACCCCCAAATACAACCATTAAGATCATCAGAACTCAAAAGTTCTCAGTATCACAAGACCCTTACAGTATTGCACCTGGGAATTCTATTAGCCACAGAAAAGAAGCAAATTTTTAACAGGAAAGTTCAACGAACATCTGGTAAGGTGGTATTTTTTTTAAGTATGTGTAAAGCAAAAAGACAAGTTGTGTCATTAAGCACAAGATAGAAACATTTATGACCATCATTTCATTGCAAAGGCTCTCCTACAAGTTGATTCTGAAATTGGTTGGAATTTTCAAAAAGTTTGTAAACTTTAGCAACAAAAAAAGTAAAATAATTAGATTCCAGAAAATAAAACCTTTCGGACCAAGGAAAAAACCTCTCTCAAGCCAAATACAATGTGCTCATTTAAAAAAAAAAGTCTTTTATGTCATAGGAGATCGTTTAAAACTCTTGTGTCAATTCAACACAATGCCACACAGCCAAACCATATTTCTGGATGCAGCAAATGTACTGTGACTAGAGTCATTTGATAAGCATTTTTGCAAAAAGGAAACATTTAAATAAGATTTTAAAGGGCTGCTGGGAGATTTGGGAAGTCAGCACTAGCCCCTCCCTGACTTTTTCTGAACATCTCTGCGCAAATTCTTCATATTAAGAGACGGGCTTTAAAAGGACCAAAGAAATGAAAACTAACGGTTATCTCACGGGCTAGGAGTGTCAAGCCCTTATCCTACGACTGACTCACGAGACATAAATTCAGCCTCTTGAGGGACAGCAAAAATCTCAAACAGGTCAGTGTGAAAGGACCGAACCTTTCAAGAACCCCTTGGCTTTAAGTTTCATCTTGTGGCAACACGGTTACTGCCGCCTAAGAAAAAGAATCGCCCTTCCAATTTGGTGCGCCTGTGACAGTCTCAGAATCGTGCCTCTCAGACGCCGCTCGAAGCCTAAGTTTCGTGGCCTCTAGTAGTCATTTTTTCCTTCAAATCTCGGCTCGCAGCATGCAGCGTGGGGGAGGGGAGGAAGGCTTCCTACACACATCGGCCCCTGGGCTCCAGCTCGCACAAAAGTTTTCTCCCGGCTCAGGTAACCCCGGGTTTGCATCCCGCCCCCTGCCCACCCCACCCCCTCAGGCCCGTCCCGATCGGTAACACATCCCACTCGTGGCTAGGCCGGCCGAGACGAGAGCGAAGCGGCTCCGGAGGGGGGGGAGACGAAGGGGCCGCGGGCGCCTTAGGCCGCCCGGCCGGCCGCGTGGAGCGGCCGGCGGAGGCGGGAAAAACACGGCCGTCCCCAGCAGGCCGCGCGGAGAGCACCCGGCGGCGCGGACCGCGGGCCGAGGGTTGGAGGGGCGGGGGGAGGATGCGCAAGGGCGAGGAGGCGCCTCGGCGGGGCTAGGCCCTCCGCGGCGCGGCCGGACGAGGCCGAAGCCGCAGCCGCCCCCAGCCCATCCCCACCCCCACCCCGGGGCCTCGGTGCGAAAACGAAACTGGGGCCGAGGCGCCAAGCCCGGGATGGGCCCCGTCGGGTCGGATCGGGGCTCCCGGCCCCTCCCCCCACGGGCCGGCGCGAGACTCACCAGGGCAGAGCTGGGGCCGCCGGCCGGGCCCGTGAGAATCAGCGCGAGGCGCTTTGAAAACGACTAGAAATGGCGCGCGCGCCACCCCCTCCCCCCCTCATGGACAGAGACGCGATCCCGGCAGCACGCGGGGTTTCCCGGAACTGCTTCCAGGGACTCCGAGTGGCCGGGCAATCATTTCGCGCGGCGGCCTGAAAGGCAGCCCAGGCGCCCAATAGTAGCGAGAAGCAGCGGCTCACGCAGGGGGACAAGGGAGCCAATCGATGAAGCCATCGGCTGAGCCAATGAGCGAAGTCAGCGCCGCCGGCTAGGGCGCCTCCGGGGCGGGGGCAGGAACACAAAGGGGTCTGTGGTGAAGCCCCGGGTAGGGGCGAGGCTGCGGGGCACCAGGCCCTGAGAAGCCGGGGTTTTTCCTTCCTCGTCCGCCGCCGGAGCGAGACCGAAAAGCTAGGCCTCAGGCCGCGTGGCCGCCTCCGGAACCCCGCCCCCTGCTGTCCCCGCGGGCCTCGCTCCGCCGCGACCCTCCCGTCCCTTCGCCCGCGCCGAGGCGTCCCTAATCCCTCTCGCGCCGCCGGCGTTCGCCCCAGACACGCCCACCGCCACGCGGTCGGGCCTCCCTCTGGGTCATCTTTTGGGCGATGGTTGGAACGCGGTTTAAGAATGATTTGGCCGGCCGTCTGGCTGTAGAGTTTCACGTAGAAAACCATCCCTCGGATCGGAAAACTGCCCCCTGGCTCCCTTCCACACGTCATTGGGTCAGCTCAGAATGTGAGGGAAATCGCCAAAGTTGGCATGACCCAAGAGCAGTGTCAACTCACACGTGCTGGAACAGGGACCTTTTTTCCCACAGGGTTTGAAGCTCATTTTTTATGAAGTAGTAAGGCAGACATACGCATGCGTGAAGCCAAAAGAGCTGTGCGGGGGAAAAGAGCTAAATCCCAAAGGAAGCAAATTCCTGTTATCCCTAAGCCTATTTCTTACCCTCCGCCCTTACCGGTTTGTTCCCTATCCTCGCCTTAGTCCAATCCAAAGCCTGTCTCCTCCCACAACCTTCCCAGCTCTTCCCTATCCCAACATCCAATACCCTACTCCTCTTAGGGACTGGAGAAGGTCAAGCAGTGGTCTGCAGGATTTCCAGATACACTAGAGGATCAATTAAGTTTCTCAGAACCGACCAGCCCCAAATTAATTATTAAAAACCTATTATGTGGGGGCGCCTGGGTGATCTAAGCGTCTCTTTAAAGGTTTATTTATTTATTTACTGGGGAGCGGGGAGGGGGAGAGATCTGGAGACAACAGAATCAGAAGCAGGCTGCAGGCTCTGTTCTGTCAGCAAAGAGCCCCGTGTGGGGCTCCAACTCACCAAATGTGAGATCATGACCTGAGCAGAAGTCAGACCCTTAAGGACTGAGCTACCCAGGCGCCCCTAAGTGTCTGACTCTTGACTGCGCCTCAGGTCGTGATCTCACCCTTCGTTAGTTCTAGTCAGGCCTCCATCTCTGGAGCAGACAGTTGGAGCCTGCTTGGGATTCTCTCTCTGCCCCTCCTGTGTTCACCTTCTCTCTCTCTCTCTCTTTCTCTCTAAATAAATAAACTTTAAAATTAAAAAATAAAAAACCTATGCCCAGTACCAAGCTAAATGTCTCAGTGGATCCAAGTTTTGGATTAGTGAAACTTACACAAATGCTGGGATCTTTGTGAGAAGTAACATAAAATGATAAAAAAAAAAAAAAACACATTGAAAAACACAATCTTGGAAGGGCATGGTAAAAGTGAGGGACCTCAAAGTTTAAACTTATTTAACCTCTTTCTAGCTCAAGGGTTCTTAACCTTTTTAGTGTCCTTTGACAGTCCAATGAGAACTATGGATCTCTTCTAGATTTAAAAATAAAATACATAGCATTACAAAAGAAACTTTATATTGAAACACAATTACATTAATATATTTTAAGAACAAACTTGTGATACAGTAGTCTTTACTAACATGAAATATCAAGATCTTGCAGTAGATCAAATAACTACTGAAATTTTTTTTTAACTTTTTATGTATTTTTTAATGTTTATTTATTTTTGAGAAAGCGAGAGAGCACGAGCAGGGGAGGGGCAGAGAGAGAGGGAGACACAGAATCCGTGGCAAGCTCCAGGCTCTGGACTGTCAGCACAGAGCCCGACGCAGGGCTCAAACTCACTAACTGTGAGATCGTGACCTGAGCCGAAGTTGGATGTGCAACCACTGAGCCACCCACACACCCCTTATTTTTTAACTTTTCTAAAGTATTTCTTTTTTTTCTTCTTTTTTTCATGTTTATTTATTTTTGAGACAGAGACAGAGTGTGAGCGGGGGAGGACAGAGAGAGTAGGAGACACAGAATCTGAAGCTCATTCCAGGCTCTGAGCTGTCAGTACAGAGCCCGACACAGGACTCGAACTCACAAACCATGAGATCATGACCTGAGCCGAAGTCGGACACTTAACCGACTGAACCACCCAGGCACCCCTCTTTTTCCCTTCTCTTTAAGTTTTTTATTTTGAGAGAGAGGGAGAGAGGGAGAGAGAATCTCAAGCAGGCTCTGTGCTGAGAGCACAGAGTGGGACTAAGACCCGATCTCACTGATCACCACAAGATCACATAACCTGAGCCCAAACCAAGAGTCAGACGCTTAACCACCTGAGCCACCCAGGCGCTCTAACTACTGAAATTTTAAAGTAGTCATGAGAAGGTATTCAAGAAGTCCATGATAACTATAATGTGATATGAAAATGTCTGTGATTTCTACTGGTGACAGAGTGAAAGATGCTAATTCTACTGTGGTTTGTTGCCCGTATTCACGATGGTGGAAAATGCGAAGTTTTAGTTGGACGTTGCTGAAAAGAAAGATAAGATTTCTTTCTGTCCAAGATGAAGGACCATCTGCTTCCATCCAGAGACTCCTTTAGCTCCACTGACCACAGGATAAGAATCCCTGGGCTGAATACTGCAATTAAAGTGATTCCATCACCTGATATTTTCTGGAATAACATTTCAAGTATTTTGGCCATATGTCCTCATAACTATACTCCACCTTTTCAGACCATGTATCTTGATTTTTTAGTTTGGAAAATATGGTCATTGGAGTTTTGAATTTCAAAAAAAAATGTGTGTGTGTGTGTGTGTGTCTGTGAATTTGATATTCCACAAATACATATTGTATGCCCTCTGCACACAAATCACTGTGTTAAAAGTGGGGAATGTGGGGGTGCCTGGGTGACTCAATTGGTTAAGTGTCCGACTTGGGCTGTGTGCTGACATCTCAGAGCCTGGAGCCTGCTTCAGATTCTGTGTCTCCCTCTCTCTGTCCCTCCCTCCCCTGCTTGCACTCTCTCCCTCTCAGAAATAAAGAAATATTAAAAAAAAAAAAAAAGTAGGGAATATAAAATGAATGAAACACAATCTCTATCCCCTAAGAGCTTACAAAGCAGGCAAAGCTGACAAAGCAGGCCAGATATATAAATAAACATAATAAAAGTGAGCGGTTAAGGAGCACACCAGCTGTATCCCTAATCTTTTGAGATTAGGTAACAGTGCAGCCACGCTGTTTTACAACCCTTACCTGTCACAGACCAGATGTGTGGTCTGAGCTGATATGTTAACGAACGTGCTTTTGCTTCTCAAAACAATTACAGGGTATCAGAATATTCAAATTGAAGCTTTGACTTTTACTACTTACAAAGTAAAGTTAACAGAGAATGTTTAAAATGAACAACCCTCCTTGGGGTGCCTGGGTGCCTCAGTCAGTTAAGTGTCCGACTTCGGCTCAGGTCATGACCTCGCGGTTTGTGGGTTTGAGCCCCGCGTGGGGCTGTGTTGTGACAGCTCAGAGCCTGGAACCTGCTTCGGATTCTGGGTCTCCCTCTCTCTCTGCCCCTCCCCTGCTCGTGCTCTCTCTCTCTCTCAAAAATAAATAAACATTAAAAAAAATGTTTTTTTTTAATGTATCAACCCTTCTTACTGGAACCTTAGATCAATCATCATGCTTCTCCCTTTTATCCTTCAGGGATTACATCAATCTAGCTTCTTCGAAGTGCCTTCACTTGCCACTAACAAGGACGAGCTATCCCAGGCACAGTTCAAAGGCACAGGCAGGGGAAAGGAAAAAGAAACAATATAGAAAGTAAGAAAGAGGAGAGGAAAAATAGGAAACCAATACCACGTGTAGCCTGTTGTGGAAAGGATATCAGCAAACAATCCCTGCTGACATTAGGTGCCAGGAGTCCTCTACCCAGCATTACCTGAAAACCTCAAACTTCATTTTCTTCATCAAACTTTCTTTTTTTTTTTTAATTATTTTAAGGAGCTTTCCGAAACTGTTACAATCAAGCTGACCAGAACTGAAGGCTGTTTTTCATTTATACTTCCTAGGATTGTGCTTCTTTTAAGAAATAATATGCAATGTGGCTGACTTGAAAACAGCTTGTAGTCAATTCACCCCAAGACCTTCTTGTATGCCTCCTTTATCATTTCTGTCGCATATTTTTTCTTTTGAAGATTATCCTTGCCCTGGCCTGTTGAATTCTCTCCTAATTCTCAAATTCGTCAAAGCTACTTTATTAATGTTTTTATTTATTTTTGAAGGAGAGAGAGAGAGAGAGCATGAGTGGGGGAGGAACAGAGAGAGAGGGAGACACGGAATCCGAAGCAGGCTCAGGCTCTAAGCTGTCAGCACAGAGCCCGATGCGGGGCTCAAACCCACAAACTGAGATCATGACCTGAGCTGAAGTCAGGCGCTTAACCAACTGAGCCACCCCCGTCAAAGCCACTTTAAGATGGAAAGTGTATCTCCACCTTAGCTGCAAGACATTTTAAACAATAATCACTCCTACTGCAAGTTAAGCTTCTGCTATGTATTGGGTGTTCGCACATGCTACTGATGTTCCTTATATGAAACCTTTAAGAGTAGTATTTTCCTATTTTATGGAGAAAACAAGTCTCAGAAAGGTTAAAACATTTGCGCAAAGCCACACCACTGAAACTCAGTGAGGCCCAGCTCTGTGTGAGTCTAAAGCTACTTCACCAAGCTACTTTTCAGTTAAAGTCTCAGCACTGACAGTCTTCGCTTGCAGAGGGTACCTATTTTTACCAGCCAAAACATCATCACTGTCAATCTGATAAGCTAGAGGATACTATTCAGAGTCCGAAGCAAACTGTGATATGGGATAATGGCAACATTTTCCTTACATGGTTTGCAAATTGGCTTCCCAAAGCAATTGGAGCTTGTTCTGAGAAATGACGGTATCTAAGAACAAACGTGTGTCCTCAAAAGGTCTCAACATTGGGAAGCAACAGTTCTCTGGGTAGGTTTGTTAGAAAAGAAAATGACTCATGAAGGGGCGCCTGGGTGGCTCAGTCGGTTAAGCGGCCGACTTCAGCTCGGGTCATGATCTTGCGGCCCTTGAGTTCAAGCCCCGCGTCGGGCTCTGTGCTGACAGCCCAGACCCTGGAGCCTGTTTCAGATTCTGTGTCTCCCTCTCTCTGACCCTCCCCCGTTCATGCTCTGTCTCTCTCTGTCTCAAAAATAAATAAACGTTAAAAAAAATTTTTTTTTAAAAAGAAACTGACTCATGAAGACTAAACCTATATGGATTTCATAATACTTATTAACATGTGTTAAGCACATAACCACGTTGTCTCATTTAATGCTCATTTAATGCTCGAAGTATGTGAGGCAAGTACAAAAATGTATCAACTCCCTTTTGCCGATGAAAAAACTAAGGCCCACAGGGCGCCTGCATGTCTCAGTTAAGCCTCTGACTCTTGATATTGGCTCAGGTTGTGGTGGTTTCAAGCTCCATGTCAGACTCCGCTCTGCCAGTATGGAGCCTGATTGGGATTCTCTCTCTCCGTCTCTCTCTGCCCCTCGCTTTCTCTCTCAAAATAAATAAACTTAAAAAAAAAAAAGGGGGGGTGCCTGGGTGGCTCAATCGGTTAAGTATCCAACTTCAGCTCAGGTCATGATCTCTCTGTTCATGAGTTCAAGTCCTGTGTCAGGCTCTGTACTGACAGCTCAGAACCTGGAGCTTGCTTCAGATTCTGTGTCTCCCTCTCTCTCCCCCTCTCCTAATTATCCTCTCTCTCTCAAAAATAGATAAAAACAAACAAAAAAATTAAAAAAAAAACAAATTAAAAGAAAAAAAGAAAAGGAAACTAAGGCCCGAGCTATAGCTGAGACTCAAACTCTGGTGTAACTCCAGATTCTAGTCTCTTAATCATTATGCTACACAGCCAGAAGAGATGAATCAAAACCAATAAAGTTAAACCTCCCTCTTTTTAAGACTTCATATTACCCGGGCATCTGGGTGGCTCAGTTGGTTAAGCAACTGACTTCAGCTCGAGTCAGGATCTCGTGGTTTGTGAGTTGGAGCCCTGCATTGGGCTCTGTGCTTAAAGCTCAGAGCCTGGGGCCTGCTTTGGATTCTGTGTCTTCCTCTCTCTCTGTCCCTCCCCGGCTGCCCCTCCCCTGCTACTCCCCCTCTCAAAAATAAATAAACATTTAAAAAAAAAAAAGACTTCATATTCCCAAAGCTTATGTTGGAAGTCTCTGATTTTGAAGTTCTTTTTGTCCTGATCACTTTTTCTCACGAGTTCTCTGTTCTCCTTGAGTTCTGTTGAGGGAATACGGAAAAAGCGAGAAAAGTGAGCTCTCCTTTCTAACCTTCCATTACTCCACACTCAAGAAAGGCAAGAATTGGGGCGCCTGGGTGGCTCAGTCGGTTAAGCGTCCGACTTCGGCTCAGGTCGTGATCTCACAGTTCGTGAGTTCGAGCCCCACGTCGGGCTCTGTGCTGACAGCTCAGAGCCTGGAGCCTACTTCGGATTCTGTGTCTCCCTCTCTCTGCCCCTTCCCCACTCATGCTCTGTCTCTCTCTGTCTCTCAAAAATGAATAAACGTTAAAAAAGATTTAAAAAAAAAAAAGAAAGGCAAGAATCAACTTTCAAGTCTAATTAGGATTGTTAGACCCAGTTTAAGAGCGACGAACACGTGGTCTCATGGAAGAATTTGACATACTTGGCAACAAGATTCCCTGGCAACCCACCACGAGAACCTTGATCCATCTATCCATTGACACTGAACTCTGCAGCCATTTAAAGAGAGAGGCACAGGCGGTGGCGACACCTGCTATCTAAATTCCAGAAATCAAATTCCAGGAGACTATTGAACATAACATTTGGTCCATTGAATTCTAGTTATTTTAAGGCTTCCCTTAAAGGGAAGAAGAGCTATAGTCTGCAAATCGTTCACGGAAGTGTTACTGTAAGCTCTTAACCCAAATCCAGGAGAATTTTAAGATATTCTTACCCATATTCAAGTACACAAGTTAAATAGATGGTTACCCAAATCAGATTCAACAGGGACTGTGAATCCTGCTCCTTCAGTTAAACTTACCTATGACTTGATTTTAAAATTCAATAAGACAGTAAGAATTGATTATAAATAGACTATGTGTATGTAACTAAATTCTCATTACCCTTAAATTGAAATATCCTTTAGAAGGAGAAAGTGTTCTCTAATTATCATTAATAATAACAAGACTGTAATACCTTGTACTCACATAGAGTTTTCCCATTTACAAAGGGTTTCAAATACAGTATCTCACTAGACATCTTTGCTATGTTTGGACATCTTGAAATATGCCCCATCCCTTGGCCCTGTGACTCTCGTCTCCTGATTTTCTGGGCTCTGTAATACTTCTAGGTATTACCTCTAGGTCCTCTCCTCTGCCCATTGTTATCTACTGGTGTTCCCAGGATTCCACCCTTCACACTGTTCTTATGCTCTATCAGGGTCACCCATTCATATGCGTGCCTTCCACTATCATCTCCATACCAGCTATTCCCATTTCTTTATGTACAGCCCCACTTTTGGTCCTGAGTTCTGGACTCACATTTGCAACTACCTGATGGGCATATGAATATATGTTTGGATGCAGTAGGTTCTTCAGACTCAACAGCTAGTCTCTAAAGATGGTTTTCATCTCCCACCTTTTGACCCCTTGCTCAATGAACTCCACCCCCACCAACCTGGTGGTTGTTCCTCTAGTATGCCAACCACTGCCTCACCACTTAACGTTTGCTCTTCAGTAAATTAAGTATTCAGAACACTTCCCCCAGATATTCTGGTGGCTCATTTAGGGCTGTGCTCTAATGTCACCTCTTTAGAGGGGCTTTCCTTGAGCACTCTCTCCAAAATAGCGGTCCCCTTCACTCTCCTTCCCTTATGTCTGTTTTTCTTGTTATCACCTGATGATATATATGTCTTTGTTCATTGTCCATCTCCCCCACCAGCATATAAGTTCTACAAGGGCAGAGTCTTCATCTCATTCAGTCTTATGCCAGGTACCTAAACTGGTACTCAACAAATGTTTGTTAAATGACTTAACTTGTGGGGCGCCTGGGTGGCGCAGTCGGTTGGGCGTCCGACTTCAGCCAGGTCACGATCTCGCGGTCCGTGAGTTCGAGCCCCGCGTCGGGCTCTGGGCTGATGGCTCAGAGCCTGGAGCCTGTTTCCGATTCTGTGTCTCCCTCTCTCTCTGCCCCTCCCCCGTTCATGCTCTGTCTCTCTCTGTCCCAAAAATAAATAAACGTTGAAAAAAAAAAAATGACTTAACTTGTAATCTTCATACCCGTCCCAGACTCCTCCTCTTTCGGTGTTCTGGTTCATAGTATATTCATCCATCCAACAAATAACTTACCTCAGAAATCTGGATTTCATAGGTTCTGACTCCCCCACGATAAGCCACTTGTGGAAAATTTTTTTAAAAAATGTTTATTTATTTATTTTGAGAGAGAAATTGGGAGAGAGAATCCCAAGTAGGCTCTGCGCTGTCAGCTGGGTGCTTAACTGACAGAGCCACCCAGGCCCATACATTTTTTTAAAGTAAGCTCAATCAAAGCCACAATGAGATACCACCTTACACCTATCAGAATGGCTAACATTAACAACTCAGGCAACAACAGATATTGGCGAGGATGCGGAGAAAGAGGATCTCTTTTGCGTTGTTTGTGGGAATACAAGCTGGTGTAGCCACTCTGGAAAACAGTACAGAGTTTCCTCAAAAAACTAAAAATAGAACTACCCTACGACCCAGGAATTGCACTACTAGGCATTTATCCAAGGGATACAGGTGTGCTGTTTCGAAGGGACACATGCACCCCCATGTTTATAGCCGCACTATCAACAATAGCCAAAGTATGGAAAGAGCCCAAATGTCCATCGATGGATGAATGGATAAAGAAGATGTGGTATGTATATACAATGGAGTATTACTTGGCAATCAGAATGAAATCTTGCCATTTGCAGCTACATGAATGGAACTGGAGGGTATTATGCTAAGTGAAATTAGTCAGAGAAAGACAAAAATCATATGACTTCACTCATATGAGGACTTTAAGAGACAAAACAGATGAACATAAGGGAAGGGAAGCAAAAATAATATAAAAACAGGGAGGGGGACAGAACAGAAGAGACTCATAAATATGGAGAACAAACTGAGGGTTACTGGAGGGGTTGTGGGAGGGGGGATGGGCTAAATGGCTAAGGGGCACTAAGGAATCTACTCCTGAAATCATTGTTGCACTATATGCTAACTCATGTGGATGTAAATTTTTAAAAATAAAACATAAAATTAAAGAAAATATAAAGTAAGCTCGACACCCAATGCGGGGCTTAAACTCACAACCCCAAGATCAAGAGTTGCATGCTGTACTGACTGAGGCAGCCAGGCACTCAAGTTTTTTAAGTTTATTTATTTTTTTAAGTAATCTCTATACCCAATGTGGGGCTCGAACTCATGACCCCAAGATCAAGAGTCCAATGCTCTTCCTACTCAGTCAGCCAGGTGCCCTGGAATTTTTTTTTTTTTTTTGGGAAATTTTTGATAGGACAGCTGGAACCAGGACTGAAGAAGAGTGCAAATAGAGGCCTGTCCCCTTCTTTCCCTACTCTGTATCTGTCCCGTTCTAGGTGGGCCCTAACATCCACATGCATGAGGCTACGCAACCTGCAGGTGTAATCTCAGTCTATCCTCCCAAACCTAAGGCCTAGGGGTACACACGTGCAGATTGGTTTACCTTCAAGAACACAGACCTGGGGAAGACACTTGAAAGGGAGCTATTTGGGCAAAGAATTCCAAGGTCCTGGATACTTAGAGTTTGTGATCTAGAAAGGGAAGGAGGAGGTATGAGCTCTAGATGGGCACATCCTTAGCCCCATGAGCGAAGGTGCAACTAGAGCAAAGCCAGATCAAGGACCTTTAAAGAGCAGGGCTCAGGGTGGTGGCCCTGCTGCCCTGGTCTAATGGCAGTACTACCTAGGCTAAAACTCAAACTCCAGTAGAGTGGATGTAACTAAACAAGAATGAAGTCCAGAAAGCGTGCTTTCTCCCTTCCTTTGCTAAAAAAACAAAGATTTAAGTGCTATGATTCAAGATACCAATGTGAAGATCTAGAAAAGGAAACCTGGGGTAAAAATCCTGTCAGAAAACTGCAGGTGATCAAAATTTAAAACTTTGGTTCTTTGAAAGACACTATTAAAAGCATGAAAGGCAAGGCCAAAGACTGGGAGAAATACTTGTAAGTCATATGTATGATAAAGGACTTGTGTCCAAAACATATAAAGAATTCTGAAAACTCAATAAAAGCAAATGATCTGAAACTTTTCGTTAGATTCTCATAGGAATCTGGATTCTTCCTGCAAAAGATTACCCACCATTTATTTGTTTATGTGCTCTGCTTGAAGAATTCAGAGGATGATCAAATACCAAACTTAGAACAGGGAGCTTAAAATCCTGCCCAAGTTTCCTGTGTTGACAGCCTACCTTGCAACACAGCTCCAAAGTTGCCATAAAGAATCTATTCCTAGAGAGAAGATGACAATGACCCATCAAATACAGGAACCACCAGGGGTGGCTGCCTTTATTATCCCAGCTTTATCTGGGGGACAGGCTGGGAGGTGTCTTTGATAGGTCATATTGGCTCTGGGAGCCTTCTTCATCTTGCATAAGGCCCCACCAGATATCCAATGACAGAACTTCTAATGTTCTTTGGTGAGTAGCTTGTGTGGTGACAAATTGGAACTGAAGTCACCAGCTCTGCTGAGGGGAATGAAGTTTACACATAATGTCCTCTCTCTTATCCAACAAATATCTGTTGCCTGCCTACTCTATATCTTAAGTCAAACATTTGCTAATAGCTGAAGATACAATAGTAAGCAAGACACAATGACTTCTTCAAGGGTACCAAAGTCTAATGGAGGAGATGAAAAAGTAAGCAGGCAATTATGAAGCGGGATAAAGTGCTTTGATTGGCACAAACTCAAGGAACACAGAAACGGGACACCTGCTCATCTTGTGGGATCAGGAAAGGGTTCTTAGAACAAGTTAGGAATGAGACTTGAAGGACAAGGAGTTGGCGAGGAGTGGAGAGAAAGAGATTCAGCTTGTAGTGTTGATAGCACAGAGAACTGAAGCTGAGGGCAGTGGAGGGCGTCAGAGGCCAGAGCACGATGACCTCCTCAAAAATTACACCAAAAGGGTTTCACCATATGCAACGGGCGATGGGAAGCATGAGAAGATTTTACACAGAACAGTGGCAAAGAAAGGATTTGCCCTTTAGAAAGATCTATCTCCAGCTAGGCAGAACAGACCAGAGGGGATTGCAAATGGAAAAGAGATGCATGGGATGCCTGGGTGGCTCAGTCGGTTGAGCGGCTGGCTCTCGATTTCAGCTCGGGTCATGATCTCATGGTTCATGGGTTTGAGCCCTGAATCAGGCTCCATACTGACAGTGCAGAGCCTACTTGGGATTCTCTTTCTCTCTGTCTCCACCCCTCCCCTACTCACGCATGCTCTCTCTCTCTCTCAAAAACAAATGGATGAACTGTAAAGAGAGAGAGAGAGAGAGAGAGAGAGAGAGACTCATTAGGAGGTGGTTTCAGTAAACAAGATGTGGGTGGGGACACCTGTCTGGTCAGTCAGAGGAGCGTGTGGCTCTTAATCTCAGGGTTGTGAGTTTGAACCCACATTGGGTGTAGGATTACTTAAAAATAAAATTAAATTAAAAAAAAAAAAAAGTCAGCAGGATGTGGCCTGGTGATGGTCTGAATAACTGCAGCTAATATTTCAAGCCCATTATCTCACTTAAATCTTTGCAACTCTAGGAGGTAGATATAATTACCCCCATTTTATGGATGGGAAATCCAAGGAACAGGAAATTAATGAACTTGCCTAAGGTTGCATGGTAAGTGGTGAGAAAGCAAGTAGAAAGAGTAAGGTTGGTCATGACTGGATGACTATTCAACTAATGTTTATTGTTTTGGGGAAAGGCTGAAAGGAACAGGAGCTGTTGAGTGTGATATGCAAGTTTCCAGCTTGGGTAACTAGGCAATGGCTGAGTTAAATACAGGAGAAAGCAGCTGTGGGGTGGAAGAAAGCGGTAAGGTCAGTTTGGGGTTGATTTTAAGGTGCCTGGTAATTTCCAAACGGGGATGTCCATAAATCAGCTAGGCGCAGGGGCTGTTGTGAAGTTCAGAGTGGATTTTGAGGTCATCAGCCTCGGTCTCGCCCTGAAGGAAAAACAAAACCACCTTTGGAGAAGCTGAAAATGATAAAAACTTTGAACACAAAGCATTTAGGAAAACATTAAAAAAGGAGATTAGCTTGAGGCACCTGAGTGGCTCAGTCGGAAGAGCATGCGACTCTTGATCTTGGGATTGAAGTTCGAGCCCCATGTTAGGTGTAGAGATTACTTAAAAATAAAATCTTGGGGTGCCTGGGTGGTTCAGTTGGTTGAGTGTCCGACTTCAGCTCAAGTCATGATCTCACAGTCCATGAGTTCGAGCCCTGCGTCGGGCTCTGCTGACAGCTCAGGGCCTGGAGCCTGCTTCAGATTCTGTGTCTCCCTCTCACTCTGCCCCTCCTCTGCTCGTCTCTGTCTCTCTGTCTCTCCCCGCCTCTCAAAAGTAAATAAACATTAAAAAATTAAAAAAAAATGGAAAACTCATTAAAAAATAAATAAAATATTTAAAAATGGGATTAACTATGAAACAGTTTTAGGCCACGACAAGGTAATTTTCTTCTATTAGTTTTCCTCCTCGGTTGTGTTTCACTAATGCCCTTTTATCTTGAAGTCTCCTACAGATACACAGGGCCCAGGCTACGCCACTAGAGACGGGTATCTAACCAATGCTTCAAAAAGTCCATTCCTCCCAGGGCACAGGAACTCCTTTTCAAACAATACTAACTTTTGAAACAGTAGGGAACCACTTAACAAATTATCATTTCAGTGCATTCATTGGTGTCCTAACGGCCTGGAAGCAAAGCCCTAACCTGGCCTTTTAGAGAACAGCTCACACAGAAGGAAATTTGCTTCCATTATAATAATGGCAAAATATTAACATATCAAATACCCTTAGAGGGGGGCTCCAGGTGAGCCAGCATTTTCCTTTAACGTTTCCTCCCAGAAATAAAAATTGTTGAACATGTAGCAAGGAAAAAGAGAGCTTTAAACGATGTTTTAATAAAATCTCTTTTCTTTCCAAGTCTTGGGTATAGGTTTAATTGAAGTTTTTCTTTCATCTTTGTAGTTTTCCCCAATTTAAAGCACTTCGACTCCCTACCTCTGCCTAGACTGGCCCGCCATTTAAAGAAAGGTTTCATAAGAGAAAATTACTTGTAAGTAATTTGAAAATTGTGGCCACACCTTAGTAATACATAATCACTGCCTTAGGCAAACTGTGTCATGAATAGAGAGCCTTTGACTATTTCTAAGAGGGATCTGTTCTGGGATTCCAATACTAGTTCAGAAGAAATTGTTTTAGTGTTCTTAACAGATATCCAAAAATATCTCCTTAAAGCAACAAGGCCTCCTTTCATTTTTGCTTTTGGATGTGTTTGTGTTTCACCTTCTCCAAAGTTAACGAGACGCTCATACCAAATACTTCCACGCTGCTTTGCCTCCAACCCAATCTTCACAGGAAACTCTCCAGATTTTTGCATCTTCCTAAAATAATGGCAATATCCAGAGGGCCCACCAGTGTGTGAAAATAACGTGCGCCCAAATTTCTACCAGAACATCTGTACAAATGCATCAATGTAAAGACAATTGTGTCCACTCTTAGTGAATCTGACGAGAAACCAGTTTATGAATCGGTGCTGGGTTACTAAAATAATTCTCAGCTTTTTGATTTTTAAAAAGTATACTTTTAATTATAGAATATTGTTAGAATACAGATGTAGATAGACACTAGCATAACTGCGACCAATACCCTACGAAAAACTGCTCTACATACTTACTTGTTCACTCACTCTCCACAACCATAGAAAACAGGCACAAAGTGTTCAGGGTATGTGCAGAAGCGGCCAGAGACTTGGGAGCAGGAAACATGCAGAAAGCATTAGCAAAGAGAGTCTGATGCAGAAGTTCTACACAAAAGTTCAACACAGCAAATGGGCAGCAGTTGGCAGAAAGACAGGAGACAGCTGGTCTGGCCCTTGCCCTTTGAACTTCCCAGCTGGAGTGTACATGTATGGAGAGATGGCTGGGGCACCAAGAAGCCTCTTCTTGAGCCACTCACCTCTAAGAAGCCAAAAGCAGCAGCAGGAACAGGTTGGGATGGGGCAGGAGAGTAGGGAAGAAAGAGGGAGTGAAATACCCTTGGGTCATGAGGATGCTGTCTTCTGTGGCCACTCCAGAGCTGATGCCCAGAGTGCCTCGCAGAAACAACAGGAGAACTCTGATATTTGTTAAAACCATTAGCAACACTGATACAGGAAAGGACATATTCGAGTTCAGTCATCAAGAACACGTGAGTCATTCAACAATTAAAATATGGATACCCACGATCGGCTAGATTTTGTACAGGACACAAAACATGCTCCCTGCCCGAGTTGAGTTTGTATTTAAACAGGAGTGGCAACATGAAGAAACCTCCTTGATGGAGTGGTGTTTCATTTTGTTCCTCTCAAGGTTGTGTCCCTGCAAAGGATGCAGTCCCACACAGTTGTGGCTCCTAATGACTCGACGTAGTATACTACCCGAGAGAGACCACTGGCTCCTTTAACACACCAAGTCCCAAAGAGCTATGGCGAAATATTTTTCAAATGTTACAGCATTCACAATAAAGCACAGTAGAAATAGCTTGGGGCACTCTCGAAAAAGATATATTCCTTAGTCCACTCCCCCTCACACTTCCACCCCCAAATGCCTGGATAAGCACCAATGCCTGGGGTATTTCTTAACTCCTATGTGGGCTGAGATTAGGAGAACTGACGCTAACAGGTTTAATTTGGGTCAACTTTCATCTTAACCACATGTATCTGTAGACTGACAGGATAGAAACACATTCCTATCTGGGTTTATTCATTCCTTGTGAGTAGGCCAAAGAGAAGAGTATTCAGTCTGAGAACAGGACACTCAACCTATCTGTCCAGTTATTATCTCCCACAATTGACTGATACACATAAACAAGTGCTTAGTTCTGTACAAAGACAGACCTTAAAGGAGCGTGCACACTAGAGCACTAGTGTTTAACGTTTTTCCTTTATAAAAAAAAAAAAAAAAAGAAAATGAAAGGACATTTCTCACACTGGAGTTGTCTGTAGTTCTGTCACATGATCAACATCACCCAGGAACATGCTAATTCTGTGTGAATTCAGTTTCCGCTACTGGAAAAATTACAGGAATACACGTTTTACTGTACATACACATGCCCTTATGCAAGCCAAGAGAAACACTGGGATGTGGCCCTTATCAAATCCTAGAGTTAGCAGTAGAATTGATCTCTCAAGGCAGAAGGGGAAGAACACAGAAAGGAATGGTGGTGGTCCTTGGGGAGGAGCTCTGTGTTTCCTTCCCGGGAGTGGCCAATTCCGCTTGCTCCTTACACTCCACCACCAGTATGGTCCTAGCTTTCCTTGAAGATACCCTCCCTACATTGTTCCCTACAGTGATCCCCCAAAGAAAAGGAATACATTTTGATTAGTGGCAATAACAACAGTAACCAGCTCTTGCTAAAGTCACCACCATTGATGAGTCCTTGGTCCCCAAACCTGTGTCTCATGTTTCCTTTTAATCTGCATCTGTAGTTAGCTTTTGCAAAGATGCAAGCTTGAATAAAGGTAATTAGGAACAATGAGGGAAACAGTTATGATCATTGCCTTCATCGTGCAGAATCCTGCTCTCAGGAAGATGGAAAGATACAAATGCATACGCAACTCAAGGAAAACGCCTTTCAAAGGGGAAGATGTGCGTGCCCAACACTTATGGAGAGTGAACAGGTGTGGCAATTCAGGCAGTCTCTGGTTGTCTTTTTCCGAAGCAGCTGTGACCACCCTATTACAGTCCAACATTTCCCCTAGCATAGTTCTTTGGGCCACAGATGAGAGAGATAACTTTTAAAGATTTACTCCATTTCCAATCCTGAGTATTTATCAGCATGCATCCCCTGGTCTTCAGATTCCCAGTTACTTGTGGAGCTGATTCTGATGAAGTACTTCATTAATATTCAGTGAATAAAAAAAAAAAAAACCACTCCTTGGGAGAAGGGGGGAACGTTCCCAAAGTTGTGGGTCAGAATTTCAAATGGCTTATCTTCTTTGATGTTTCAAACGATGACCGGCAAGGAACTTCACTACGGTAAAAGCAGCTCCGTCTTGAGAGAGCTCTTTGCTATCAAATAAAATTGTACCTTCAAGTGAATCATTTCTTATAATTACAGGACTTAGTCAGTATGTACCCTCTTATGTTTAATAAGTGCCGAGCTCCGGCTGAAACTCTTCTCGCACTCAGTACATTCGTAAGGCTTCTCTCCCGTATGAACTCTTTGATGGGTGATGAGGTTGGAGCTCTGAGTGAAACCTTTTCCACACTGTACACACTCATAGGGCTTCTCTCCGGTGTGGGTTCTCTGGTGTTTAATGAGATCTGACCTTTCTCCGAAGCTTCGCCAACACTCATTGCACTCGTAGGGCTTCTCTCCGGTGTGAATTTTCTGGTGTGTGATGAGATGAGAGCTCCGGCTGAAGCTTTTCCCACAAGCGTTACATTCGTACGGCTTTTCCCCTGTGTGCGTTCTCTGGTGCTGAACCAAGTGCGAGATGCGGCTGAAATTCTCCCCACATTCGTTACAGTGGTACGGCTTTTCTCCCGTGTGGGCTCTGCGATGGCGCACCAGGTCGGAGTTCTGACTGAAGTTCTTCCCACACTCATCACACTTGTAGGGCCTCTCCCCCGTGTGCACCCGATAGTGTTTGATGAGATCAGATCTCTCACTGAAGCCTCGCCCACATTCATTACACTCGTAAGGCTTCTCACCTGTGTGGGTCCTCTGGTGCTGCGCTAGGTGAGAGCTCCGGCTGAAGCTTTTCCCACACTCCTCACACTCATAGGGCTTTTCCCCACTATGGGTCCTTTGGTGCTGGATGAGGTGAGACAGCCGGCAGAAACTTTTCCCACACTCGTTACATTTGTGGGGTTTTTCTCCGGTGTGGATTGTCTGGTGCTGAATGAGGTGAGAGCTTCTTCCAAAACTTTTCCCACACTCATTACAGTCATAAGGCCTTTCCCCGGTGTGTGTTCTTTGATGCTGAATAAGGTGTGAGCTCCGACTGAAGCCCTTTCCACATTCGTAGCACTTATAGGGTCTGTCTCCAGTGTGGGTTTTCTGATGTCGATTAAGGTCTGAGATCTGACTGAAGGCCTTTCCACAATGAGAACATATATGATACCGGATGCCCGTGTGGACTTCTTTGTGAACGAGCAGGTCAGTGACTTGTTGAAGAGGATAGCTTACCCACTCTTCTGCTGTTAAATCTCCCCACTGTCTTTCGGGTCTCTCCCTGCTTTCAAAGGCTTCTTCATTTTCAGGATTTTCCTCAGTGTTCCCCACAGGTCTTTCAGATGCAGTGCCAAATTCCACATCTTCACTAATCTCTTGCTTTGGATTCACTTCATTCTCACTCCTGATCTCAAAATCTGTAATAAAGGGTAAATAGTAATAATAATAATCATCCCGGCAAATACACAAAATTTGTCTCCTGTGTACCAGGCATTGTGCTAAGTTCTTTCCCCATATTACTTCAATCACCCTGAGAGTCAGGCATTATGAATTCTACCCTATGGATAGTAAATTCTAGACCCCGAGAAGTGACTTGCAAAAAGTTCACAGAGTAGAAAGTGGTGGGACTAAGATTCAAATCCACCACTGTTTGTCTGATAACAGTTCATGCTCTGAACCATTACCGTTAATGGTTCTTTATGAAAATTGTATATGCTCCTGGTGTTTTCAAAGAACCAGAACAGAAAACATAAAAGACTGTATATTAGAATGCCTAGAAGCCAAGAACCTAGATGTTTTACATGTGATCGCATTGTGTGTACGTTCTTAAACTTTCCAAGCCTTCATCATTATCATTATATGATATTTACTATGAATCTACTGGGTTAGGATGGAAAAAACATTTTTGTCTAGCTATATCAAGTCTTAGTTGACAGGAAAAGTGACTGCCAAATGTTACTTGCTTCCTTCCAGTGGCCTTTAAAAATTTTTTTTTAATTTTTATTTATTTTTGACAGAGAGAGAGAGAGAGAGAGAGAGAGAGACAGAGACAGACAGAGCATGAGAGGGGGAGGGGCACAGAGAGAGAGAGAGACAGAATCCGAAGCCGGCTCCAGGCTCTGAGCTGTCAGCACAGAGCCCAACGCGGGGTTCGAACTCACAGACCAAGAGATCATGACCTGAGCCAAAGTTTGACGCTCAACCGACTGAGCCACCCAGGTACCCCAAGCGGCCTTTAAATGTGAATAGAGGAGGGAAGGTTGGAGAACGCACAAATGATGCCTGGCTCCGAACATCCCTGACATTAACTAAACACAGCCTTCAAATGAAAATGAAAAAGAAAATATACAACCACTATCTATAAGCAACTTTCTACCAGACACTGTTTTTCCAAGTTGTGTTACTTAGCACACTCATCAACCTAGAGGTTACTATGTATGCTGGGAGAAAAGGGTCTATGGATAAACTACTTTGGTAAATGGTGCATTCAACATCTCTTCTTAGAAATGGGCACGCCATTTAACACATTAAAGGTTCTGAAGAGTACTGAGGTTAAGAAGCCTTGTAAATTTTAATTATTTACTAAATTTTTTTTTTAATTTTTCAGAGAGAGAGAAAAAGAGGGCACATGCATGAGTGGGCAAGGAGCAGAGAGAGAGGGAGACAGAGGATCTGAAGCAGACTCTGTGCTGTCAGCAGACAGCCTGATGTGGGGCTCAAACTAGCGAACCATGAGATCATGAGCTGAGCCGAAGCTGGACACTCAACTGACTGAGCCACCCAGGTGCCCTGTAGATATTATTTACCAATAATACTGGTATTTACCAGTATCAAACTTATTTGAGAAAAGAACTTATTTTTCTGTGTGTGTGTGTGTGTGTGTGTGTCCTTCCATGCTTCCGTCCTTCTAACAAGTACTCCTTGGGCTGGCAGAGCCACACAAATTCACATTTCTTTAAGACTCTCACTGCTTGCTTTTGTTGGATTGGGGTGAACATTTGGATGAGAGACTGCACTACATCTAGGTAAATAAATTTTAGTTGCTTTTCTAAAGGAAAGATCCAAGAATCTTGGAACATCAGGGAGAGCCCAAGGTAAAAAGGAAACCCCTCCTATTTGCCTTTTGTCCTGGAAAAGGCTATAGACATAAAGATTTCAAAATAAGAATTAGTCCTAATGAAGGGCAGATGACCTAGTGAGCCATATATGGTTGCTAAGTTCTATCAAGTCTTACTAGGAGGCAAAGTGAGTCAAAAGACTGTTCAGCTCAAGAATATACTGTTTATTCTAGTTACGCCCAGACCAAAGGATAGCTAAGAGAAGACAGGTTTACAAACCATCAAAACAATTACTTCTCTTCCTCATAGAATTTGTGATCTCGTTGAGTTCAGGATTTTTCTGGAACAACATTTGACACACTCAAAATTTACGATCAACTCTGAAACATCTCTAGACAGGTACCTGCTCCAGATAAATAAAGGACCTCTGGCAAAGCTAAGGCTCTGAAGACAAAACAAACACAAAAATGTGGCTTTTGCCCTCCCATGAACCTGAGTCAGAACCCTCCTCATCTTCTAGTAAAACGACCATTTACATGGGCATTTATATCCTGGCAAGCACCATTATGTCAGACCTGTTTGGTCAGTGATCTGTACAAACAGGCTGGAGAATGGTAGATGACTCAGGGCACAAGAAATCTGAATGTTTCTAAAATGGGCAGAAACGGTCTTTCCTTTTAGACAATATGACCTTGATGTTCCCACACTCCAAGATCTGCCTGAGGACTCAACTCAAACCAATATCTGATTCAATGCTTTAAAAATCACACAACTTGGTTGTGTTGAAAGAGCTAAGCCATTTTTGAGTCTCAAAAACGTGGGAGCGAAGAAAGGCAGAGAATCCTTACTTACCTAGTGAGACAACGTTTCCGTAATTCTCCTGCATGACATCCCTGTAAAGGTCCCTCTGTGTAGGATCCAGAGGTCTCCATTCTTCCCGAGTGAGGTACATGGCCATATCTTCAAATGTCACAGGTGCCTGAAATCACACAATGCTTCCTCATTACTGGGTATCCAGAAGGTTAATACTAATTCCTCCTTTTGAAATCAGAGACATGGCTAGAACTGTTGCGAAGGCAAAAGGTATCAAGTCTGATCTGAAGAGTCCAAAGAAGAAATAAACAGGCAAAAAAAAAAAGAGATGTGGGAGAGAAGCGATCCATTTACCAGCTGACTGCTCTGGTCTCATGGCCAGATATTCCTGTCCACTCCAGAACTTTATCTTCTAGCGGTACTTTTCTCAGAACACACGTAGCACCTACATCCCTACATACCTTCTACTCGCTGTTCCTCTATTCCTGTAGTATGTCTCAGACTAGTGAAAATTTACAATTCTTTAAGGCCCTGTTCCAGTACAGACAGTTCTTCAGTGTCCCCTGGGCCCCTGCTCCGCTCCACTCCTCCCTTAGGCTCCTTAGAATTAATCACCCCAACTTCTTGGTTCCCACACCACAGCACTTTGTTTCTACGACAAATAAAGCTGTTATCACGTTGTATCACAGTTCAACGAATGCGTCTGTCTCCCTACAGATTGTGAGCAGGCGGGGAGGGACCGTTCCATCCATCTTTTGTCTTCCTAGGATTTAAAGGCATACAGCAGGTGTTCAATAAATGCTTGTTCGTGGCTATACTGGCCTGGTACTGAGGTTTCTCGAGGCAGAATACCGAAGCGAGCGAACTACTAATCCCAGGGAATTTCCAACAGGGATTTGCACAGAGAAGAAACGCCGGGACAAGGTGGGTAAGCAGAGGCAGGGTCCGAGAAGCCACCCCCGGCTTACCTGGGACCCAGCCATGAGCAGGGTGGCTGCCATCTCGGGCTCAAGGATTCGCCTCCCAGAAGAGAGAGCAGGAAAAGCAGCTAGCAGACAGCGCTAAAGGAGGCGAAAAGCAGGGCGTGAGGCACAGAAGATAGGCCCTGCCCACTCCCCAGGGCTGGAGTTCTGGCCGCCAGGCGGGTGGGGAGGGCCCGGGACCCGGGCCGGGTCACTCTCCTTCCTGACCCTCGAGTGCGACCCGCCCTCTGTGTCTCCGCCACCGGAGGGTGGAGGCACTGCCGGAATTTACTAAGACAGCCCCCTAGCTCGGGCCCTCCGGGGCCGGGGGTCAAGTCGCTGCTGTCTCGGGGAGGAGGCTCTCAGCCCAGCCCACAGAACGCCTCCGCTCTCCCATCTTGGCCCTTTCCGGCAGCTATCTCAGCCAATCAGCGAGCGAAGGTTGCAAAATGCTTTGCCAATTAGATGCTGAACACTAGGCCCGCCTCTTGTAGCGTGGCTGAGCACCTCGATCACGCCTGCGCCTGCTCCCGTGGCCTGCCGGGAGTTGGAGTTCCATTCCCGCGTACAAAGGCCAGTCAGAGGCCAAAAACCAAGGAGGGAAAAGAACAAAAGGGTGAAGAAGGAAGGGCGTCCTCCTAGCCAGGGAGGAGTATCTTCCGCTTTCGTCTCTTGGAGACCACGGCCCGATTAAGCCAGAGGGATTGCCCTGCATCTCCTCACGACCTTATGCTTGTCTTGAGTCGGGCCTTAACTTCGACGTCGGGCCTAATATAGGCGCTGGCTTGTGTTGAGTTCTGCTGGGATTAGCCCTAATTTGACAGCCGGGGCCTGAGAGAAAAGCGGCAGCCGCCCACTCCCCAGGGGAGACTCGGCGGCCGCGCTGGAACTTTGAGCTCCGCCCATGCACTACGTCTCCCAGCAGTGCCTGCGGCACTCTCACCCGGTTACTCAGACTACAACTCCCAGGAGGCCCCGCGCCTCCAGTGCGCTGGCTAGTGGAGTCCGCGGCTCGGCCAGGCGGTGTCCCGGCCCTGTTGCTATTAACCCTGTACGGGCATCCAACCTTGTCCTTCTTAGGAGGGCGCCGCTTGATGGGCGGGCTGAGCTGCGTCCAGCAGAGAAGAGAAAACCCGAGGGAAATCAAAAGCGAGGGTGGAGGATAGGGCGCATAAGAAGGAGCAAGTCAAGCCCCAGGGCTGAAAAAACCCGTCCTGATCATCCCTGGGGGCTTGTCTACTGAGAGGATTTCTGACGGTTTTCTGCACGGATGGGCTCTTGGGCCTCTGAGGGCCTGAGCTGGGCGGGCCCTCAGGATGCTAGTAGTCCCTGACCCGCTGAAGGTGGGAAACCGAAAAACCAAGCTGGGAAAGAACAGACTTACCGCCTGCCCCGCAGAAGATCCACTAGATCGCCGGCTCCAAGATCTGAGAGGCCTCAAACAGATTCCAAATCCGCAGAGTTCTCTGAGACTTCGAGTGTTTGGAAGGATTCTAGAAATCACTGGCAGATCCCGGATATCTCAGACCCGCAGGTAGATCTCAAACCCGTAGACTTGCAGGCAAAGCCCAGAGATCGTAGGCGGATCCCAAAGACTCACAGACTCTCAAGCAGCTTAGGGAAACCACACACTCATAGGCAGATCCCCGAGACCACAGCAGCTAGCCAAGAAACACCAGCAGCGGCTAAGCTGCATTCAACTGGAGTTCTTCCGAACGGAAGGACTTGCAGCCTTTCCTTTCCCCAGCCAGGATGAGAAAATTAGACAATGGAAGCCGAACATTGGGGAAAGCAGGCATTCTGCGTGGGGAAGAGCTCTGAGCTCGCTGTAGCCTTGGAGAGGGAAGTGATGGAAAAAGAATATAGCAGCTTATTAGGGACTCCCACCCTCTTCAAGTTATAAATATCCCCAGAACCTTGGCTACGTGCCCAGAAGCCTGTTGTCTCTAACTTTACAGGAGATTTCTCTGCCTGGGCTGGGAAAGGGGCTTTTCTTTTGTTTTGCAGATACATCCACCCACTGAGTGACTTGAATTCTACCCCCCCCCCCAACATGACTCCAGGCTATGCTTTTATTAGTGAGTGTCCTGTTCCCAGTGCCCAGTTATTTATGGTTAAATTACTCAAGTGTCTAAAAAGAACTAGGACCCTACCCAGCCATGAGGCAGACTCCCACTCCCACTGCTCTTCCCATCCCCAGCTGTGAGGTTAGGAATTCTTTAGATAGCTCAGAATTGTACCATCCTACCCCATCTGAAATTTATTTGGGTACCACAAAAAAAAAAAAAAAAAAAAAGAAGAAGAAGAAGAATTGTAGAGGATTCCCAAGAGACAATATCCATAGTGCGAAGAGGGTGGGCATTGAGGTCAAACAGACCTGAGTTGGAATCCTGGCTGTCTATCCTCTAGCTAGTCATTCAATCTCTCCAGGCCCATTTCCCTTTATGTAAAACAGGGCAATCATACCTAAGGCGGTGGTGGGCACTAAGTGAGATGGGGTAAAGCCCTCCACACAGAATGAACACTCAGATGGTAGCCGTTATTATTATTAATCCTGCCTTTGGTGGCAGGGGAGACTTCCAGAAAGGCCTTGTGGATATTTTCACTGGCTCAGAAAATCTGGGAAGTCAGAGTGCTGGTGACCTTCACCCACATAGTGTTTCTGTCGGAAATCCAGAGGGAATTGGAAGTTGGGCCAGTTTGGTGGGTTCAAGCAAACTGGTGTATTGAGCCTATTAGAGCAGAGGTGTTTGAGGTTGCCAGAACCCGGCCAGTGGAGGCCTCGCTCGTGTTCTGGGAAGCTCCTGGGACGACTTTGGCTGAGTAAACGCACATCTCTAACTGGGCCTAAGGTGAGTAGAGCGCCTGCGCCACTCAGCCCAGCAGGGCTCCCTTTTCAGCCCTTCTCTGACGGATTGCTTTGTAAACTTCCTTAGGCCTCTCTCCCCCTTGCTCTGGTGCTTTAAGTCCTTCTTTGTCCTCCCTCTGTTTCTTTTATTCCTCAGGCCTGCCTGGGGGCAGGACAACTTTCCTCTCCCAGCCCAGCTTGGCTGCTTGCCTCCTTCTGAGTGCTTTTCTCTCTCTTCACCTGGGACCCTCAAGAGGGTGGAGGAGAAGAGAGGCGAGAACAGAAGCTGCGTTTGGTGCCCTTGAGGAGGAAGGGTAGGGAAGACAGTGGGTGAGGGGTTTCCTGCTGCAGCCTTCAGCTGGACTCAGGTTGGGGTTACTGGAGAAGGAGGTGGCTTCCTGCCCCATTGTTCAGGACTTCATTGTTTCTCAGGAATACTTACTGTATGTGAATTTTCAATAATTAACTTGCAAAGCTGTACGTGTGCCAATCATTCAGCAAACAGTGAGCACCTACTGCGTACAGAGGTGGCAGCACAGCCTATCAGCACAGAAAGGGGCCAGAAGAACCTTCTGGCCAGGGTCTCCAAATCAGGCTTTTGACACGATCTCCAAACGGGGTTTCACATTATGGCAGATCCACTGACCGGTTTGATCAAAGACCCTCCGTCTGTGTCCCTAAACTTGTTTCTCATTAACAGACCGCTAGGCCTGTGGCGCATTATAAATTATTGTATTTCAATAAATCCTATCATTATCTTGTGAGCAGCACAATTATGTTGTATTTTTTTTTGTATTCTTAGAAGCATTAATTTATTAAACATGGAAAAACTTGCCTCAGTATTTGCGAACTTGTTTTGCCATCTCTTCATTTTCAAAACTACCAGGCACATCAAAAAATCAAAGTGCCCCGGGCTCCTCTTGACCCGCCCCCCACCCCCACCAGGAGCAGAGAGGGAGCCTCATCACAGCACAAGGAGCTGGGGACACGGGGACACTTGCAGCGACTAGGAGTCCCTGCAGTCCAACTGCTGTAGTACATGATGAGCAAGTCTGTGCCGAAGAGGAGGCGGACTGAGAGCAGAGGGCAGGGGAGGAGGCTTCAGAGAGGAGGTGACATCTGAGCTGGCTTGCAAAGACTGTAGGAGTCTCGGAGGTGGAGAAGAGAGGGGAGGGAAAGCATTCCAGTCTTGCAGAACAGCATGTGCGAAGTCACGGAGGCGTGAAAGGACAAAGCTTGTTCCAGGATAGCCAGGACTGTGCATGGCTAGAAGGAAGGGTGTGGAGGTGGAGTGGCAGGAGGAGGAAGCCGAGCAGGGACAGTCTCTTGTGTCCCCTTGCCTGCCTGTCTCTGCCTTTGGCTGTGGATCAGCAGAGCCGGTGATGAGGTACAGATGGGGGGCGGGGGGGGGGGTTTGCGGCCTGGGGGCTGGCCTGGGGTGAGAAGAGCAGATTGACTCTGCAGAAGGAGCAGGGAGTGGAAAGGATAGGGAAGTTCTTTAGGAACCCATGCATTTCAGCTAGTTTTCTCCCGAGAGGATCAACATTTTCCAAAAATGTAAACAATTGCATTAAAAAAATGTACAACAAGCTTACTTAGCATTATTTAGCCTACTTAAAGGCGTTGCGAGGCCCCCAGTCACTGAACATGTCTCTATTCTGTACCAGACACTGCGGGGAGATAGGACACCGCCCTCACGGTGACTGCAGGGCTGTCGTGAGGATTACATTTGAGAATGGCTACAAAACATGGGCACAGAGAGGGCCTGGCCACACGGCGGCCATGACTGTTATGAGGGAAGTAAAACACATCACAGATGCTCTGTGAGATGAAGCCGTATTTCAAAGCAGCTTAGCGCGTGAACAAGGACCCGGGTTCAAGTCCAGATTCTGTCTCCTAGAAGCAAATTGCTCTCTGGACTTTGGTATCCTCAGTTTTGTAAAAAGAGTGTAGTAATAACAATTCAGAGAGACAGAAAGTAGAACAGTGCTTGCCAGGGCCTCAAGGAGGAGGGAATGGGGAACCGTTCAACAGGTATAGAGGTTCAGCTTTGCAAGACGAAAAACGGTCTGGAGATTGGCTGCACAACGATGTGGATGTACGTAACACTACTGAACTGTACGTACTTCAAAATGGTTCAGACGGGGCTCACTTTGGCAGCACATATACGAAAACTGGAACAATACAGAGATTAGCATGGCCCTGTGCAAGGATGACACACAACTCCGTGAAGCAGTCCATTAGAAAAAAAAAAAAACAACCCACCACACACTTGTCAGAATGGCTAAAATCGGCAACACAGGAAACAACAGATGTTGGCAAGGATGTGGAGAAAGGGGAAGCCTTTTACACTGTGGGTGGGAAGGCACATTGGTGCAGCCATTCTGGAAAACAGTATGGAGGCTCTGCAAAGCGTTAAAAATGAAACTACCCTACGACCAGCGACCAGTGACTGCATTGCTAGGTAGTTACCCAAAGGATACAAAAATACTGATTCGAAGGGGCACATGCACCCCAATATTTACAGCAGCATTATCCACAATAGCCAAATTATGGAAAAAGCCTAGATATCCATCGACTGAAGAATGGACAAAGAAGGTGTGGTGTATATATATATATATATATATATATATATATATATACATGGAATATTACTCAGCTGTCAAAAAGAATGAAATCTTGGGGTGCCTGGGTGGCGCAGTCGGTTAAGCGTCCGACTTCAGCCAGGTCACGATCTCGCGGTCCGTGAGTTCGAGCCCCGCGTCGGGCTCTGGGCTGATGGCTCAGAGCCTGGAGCCTGTTTCCGATTCTGTGTCTCCCTCTCTCTCTGCTCCTCCCCCGTTCATGCTCTGTCTCTCTCTGTCCCAAAAATAAATAAACGTTGAAAAAAAAAATAAAAAAGAATGAAATCTTGCCATTTGCAATGACGTGGATAGAACTATAGTGTATTATGCTAAGCGAAATAAGTCAGGGAAAGACAGACACCATATGATTTCACCCATATGTGGAATTTAAGAAACAAAATAGATGACCATAGGGGAAAGGGGGAAAAAAGAGAGAGAGAAACAAACCACAAGAGACTCTTAACTATAGAGAACAAACAGAGGGTTGATGGAGGGAGGTGGGCGTTAACTTGTGATGAGCACTGGGTGTTATGTGTAAGTGATAAATCACTAAATTCTACACCTGAAACCAGTTTTACCATGTATGTTAACTAGAATTTAAATAAAAACTTGAAAAAATGCAAAAAAAAATCCCCCCAAAAGGTTAAAATTGTAAATTTGATGTTATACATATGTTATCCCAATTTTAAAAAAGAGAGTATAATAACAGTAAGCAGTTCATGGGTCTGAGGGTGAGTTGAGACAATGTAAATTACGCCCCTATTACACTAGCTAATGTTTCCTAACCAAGTACTTTGTGTCAGGTATGATCGTAATGAGTCCTCAAAACCCTCTGAACCAGGTGCCGTGATCATCACCATTTCACAGATGAAAAATGGAGGCATGCATAATGTGTCCAAGATACCCAGTTAGCAAATGCTCAATAATTATTAGATATTATTGATACTGTGATAAAAGAAATCATCACCATCATCTTCATGGTAGAATGCAGTGTAATTATGACAGTCTCACAGCACTGTGCAAGTTCTGAGGAATATCCCTTGTGGCCAGGGGTTAGAGAAGGCTTCACAGAAGATGTGCATCTGGGGAGGGGTGAAGTGGGTGAATAGGATTAAGAGGTACAAACTTCCAGTTATAAAATGTCACAGTGATGAAAAGTACAGCATCGGGATTATAGTCAATAACATAATGCTGTACGGTGACAGACGGTGAGTATACACTTCACTGTGATGAGCACTGAGTAATGTATGGAATTGTCAAATCACTATGCTATACACCTGAAACTAACATAACGCTGCGTGTCAACTGTACTTAAAAAAAAAAAAAAAAGATGGGGGCACCTGGTGGCTCAGTCGGTCAAGCATCCGGCTCTCAATCTCAGCTCGGGTCTTGATCTCAGGGTTGCGAGTTCAAGCCTCGTGTCAGGCTCCACACCCAGTGTGGAGAGACGGGTGCCTTGGGTGGCTCAGTCGGCTAAGTGTCCGACTCAGTTTCAACTCAGGTCATGATCTCACAGCTTCATGGGTTCGAGTCCCTCATCGGGGTCTGCTCTCGCAGTGTGGATGGAGCCTGCTTGGGATTCTCTCTCTCCGTCTCTCTGCCCCTCCCCCACTTATGCTGTTTCTGTCTCTGTCAAAATACATAAATAAACTTAAAAAAAAAAAAAAACCACGCATCTCAAGTGAGCCGCTGAAGATTGGTAAGATTAGGGTGAAGGTGGCGGGGGGGGGGGAGCAGTAATCAGAACAGGCATAGTTTGGAAGGTCCGTCAGGTTTTCAAGGGCAAATACGTCCCTTAGGCTGGAGCAAAGGGGCAGCGGAGGTGAAGATAAGCCACCCAAGACAGGAGAGGAGCTCTGAAAGTGAAACCAAGGAGTTTGACGGCTGGTGGAAATCCAGTGGAGGTGACTGGGGAAGCAATGCTCAGAGCCATGCGAGGCACGTGCAGGTAAGGGAAGGATGCTTTGAGTCGGGAGATCAGTAAAAGGTCTTTGCATCGGTGCAAGAAAGAGAAAACCTGAAAGACAGTGTTGCAAGCGATGGCAATGGAGACAAGGGTTGGACAAGGGAGGGACTATAGGATCCGTAACTGACAAGCAATGAGAGCGAGGGGAAAGCGTCAGAGATGCTTCTAGGTAGTGAACCAGCTGACAAATACACAAGACAGAAGAAGGCATTTAAGAACGTGAATATGTGAGTTCAGTTTCAGATTAATTGTATTGAGAGGGCCAGTGTATTGAGAGGAGAAATCTAGATAAATACTTAGTGACGTTAAGTTTTAAGCTCCAGGAATCCAGGGCTAAAGACGGAGATTTGGTAGTCTGGATATAGTCTACGAAAGACTTCTCACCGGATATAGTCTTTGAGGATCCTGTCACCTTCTGAAAATATCTTCTAACTTTGGTCATAAGATCTTGAAAGTACTTTGTTTTCAAGGTCTCTGGGCCATAACATCGCTGGTGAGACGCTCTCTCCCCCATCCCAAGCGTGTTGCTTCAGTGTTCCACCTTACCTGACCTGGTCTTCTTCCTCCTGTAAGGTAGCAACCTCCAGCCCCCCCCCCCCCGACACACACCCCCGGGAAGACTTCCTGGTAGCAGAAGTTCATGCTAACTCCCTTGCCACTCGCCCCCTCTCTGTCTCTGACATGAAGGAGGAGATGGGGTTAAATCACGAGTCCCAGCCAACAGTCTGCACGAAGACAGCATGACAAGGAGGAACACAGCACGGCCAGTGTGGCTGGAGCACAAAGTGTGGGGGCAGGGCAGAGGCCAGCCCCGCAGGGCCTTGTGGACCCTGCCAAACGCAGTGGGGGAAAATGGAAGGCCTGGAATGGGGGTGGGGGAGTGGGGGGACTCTAACATGACCAGAGTTGCGATTCTGAAAAGCCCATTCTGGTCAGCGCAGTGGAGAGCCTGAATTGGAGCGGGTCCAGAGCAGACACAGGAAGACCAGTTGGGAGGGTATTGATGTCTGCTGATGAACACAGTCTGAGGCCTATTCATGCTTTTCTGGGTCCTTTTGTGAATGTAGATGTGTACTGTATAGATGTGCAGACTGGAGCTGACTTGTTTTTTTGCTGTTTAATCTGATTCATCTCCTTTGTAAACAGTAAGGTCATTGAGGGTGGAGATTCGGTTTTTTGTATTTTTTCCTGTGCTGTGACTCCCTGGGACACTGGGAGCACAATGGATACGGACACCGTGACTACTGAAACCCGCCCCCCCCCCCGCCAGTGCCACTTTAAACAGCCCAAAGTAACATTTATTGACCTGAATGTATTGATAATTGTTGCTTCTGGTTTCTAGGCATTTGGATGGAGGATTAGATCATGCAAAGAAAAATCTGGATATCTAAACCTTTACTACTCAAAGTGTGTTCTGTAGACCAGCAGCAACAACATCACCCGGGACGTTGTTAGAAATGAAAAATCTGGGGGCGCCGGGGGGGCTCAGTCGGTTGAGCGTCCGACTTTGGCTCAGGCCATGATCTTGTGGTTCGTGAGTTCGTGCCCCGCGTCGGGCTCTGTGCTGACGGCTCAGAGCCTGGAGCCCTTTCCGGTTTCTGCGTCTCCCTCTCTCTCTGCCCCTCCCCCGCTCACGCTCTGTCTCTCTCTCTCTCTCTCTCCCTCAACAATAAACGTTTTTGAAAATTTTTAACTAAAAAAAGGAATAAAAAAAATAAATAAATGAAAAATCTCACCCTCCCCCCCAGACCGACTGAATCAGAATCTGCATTTTTAACATGAGCCCCAGGGGGTTCCCATCCACACCTGGCTCTGGAGGCAACACCGGCCCATACTTCCATGGGTAATATGCCTCCCTCAGGTACAGCTCTTATCACATCCTGTCGGGCATGGAAGACTGCTTACGGTTTCTTTCCCTGCCAGGCCTGGAATTCCTGGCGGGTAGGGGCTGAGCACTGTAGGACTCTGGAGCTTTCTTAGCATCGAGCACAGTGACAGGAAGCAGAAGACCAGGGTTTCGGTCCTGGTTCTGCCACTTACAAGCTCTGTCTTTTATCTTCCGTGGGAAGACTTTCAGTCCCTCCAATACCCCAAATCTGACGGTTGCAAAGCCGAAGATGGTGGCAGATTTCCACCCACAGTTTATTTACAGGGTTCATCTATACAAGGAGGCGCTTGATGGATGGAAGGAGGAAGGAAGGCAATGACCAATCCCCGGATGCTGCCAGGGCATATGAGGAGCTTGGGCTGAAGTTACTCCCAACAGCTGCTGTAACAGTGAACCCAGGCGGATGGAAACCAGTGGCCTCTGCACAATGACCCTGTGAAGTAGGCACTCATGCCACTCCTGCTTTTACAGGTAAGAAAGAGGCCCAGAGAGGCTAAGTGACCTTCCCAAGCTCTCACGAATTCACAGAGCCCTGTGCTTTGGCTATTTGAGGAAACACAGGGTCTAGGAGGCTCAGCCTGGGGCTGTCAGAAGGCCAGAGATAGCCAGAGACTGAGACCCTGGACGTGCTCACCAGACCTGCTCACAAGGCTCTTCCAGAAGGTTCCAGCTTTGCCTAAAGTTCCTATCAGCATAAAATGCAAGCTAATATCATTGCAGGAGGAGCACTCCAAGGTGCCTTGTGCCCTGTAAGCTGTGAAGAGTGCATCGCCAGGGCCCGGGCAGGCTCCAAGCCTCCGGATCTCCCAGGGACCGCAGAACTCAAAGGCATTGCTATACCTTTCACTCAGAAAGCCTGAGCTCAAGATGATCTGCTCCCTGCCTAGAGGGTCTGGGTCTGGAGTCCTTAGAGGTGCCCAAAGCCAGCATAAACAGGGCATCGCAGAGAGTCTGGGAAGAGATGAGAAGTAAAAATCTTTCTACACGGCACGGGAGTCCCATCTGCCTACGCCAAACTGTGTGCGTGCTGTTCCGCACGTGTGACTCTGGGGGGTTGGGGGGGTGGTAAGATTTGTGTCCGGTTGGTATTTTTCAATTTGGAAAAAGCTGAGAGGTTGGGATGTGAGGGAGGCACCTCAAAGCAAAGGACTGCCAGCCCACATTCTAAGACAGGACACCTCGGGGATGAAGCCTCTAAGCTCCTGCAAGAGGTTTGTCAACACAGACTCTTAGCGTCGCACCCCAATTATGCTACCCCATTAGCGTATATTAATAACTGATTATTAACATGCAAAAGACTTCTCCCTCTGATCCCTAAGACCCCATTCAGAGTTCGGCATTTTTCTTCATCTTAATTTTTATTTTTTTCTCCAGCTAGATTGGCTTAGTGCTTTCTCTTTGTTCTTCCTCACCTTGTTCACTGAAATCCTGGCTGGCGGTTCCATCAGCAGAACTACAAAATCAAAAAGGCAGTAACATTTTAGAGCTTTCCCTGTGTCACCCAAGGAGGCCAGGGGGCAGACGGAGGGGACATGAAAAAGAAGGTAGTATCTGGAGCCACACAGACCAGAATCCAAATCCCAGCTCTGCCATTATTAGCTGTGTGGCCTTGAACAAATCACTCATCTGTAAAATGGGATCAGAGCGCTGGCCAATGCAAGAAGGTAGCAGGTAATAAATGAGTGGAAATCTGATGCCAGGTATGTGGTGGGCTTTTAATTCATGGTCAAAAACATCGCTGTGATTACTATTAAGCCTCCCACATGGCAATGGACACTCACTGAAAATCAGAAGTCATATAGCTACTACCTCTAGTGAGCCCTGCCTCTCCAACTAAGAGATGAGGGCGGGGAGCTGGACTCACAGCATGCAGAATGTCCTTTTCCCAACTGTAAAAATTACAAGAGCTACCATTTGTTGAGCACTTCCTCTGGGATAGGCAATATTACATCCTCACCATCACTGTATGAGGTAGACACTATATATCACTCCCATTTTTGTAGGTAAAGGAGCAATTCAGACAGGTTAAGTGACTTACTCAAACTCCCATAATACCAGTAGGTAACAAACGGACCATAATAAGAGTGGTGGTTTCTATGTGTCAGCACATATGTGCTCAGGGCTTTTTTTTTTTTTTTTTTTTTTTGGTATAGTTGTACAGGTTGTTCACTGCACAAGAGAGCCTGGCCACAGGGCAAATTGGGGCTGAAACTTAGCTCCTGCCCCGTCTGCCTAGTTCTGTATCCTGGTGCAAGGCTGGGTTCACTTGGAGGCAGGGAGACCCTTTCCCGATTTGACAAAGATACCGTATGTGCTATCAGAAGCCCTGTTAATGTTGTATTTGTATTACCTTCTCTAATCCTCAAAACAGCTCTGTGGACTAGATATGAATACCCGCATTTTATAAATGACGAAATTCAGGCCTGGCAAGTTCAGGTCACTTAGCAAAGTCGCTTTGTAAGTGACAAACCTAGAATCCGAAACTGATATCAAAGCCCATGCTCTAAACCCCAAGGCCACTACACTGGCCCCATCCCTAAGTGTTCAATAAGTGAATAAAGGAAAAATACATAGTCATCTGACTTTCACCTTAAAAAATAATAGCGGTTCTAACGAGGCCCCAGGGCTACCAAGGCCTTTAGTAAGGTTGCAGAAAACTCAATCGATCAGGAATTTGGAGTACTGTCTTTCAGTGCTCCAAACTGTGCCGGCTTTATGCTCGCTAAGTATTTTTCAGTGGCTCAATTTCCTCGCCTGAGAGTGAGAGGAATATTTCTCATAGTTGTTTGCAAAGCGTGTATGCATACGTGATGATCTTCGCATCAACCATGGGAGAAATGCGTCACCATCACCCTTTTGCTCAGGGAGGTGCATGGCATGCTCAGGGCCACACAGTGGGTAGGGCAGAGGGGGACCTAAAACCAGGGCTCCCGACTCCCAGTCAGTCTTGGGCTCCTTGCCAAGCACCTGAGAACTTTCGGGGCACCTGCAGCCTGCCTGGTGGCCCAGGCTGCACACAGTGCACGTGCAAGTCAGACGGTACTGGAAACTGACATGAATCACATGACCACACTGAGTCTTTTCAGAAGACGTGGCAGGAAGGAGCACTCTGGTAGGAGTCTTTGCTTGGTCCCCATGCCCTAAAACAAAACCTCTGCCTTTGCAGGGGCCGGAGCAGCCCAGATTACAGTCTTGGGTAATTTAGGGCTTTTCCAGAGCTGCCTTATGAAGGGAAGATGACCTGGGAGCACTTGGTGGCAACGCCCCCTGACAGGGCTCAGCCTTGCGCTCACCCCTGGCTGTGTTGGGCAGGGTTCAAAGGAAGTTGCATCTGCGAAAGAACTCTGCAAAGAGGTGTGGCCCAAATGCAGAGTGCTATTGTTTTTCCTCCCCTCTGTGGATCTCAGGAGGCTGATTGCATCTGTGCTCAAATGACAGACTTGCCCATCCTGTGATAAAATGTGGGTGGCTGCTCCCACCCCAGCCGGGTGGCTTCCCCAACAAAAACATGCACATGCACTCTCTCCCCGCCTCCCCAGCAACCACCCGCCACTATCTCCAGCTCTGCAGGCTGGGAAGCCCCCCTCCTTGGCTGTGGGTATACTATTCCTTATGTGGGGCAGCAGCTGTGGATGACAGGGGAGGGAGAAAGTTACAGACATACAGACCTTCCAGCGATTGCCACATTCATTGCATAAGACAAAGGTAGTCATGGGCTCATCAGCACTGCGTGTCTGCACCTGAGAGAGAACAGAGCCGCTCAGGAATTCACTCCTGTGCTCTAGGACCTGCCGTAGCTCCCACTGTCTGTAGCAGAAGGTCCAAATCCCAGAGCTTGGCACTGTTATTCCCGCCCCACTCTGGCAATTCCCTCATCACTGAGAGCAACATATCCTTGTCTCTCCTCTCTCAGGTCCAACAGTTCACCTCTAGTGCCTCTCTGGCTCACCCAGCCCTCTGCACTTTCACTTTTGGCCTCGATCCTTCTGAACTGACCTCTCTTCTCTTACCTCAAGGCTCAGCTCCTACGGGAATGATTCCCTGACTCACCTCTGGACACACCCTCGTGGCTGTGCTCCACTGATCAGAACTTGAGTGAGCTGGGAGCACCCTTAAAGACCATCGAGTTCGTTCCTCATTTTAGAGTTGCAAGAGTTGAGGCCCAGAGAGGAATAGGAATTTGAAGATCATTGGATCACGGGGACTAGTTAATACCATGTTTTCTAGTTTCTCATCCCCTTACCCAAACCGCGCAGATGCAGGCACCGGGCTTCTCGGCAAATCTGTTGGATTTCCAGATTTAACAATTGCTGTTCTGATTTTCTACAGCTGACCCTGGATGACCACGACATGTCCCTCTGCCAACACTCGCCTGTGAATGTGATGTGAGCTGGGAGTCTGTGCGGTGGGAGGTGGTTGCCCGGCTCACGAGGGAGCCCCCCAGCGGGCCAGGAGGACCCGGCTTAGCCCAGCCTCGTTACTAGAGAGCGGTAACACCTGAAGGAGGGTAACACTGGGGTTTCTCTGTGCGGGGAGAGCCCTGCTGATGGGCTGTTTACTTCTTTCTGGTAGGGAGGTAATCACTCCACAGGAAGCACATCGCTCCGCGTGGAAATGTGCTTGGAAGGAAGCAGGAGGCTTACAAAAACACCTCTGAATTCCTGAACGGGAACTCTTTGAGAGACTTCTCCCGAATGGCAAGGCCGGCTGTATTTCTGCTGCAGCCAAAGATTCCCGCGGGCAAGGCCTTCTTGCTAAATCTTGGTATGTCCAGCAGACGGAGGGATGAGTGGAGTTCTAACATGACTAGGTACAAGTTAGAATCCAGGAATATTGGGGTGCCTGGGTGGCACAGTCGGTTAAGCGTCCGACTTCAGCCAGGTCACGATCTCGCGGCCCCGTGAGTTCGAGCCCCGCGTCGGGCTCTGGGCTGATGGCTCAGAGCCTGGAGCCTGTTTCCGATTCTGTGTCTCCCTCTCTCTCTGCCCCTCCCCTGTTCATGCTCTGTCTCTCTCTGTCCCAAAAATAAATAAACGTTGAAAAAAAAAAATTTAGAATCCAGGAATATTGGTGTCCCAAGAACAGAACACGTACAACCCAGAAACGGAAGGCAGTTTTCGGGCATTAAGTCTTTCAGAGAAAGGGGTTCCCCAGCCTTCTAAATTCCCTGTGCCAGGATAGGGGTCTTCACCCTTAGGGCTTGGGGCCGAATCCCTTAAGCTTTACTGGCCAAGTTGGCCGTACCGAAGGCAGAAAAGTCTGGATCTGGGTTTAACACCATCTCTGCCACTTAGGACCACGTTGGCCATTTTGGACAGAGCTGCGGAGCTTGACCCCTGTCGGGCCTCCGTTTCCGCACGTATAAAGAGGGAGCTAAGTTTTCAATTGCTCAGTTTCTTTCCAACCATCCCATCTGTGACTCTACACGAGTCTACGCCTGGTGAGTCTGCTTCCTCCTCTTCTGGCTTCAGGGCAGGCCAGAGCCTCATAAACACGAATCTAGGTGAGTCCACGCGCAGCAGAACAGTTTCTAGAAGCCACGGCGCATCATGTTGATGTACTGAGGGGTGCCCTTCTCTCTGCAGCCTGGGGTGTTAGCCCTTTCTCCCCTGGGCTCTCCCCGAGGCTCCCTCTGGCTCCCCCCCCCAACCCCCCTCCCTGTGCCCCCACAGCCTCCTCCCCCGAACCTGGTTGTAGGTACAGTTCTTCCTCTTGCACTTGCTGCACTGGAAGAGGTCAGTGGTGGTGCCGCCAGTCTTGGCCATCTGGTGCTCACGGATAGCCTCCTGGGTCATGGCATTCCTCAATTCCCTCAGCTCATCACTGGCCATTTCCTGGAAAGAAAGGAGTCTGCCCTTCAGGGATAAAGAGTCCCAGGAGCCCTGCCCCCCAGCCAGTTTCTGGGGAGCCTGAACAGAGGAGAGGGGAGCATGCTGGCTTGAGGACAAGGAGCTGGAGGGAGGCCTGGAGTCCTGGCCTTGGCCCAGCTGAGGAAAGGCCATTCCCAAAGAGCCCCCGTTCTGCTTCGGGTGGACGGGCAAACCTGAGCGGGCTCTGAGCGGGCCACGAGCGGTAGGGCGCGTGCCGGAGAGCAGAAGGCAGATAGCTTCCGGCCCGGGGTCAACATCTTGTATACATTTCCTCAGATCTGATGCTCACCCTGCCGGCCAGGACCTCGGGTACCTGCCTAAACCTTCCTGCTTGAACTGGCTGGACCGCGACCACCTGATCTGTCATGTTCCCCTTATCCTTCCAGTTTGGACTTGACCCAGGACCGGTCCAAACTGTGATCACTGCCTAGTCATTCTGCCTGCTGGGGACCTTGACCTCAACTATCCATGACTTGCGGCTGCTACCCTGACCCAAGTGGGACCTGAAGCTCCTGGGTGCACGAGCTTAACTGCTCACGTGCATCACAGAACATCTTTGTCTTTAAGCTCCCATAGAACAGAGTCTCCTGTCTCCCATCAGCTTACTGCAGACACTCAGTGTTTGCATTATCCTGCCTTGATCCACCTGCCTGGCCATTCTGACTCCTCCATTCAAACTGGAGAGAGCTCTAGGTAAGTTTGGCTTGGGGGGAGGGAGGGCAGCCGGAGCTAACGTTAAAATGAGGCCTTGGTACTGGCTAAACATTGTCATTGTTGCTGTCTATCCTGACTCCTTAAACCACGGAAAACAGAGCCGGCACAAAGGTCAAGTGATTTTGGTGTGCCGACCACTGCATTATCACCACTTGGGCCTCCTGATGAAATGCACATTCCTATGAATCCAAAATTCTAAGGGCGGGCCTGGGAATTTTACTAGTGCCCTCAAGTTATTCCGGTGGGTGCAGATGTTTGAGTCCTACCGTATTAAGTTCAAGGACCAGGTCCTAACCATTGGCAGGGGTATACAGGAAAACAAGTCAACCCGGGGCGATATAAGCAAAAAGCAGCTGACTTTAATTTGGAGGGACATCCAGAGCTCAATGCATGCATTCGTTCAAAATGTACTGGATGTCAATTTATTGAATGCCTTTAGCTGCATTTTGTGTGCTCATGAACGGGCCTTAGCCAGAGGGGTGACCAATTTCCATGGTGTAAATACTCCTACCGTGGCCGATTTGCAGCTGCTAATGCGATGTGACTGAGCGGCAGAGCTGGGAATAGCTACGCATCATCACCTCTCTTGAGCTGATAAACGCTGGCCCCAGCAGACCACTGCCCCTGAGCCCTAAGGATTCAGATACCAAGGTCTGGTTCCTGTCCCCAGGCCATGCTAATCTGGTAGTGTAGCCGAGTGTTTAGACAGGATTGTAGGACAGCATACGAAGTACTTAAAGCCAAGGTATACAAAGTAGGGGGGCGGGGGAGGCCAGAGTCCCGTGGCTGACTGCTTGGGGGCCGGGGAGGCTCACTAAAGAAGACACCTTAACCAGTTTTGAAAGATAAGCAGGAGTACCCAAGGGAGATGGCAGCTGTAGAGAAAGAGAACAGCAGACGCAAAAGATCAGACCGGAATAACACATCTGGGGAAGGGTGTCTGGGTGTGTTCAAGGTGAGGAGTGTGGCAGATGTGGCTGGGGGGGGGGGGACTGTGGAAAGAGGGTCTTGTGTGAGAGAGAACAGAGAAACCCCCACTCACCAGTCCATTGGCCTATCTCTGCCCTGCCTCGCCTAGGAGGAGGCAACGTCAAGGCCACAGGGAGGAAGTAGAGCGCTATGGAAAATAAGGTAGGAAATGAGGACAGTACGGTGGGAGGGGACACTGATCCTCGCGTGTATACATCGTTAGAGAAGGACCCTGAATATGAACCCAACGTGTGGCGCAGCTATGACGGGTCAGGCATGGGTCTCAGTGCCGGCTGAGCAGAGAACAGACAAAACCCGTCTCCTCGTGGTGCTGACAGCAGATCCACTCACCAGCTCTAAAGAACATCTCAGAATTGACCCCATTCTGTAATGTGTCTGGGTAGAGGGGAGAAGAGAAAAGGAAGAATGAGGAAGAATCAGAGAGACACAGGATGCAGTGAGGGACACCCGTGCAGCAGGCATCCGCTGTCCCAGGCTCTTCCTGATGGCAACTCCCTGTCCCCTGAGCCACAGCACAATGGATAGCCCAACCCGGAACCGTTATTTTTCTTACTGGAGCAAAAATGGTCTTCTATTTCTTATAGAAACTTCCTGGGGCAAAAGATGACCCCAAGATGAAGGTCTCCTCTGATTCGGCACTTGGGTTACTGGCAGGGGACAGGGTCCTTGGTGGCTGGCCCTGTGAAGGGCCTGCTAAGTTCTTGGCTTGCTCCTCTTGGTCTGGTCAGCCTCTTGGGCCTGGGTTGACCACCTGATTCTCTCGCTCTGTTCTAGTGAACAGTCCTTGGGTGGGGCTAGACCATCCACATGTCTGGCTTGGTCAGTTGCTGTGCTGGGACTTCTGGAGCCTGCCTTGACCTTAACCCAGACACAGCTGCATTCTGACCTCTAGCTTCTGCGATCTTGCTGGGTTTGGCTCAAACCTGTGTCTATACCTTGCTCTTGGTTCTCCTGGGCCTGATTTCCCAATGCCTTGGATTGCCCGGAAGAGTCTCTTGATAGCATTCCTACAATGCGTACACAAAGTTAAGTAGAGGGACCCCAGAGGCATAGAGTGAGGGCCAGGGAGGAGGAAACACAAGGCTCGGCTTTCACGAAAAGTCCCAGCTCCTCCTCGCAAGGAAAGAGAATACACCGTAAAGCCAAGTTGCGATTTGTAACTCTGGGCATGTGTTGCTGTTTGCCTAAAAAGATCAGATATTTTCAATTAAGCAGAAAGATAATCCTGGTCTACCTGTGCTAAGCTCCCCATTTTATCGTAAAACCAGGGCCCTCTCTTATTTGAGATATTTGAGGAAGCCAACGAACAGAAAAATGTACACGTGCCCACTACATTTCACACACACACAGAGGCACACCCTTGCCACCAGTTTCAGAGGGTTCCCAGACATCCTGAGGCGCACCCGGAACGCCAGGATCCCGGCGCATTTCCCTTCCCCTTGTCTAGGCCACTTGGATTGAGAGGTGCTTCAGCAGTGCAATCCGAGTGCTTGCGGGAAACCCCCTCTATCAACGCTGGCTCATACCTAAGGGTGTACAAAAGGTGTTTCCAAGGCGTGGGCTCTGAAATAAACAGATCTGGGCTCAAACTCTCATCTGTCGCTTACTAGTTGTGTGTGGCCTCAGTTTTCTCAGCCATAACGTGGGCATAATATTTCCTCTTCCACAGCATGGTGCTGGGGGTTACACGAAATGGTCGGTGAATGAGCTTATCGTATACAAATTCTGGGGAGCACTCTACACATATTAACTTGAACCCTTCACATATATTAATTCCTCAATCCTTCCTGAGATAGCGGTTCTTCTTCTTATTCCTGTTTCGCAGATGAGAAAACTGAGGCACAGAGGGGTTAAGTAGCTTGTCTAAGACCACCCAGCTAAGTGAGAGAAGCAGAACTCAAACTCATGCACTTTGGCACAGTTCTGAAGCTGCTAAACACTGCACAGACTTCCTCGAACAGGCTTGTCTCCTTTTCCTTCCCTTAATGACCCCTTTAAACTGGGTCAATCCTTCCCTCCTGTAAGTTCCCCTGGTGGCTCTATCGTGGCTCTTACCACCTCTGTATGTATAAATTTGAAAACACATCTGTCTCCCCACCTAGGGCTGTGCTCCATGAAGATAGGGACTGCTATTCTGGCTTGCGCCCAGAGCTGCATAATGGGATATAGAACTGAACGAGGCAGAAGGAGGTAGATAACAAAGCAGTAAAGAGTGGGTGCTCTGGGGCCAGGTAGCTTGGACATTTTCTTTTTCTTAAAGATTTAATTTTTTTTCAAAGAAAACCCTATGCCCAACGCGGGGCTCGAACTCACAACCCTGAGATCAAGAGTCGCTTGCTCTACCGACAGAGACAGTCAGGTGCCCCTGGCTTTGACATGTTCTAGCCGTGTGCATGGCCAACTCAGCGAACTCCTCGGAGCCTCCGTGTCCTCCTCTGTAAAATGAGGACAAGAAACAACTTCCACCTAGTGTGAAGATACAATCGGCCGATGAGCCCAAAGCACTGAGCGCAGTGCTTAATTCATATGCGCTGTGTTCGCTATCCTGATGGCCCAGAAGCCTGGAGGGAAGGGGAGTCTGCAGTGGTCTGGCTGAAAAAGCCCCCCGGCTCATCTCCACTGAGTCACAAGCCGCTGCCTCTCAGGCGTGGGCCAAGCCGGCGGGGCCTGGCCTCCTGCCCCACCATGCAGAGGCCCCAGCCCCACTCTCACCTCTGCCGTCATCTTGGCAATGAGCCCAGCAGAGATGGCCCCGCTGAGCACATTCCTCCTCAGGCTGGGGTTCCTGGGGTCCTTGAGGTTGCTGATCCGGCTGCGCACCCGGTTCCGGTACTTCATGTCCGTGCTCTTGAGCTCCTGGTAGATATGTGACACAGTCAAGGGCCAGCGAGCCACTCGTGGAGGGGCACAGAAGGTTGGGGAGCCACTCCCCAAAGCCCGAGGAGCCCCAGGACCCTCGGTTCCTCTCCTTGGACTAGTACAGGGGTGGGGCACCCATGTGGCCTCTGACTCCCACAGTGGCGATCTCGCTTAGGGCATTTGGGGTCAGCTACGCATCCCGAACGAGAGACGGTCTCTCTGGAGAGATCAGGCCACAGCAAGCACTGTGGTGTCAGGATCCCAGGGATGGGCCTCCTGCGTTTGTCGAGCCTTTTGTGTGACTCAGGTGAGTCACGTGACTTCTTTGTGTCTCTGTTTCCTAATTTATAAAATACAGGGCTGTGCCGAGCATTCAGCAAGCCGTACCGCGTGATGCACCAGCCTGGTGTCTGGGACATCAAGTGCTCAACACGTAGGGGCTGTGAAGATGAGGACACTGATAAAGATATCCCCCCGTTTCGAAGGGCCTCTGGACGTTATGAGTCCGGCTACCGGAGGAAAACGTAAGATTGGGAAGCACAGGTTGAAGGCTCTAAGAGGTATTGCAATAAACACATCATTGTGTTTACCTTGGTGTTTCCAACATATTACAGGATAGAGACACCTCCCCGCTTCCCCCTTTCTTTCTAGGAATACCGACCACCATGCCATGGGACCCACTTTGGGAACTGCTGGTCAGAGTTACTTCTCTCATGAACAGATAAGGAAGCTAAAGGCTTAGAAAGGATGTGGGCCCTTGCTCAAGGTCACGTGGCAAATTCCTGGCAGAGACAGGGCTGGAAGCCAGACTCCCTCCTGACGGTAACGCTCCCTCCACTCACTCAGCAGGAAGTCGCCCCTGACCACTGACTACGGTGAGTTCTCTGTCCAGACGCTGCCTCCCAGACAGGCCGCCCTCCCCCTCCTCCCTTCTCCATCCTCTGGAGGAGCACAGGGAGCACAGCCGCGTGTTCTCCGTCTCCCACGCCAAGCAGAGTCAGGAAGGCAAGCCCTCTGCTGGGAAGAGCCACATACGAGAAAGAGACCGTGGGGACTACGGACACATGCAAACAGCTGACTTGCTACAAGCAGTGGGAGGAAAGGTGCTGTTATCTAGTTTTTCCTGTTCCTGCTGTGTTCATGCTGTTTGTACAGTAACAGCCTGAAAAGAAAGAACGTGCCATAATGCATTTGAAAGTCGAAAGATTTGTTTAAAAATGTGCGTTTGGGATTCCTGGAGGCGTGCATCTGCTTGATATGGGGGGACAGGAGGGCCGGCAGCACTGTCATCAGCCTCTCCCCGACTCTGTCTCCGTTTCCTGAGATCACAGGGCAGCAGGATGAGGTGGAGCACGGGCCTGGGGGTCACTGACCCCTTCAGAGGAGCACGGTCCTACACTGCCGTGTCAGTGCCAGGTCACTCCAAAGAGAACAGATCTTTTTAGGACACCGAGCATTCAAGCCCCCGAACTTCTCCTCCTCCTTACCTCCCATCTTCTTCTTTTTTTTTTTTTTTTAATTTTTTAACGTTTATTTATTATTGAGAAAGAGAGAGACAGAGCATGAGTGGGGGAGGGGCAGAGAGAGGGGGAGACACAGAATCCGAAGCGGGCTCCAGGCTTTGAGCCGTCAGCCCAGAGCCCGACGCGGGGCTCGAACTCACGGACCGCGAGATCATGACCCGAGGCGATGTCGGTCGCTTAACCAACTGAGCCACCCAGGCGCCCCCTTACCTCCCATCTTCTAAGAACAAAGGGCTCGATGCAGCTCTCATTTCCTATCCTTCAGGAGAGGGACATTCAGTGAAGGAAGAGGAGGAGGAAAGGCCAGGTGTGGAACTATGAAACGGATCACCCACCTTTGTTTCAATTTTTTTTTAACGTTTATTACTTTTGAGAGAGAGAGAAAGACAGACAGACAGAGAGCAAGCAGTAGAGGGGCAGAGAGAGGGCGTCTACAGAATCGAAAGCAGGCTCCAGGCTCTGAGCCGTCAGCACAGAGCCCGAAGCGGGGCTCGAACTCACAGACCGCGAAATCACGACCTGAGCTGAAGTCGGCCGCTTAACCGGCTGAGTCACCCAGGTGCCCCAACCCACCTTTGTTTCAAACTGAGCCTGAAGGTAGAAGGGACCTGTCTGAAGGGACAACTGTTTGGAGGAAACAAAGACAAAGCTCAGTGTTCTATGCTCCTGGATCACCTGGGATTTATGACAATGTATCTGGTGAGGTGCTGGACAGCTCGGGACGTGCCCGTTCATAATTAAATGATGGTGGAGGGGCGCCTGGGTGGCGCAGTCGGTTAGGTGTCCGACTTCAGCTCAGGTCACGATCTCGCGGTCCGTGAGTTCGAGCCCCGCGTCAGGCTCTGGGCTGATGGCTCGGAGCCTGGAGCCTGTTTCCGATTCTGTGTCTCCCTCTCTCTCTGCCCCTCCCCCGTTCATGCTCTGTCTCTCTCTGTCCCAAAAATAAATAAACGTTAAAAAAAAAAATTAAAAAAAAAAATGATGGTGGAGGGGAACTCCCAGAAAATATGTCAGAGGATATAAAGGTAGGACTCAGGCAGGAAGTGGCAACAGGCAAGCTTGTTGATCATGGTCAGCCCAGACTGACCAGGGACCCTCCCCAACAGACTGAGCTCCCTAGGTAGCCCAGTCACAGTCAGAACCCCTCTCCCCTGGGGATTCTGTCCCCTTCCCCCTTTGATAGGCAAAGCTTTGTCTCTCCAGTAAAAGATAGCCCATGCATTCATTGGGGCACATTGTAGGATTTTCTTTCCCAAGACAACAATCTTTCGGTGCAATGAGCCCGCATCCCTCCAGGGGTCACCTCCTCTGTCTATACAGCACCCCCCCTCAAAAAGGGGGAGAACGGGCCATGTGTAAAGAACTCAGGACACGGAATCCAAAGGCCAAGGTTTTTCGTCAAGCTGTGACACCCAGTAGTTCTCGAGCCTCGGTTTCCTCATCCGTAAAATGGGAACGACAGCCCCTGCCTCACAGAGATTGTGACAGTTGGCAGAAGTAGGAAGTATCAACTGCCCATCACAGCGCCTGGTATATAGTAGGGAATCAAAAGTGGGAGCTGTTATCTTCAGAGGACGGAAGAGGGGAGAAGGCTGAGCATGAGAAACGCTGTCCTCCCCACCTGCTCTGACACTTGACATTGCAACCCAGCCATATGATGACACGACCTGTTTAGCACAGCAGTTGAACACTCCGCTTCTAGAGTCATACTCTCTGGGTTCAAATCCCAAGTCTACCACTACTATTAGCTGTAGGAGCTTTGGCAAGTGACTTAACCTCTCTGAGCCTGTTACCTCACGCTTGTAAAATGGGATTAATCGGTGAACCTACCTTGTGGGATTGTTCTCAACCTTGAACGAGGTACTGCTCATACACAGCTTAGCAAGAGGCTGGCAGGTGCAAGACTTAATAAATGGTAGCTAGAATGAAGAACTCCAGTTCAGAGGCAGAGCAGGGGGCTGGCCCCGAGCCCTTCCCCTCCCCCTCACTGTCCTGGGTCCCTTGCACTTGGGAGACCTGCTCCTGGCGTCCGGGCACCCACAGCCCTGGCACAGCTCAAGGATATGATCTTCGATTTCTGATGCCATCTTGTCACAATTGACTCCATAATCCTTGTAATCATCTAAAAGAGATTCAGGAAGCACAGGCATTAGCCAGACGTGACCTTGGCAGTGGAGCCTGCCCGTACAGGGGACTGTAGCATCCTGTTCCACTCCCACGGCACTGAGAAAGACCGCATCTCATTTGCCCTTGGGAGGCCCTTCCCTCCCCTGCCCCTGGCCCAGGCCCTCTCACCTTCGGCCTTCAAGGCTGCTGAGAGCATCTCCACACACTTGTCCCGCACCGAGTCCCCTGTGAGATAGCAGGGTGCCAGGAGGCAGATGGAGGGGGCAAAGGTGGGGGTCGAGGGGCTGGTGGGTGTTTTGGGGGTCTCTGCTTTCGATTTGCTGCTGTTTGATCTGAGGAAGACAAACAGTAATAGACATTTTGACATTAAGCGAAGAAAGCATCCACTGAGCACACTCTGGATGTTTCTGTGGGCGATCTCCCTTACTCCTCATGACAGCCCTCTGAGGCAGGTGCTATTTTTAGGTGCTTGACATGGATCATCTCATTTAATCCTCACGACACCCCAGGAGGCTGGTGCTATTCTTATCTCCATTTTCGAGTTGCACTTTCAAGTGAATTGCAGAGGTGGTTGCATTTGAAATAATTTGACTCTGGTCACACACGTGGGGGAACCAGAACTAAAACCCACCGGAGTTGAAATCCGGTGCCTAGGCTCCTAACCAACCACTCTGCTCTGCTGGTTACAGGGAAGCATAACAGGGTTTGAAATCATACTACAGTCCATTAGATACCATGCGAGGGGCTCTATCTTCTTACTGAACCATTTACTCATTCATCCAGTAAATACTTACTAGACACTTATTCCACAGGTCTGGATAAAGCAGACAAGTTAGGAGAGCTCCCTTCCTCAAGGAGCCGGCAGCCTCTTGAATGGTGAATTTACCACCATTGAAGAGGGCTGGCCTTACCAGGTGCCAGGCAACTTTGGGAATATTTTCTTTCTTTTTTTTTTTTTTTTTAAATTTTTTTTTCAACGTTTTTATTTATTTTTGGGACAGAGAGAGACAGAGCATGAACGGGGGAGGGGCAGAGAGAGAGGCAGACACAGAATCGGAAACAGGCTCCAGGCTCTGAGCCATCAGCCCAGAGCCCGACGCGGGGCTCGAACTCACGGACCGCGAGATCGTGACCTGGTTGAAGTCGGACGCTTAACCGACTGCGCCACCCAGGCGCCCCCGGAATATTTTCTAATTTAATCTTCACAGCAGCTCTAGGAATCAGATACTCTTCTCTTCCTCATTTGCAGATGAGGAACGGGTTACATCATTGCGACCTGAACCCAAGTCTGTCTGATTGCAAAGTCTACACTCTTAACTCCTAAGATTCACTCACTGCCTAAGAATGATCTCATTTTGGTTTGGGCTTAAAAACCCACAAATATATATACAGGGGGCGCCTGGGTGGCTCAGTCGGTTTAGCGCCCAACTTCAGCTCAGGTCATGATCTCATGGGTCGTGAGTTCGAGCCCCGCATTGGGCTCTGTGCTGACAGTGCAGATTCTCTCTCTGCACCTCTCCTGTTTGCTCTTTTCTCTCAAATAAATAAGCATTAAAAGGAAAACATTTGATAATCATGAGTGGTCACTCTAACCGGATGGCTCAGACAGGCTTCCTGTCTTCCTGTTCTCAAGGAGCTGCCAACAAAGGAGGAAGCAAGCCGTGTGCCCAGTGACGGATGGATGGATAAGCAGAATGTAGTATATAACACAATGGAATATTACTCAGCCACAGAAAGGAGTGGAATCCATATAGACGAATGAAATTCCAACACCTGGTACAACGTGGATGAATGTCCATGAATGGAAGACATTATAAGTGAAATAAGCCAGATACAAAAGGACAAAAATATTGGGGACGCCTGGGTGGCTCAGTCGGTTGAGCATCTGACTTCGGCTCCGTCATGATCTCAGGGCTTGTGAGTTCAAGCCCCGCACTGAGCTCACTGCTGTCAGCACGGAGCCTGCTTCGGATCTTCTGTCCCCCACCACCACCCCCCCGCCCTCTGCCCCCCCCCCTTGCTTGCATGCTCTCTCTCTCTCTCTCAAATAAAAATAAAATCTTAAAAAAAAAAAAAAAAAGGACACATTTTGTATGATTCCACTTACGTGAGGTACCTGGAATAGTTAAATGCATAGAGACAGAATGGTGGATGTGGGGGCTGGAGGAGGGGGAAATGGGGCGATAATGTTTAATGGGAACACAGTTTCAGTTTGGGAAGATGAGAATGTTCTGGTGATGGCTGCACAACAATGTGAATGTACTTAATACCACTATACACTTAAAAAACAGTTAAAACGAGGGGCGCCTGGGTGGCTCCGTTGGTTAAATGTCCAACTTCGGATCAGGTGATGAGCTCACAGTTCGTGGGTTTGAGCCCCTCATCGGGCTCTGTGCTGACAGCTCAGAGCCTGGGGTCTGCTTCAGATTCTGTGTCTCCCTCTCTCTCTGCCCCTCTCCTGCTTGCTCTCTCTCTCAAAAATAAATAAAACATTTAAAAAAAATGTTTAATGGTTAAAATGGCTACATTTTATGGTATGTTTATTTTGACACAATAAAAAATCTGGGGCGCCTGGGTGACTCAGTTAAGTCTCTGACTTTGGCTCAGGTCATGATCTCACGATTTGTGGGTTCAAGCCCCACATCGGGCTCTGTGCTGACAGCTCAGAGCCTGGAGCCTGCTTCGGATTCTGTGTCTCCCTCTCTCTCTCTCTGCCCCTCCCCTGCTCCCATTCTGTCTCTTTCTGTCTTTCGAAAATGAATAAACATTAAGAATTTTTTTTTAATAATAAAATAAATCTATATAGGAACTTCACTGAATAAGAATAACCATCAAATGTGAAATACACAACGATCACTCATCTGTCTTAGGTATTTGGTACACCTTACTCCACTCAGCCTGATGAAATATCTTTTTTCTTATGCTGAAAAAAAAGGCTAAAATGGCACATGTTGTTACATACTATCTTCTCACAATAAAAGAAAGACAAAAAGAATAAAGTGCTGACACAGGTACAGGTGAGAGGCTGGAGCGATAGTTGCACGAATTCCTCCCTCTCAGAGCTGCTTCCGCACTACCCTTGGGGTGGGGCCAGGCAGTCGAGACACCTCCGACCTCACGTCTTGGCTCTTTTCAGGCCAGCCCTCAGGCCTCCGAGGAAAACCGGACTCATGAGAGTTGAAGAAATTTGAGTCCCTTCCTCCGCTCCAGGGTCTTACCACACTGAACTCTTGTGGAAGGTCCTAAAGGGCTGCTGCGTTTCTTAATTCCAGGGAGTTCCATTCACACTGTCAGCTGGGTACCTCCTGGAGTTGCACAGAGCACAGCCTGGGCAGCTGCACCAGGCAGCTCTGGAGGTATGGACACACTTCTTACCTTCAGGAAGACGATGCTGGGCTTCTGAAAAGCCAGGCCCAAGGAATTGTGCCTGAGAGTGAGGCTGACCAAGTAGCCTAGGCTTTGCAGTGTTAAAAATATGGGGTTACAGGGGCGCCTGGGTGGCGCAGTCGGTTAAGCGTCCGACTTCAGCCAGGTCACGATCTCGCGGTCCGTGAGTTCGAGCCCCGCGTCAGGCTCTGGGCTGATGGCTCAGAGCCTGGAGCCTGTTTCCGATTCTGTGTCTCCCTCTCTCTGCCCCTCCCCCATTCATGCTCTGTCTCTCTCTGTCCCAAAAATAAATAAACGTTGAAAAAAAAAATATATGGGGTTACGAGATCCTACATCCGACATCCTGCTGAGCCCTCTTCCACGTAGATTCTGCCGGAGACCTCTTCGTTCCTCAACCCTTGCTGTTTGCCTTGACCTTGGATGCCCTCTGTCACCACCGACACCGTTGGACCACTGGGATTCTTGTGTTCTCTGGAGCCTTGAGGTTCCTCAAAGGTGCCTCAGTGCTGCCTCAGGAGTGAGGTGGGCTGGGAAGGGAAGCCTCTGCTCTTCTAAGGTTTATATTTGGAATTCCCAAAAATTTGGTCCAAAGGGATTTCCTGGCCTTTATTTTTTAAATGCAGTTTGAACCTTTCTGTTCCAGGTCAACTTACCCTGGATTCGACCCAACCCTGCCTGACAACTGAGTGGCCTGGCAGTGGGCACAGGGGATGGGGAACGTGAGCCCCAACCTGCTGTCTGTTGGGGTCAGATTTCAGTGGGAGGGAAAGGTGTGGGGGAGGGAAGGCTGGGAAGGATGTAAACTCTAGAGCTTAAGGGGCTGCCTGCAACCAGAACGAATCTCCCCACACCCAACCCTAGTCCTGGCCACGGGGCTCTCACCTGCGCAGCCACAGTAGCCCTGAAGCTGGTCTCTCGACATCCTCTTGCCCCCCTTACAACCCATTTGCCACACAGAAGCCCAGGGGAACCCTTTCAAAAACTCACAGCTGATATCATAGCTCCCCGCTTCTGACCCTCTAATGGCTTCCAATCACTTTCAGTATAAAGCCAAACTCCTCACTCTGGCCTCCCAGCCCCCCACCCTGCCACATCGGCCCCTGCCTTCCTTCTGACCTAATATCATGCCACACTCCAGTTCACTGAAGCCCCCCACTGCACAGCTTCTTTCTCTTCCTTAAATACACCTGTCACTCCCACCACAGTGCCTTTGCACTGGCCGCTCCCTCCTCCTGGAAAGCTCTTCCTCCTCCAGATTGTCTTACAACTGGTCCTTTTCCCCACCAGTCAGGCCCGGCTCACATATCACATCCTCAGGAAGGCCTCCCCTGACCAGCCCAGCCCAGCAGCTTGTCCCTGCCCTGTAACTCTCTGGCGCATGACCTGATTTCTTTCATTCATAGCACTTATCCAAGTCTATAATTAACTTGTTTGTGTGTTTATAAACACTGTCTGCCTCCATCTCCAGACGATAGATTCCAGAGTATAGGGACCCCTTTGGCCGGTTCACCACTGTTTTCCAGCACCTGGAACAGTGCTCTGGGCCAACACTTGATGAACCTTTGTTGAATAAATGAATGTGAGTTGAGGGAGTCGCCCACAAAGAGATGAAAGGCACACCCACAGGGCCTAGATAGAGCTGAATTGGGTGGGCGACAGGTCCTCTTTGGAAGGCTGGTGACCCTGCCCCCTGAGATCGAGACAGGGAGCTGAGTCAGTGCCTGTCAACTCCCACAACCCAGGCCAACTCACCTCCAGTCATGATGGAGCCCCAGATTCTTCCTGGTGCCCCTCAGTAACCTGCAAACCCCACCACCACATCCTCGGTGTCTATAGGACTCATTAGTAGGGAACCGACACAGGGGAGCCTGGCGCATGCTGCGTGGAAGGAGTCATGATAACAACAGTTTTCACTTGGGGATGCCCACACTGAGTGGTATACTTATTAAGAACAAGCTGCTCCTTGGGGCGCCTGGGTGGCGCAGTCGGTTGAGCGTCCGACTTCAGCCAGGTCACGATCTCGCGGTCCGTGAGTTCGAGCCCCGCGTCGGGCTCTGGGCTGATGGCTCAGAGCCTGGAGCCTGTTTCCGATTCTGTGTCTCCCTCTCTCTCTGCCCCTCCCCTGTTCATGCTCTGTCTCTCTCTGTACCAAAAATAAATAAAAACGTTGAAAAAAAAAATTTTAAGAACAAGTTGCTCCAGAGCCACACTCCGGGGTCAAGGCCTGACACCACCACTCTGTAGCTATGTGACCTTGGCCTAGTAATGGGGATGGCGACAGTGCCCATCTCAGAAAGTTTCCGAGAGGATTAAAGCACCTAAGAGAATTCTAGTAATGCAGCGTTAGGTAATTTACATAGCTTGCACAGTAAGTGTCAGAATTATCACCAAGCATTATGCATTTATTGTGCATTTATATGGGTTAGGAACAGCGTTAAGCATTTTGTTACCACATTTGTGTGTTTAAAAGTTTCTTTGGAGAGAGAACAGGGGAGGGGCAGAGACAGAGGGAGAGAGAGAATCTCAAGCAGGCTCCGTGCTGTCAGTACTGAGCCTGCAGCCTGGCTCGAACTCACGAACCATGGGATCATGACCTGAGTCGAAATCAAGAGTTGGACACTTAACTGACTCAGCCATCCAGGCGCCCCTTATTACCCCATTTAATTCTTATAAGGACCTTGAAAGGGGGTCATAATTATCCCCATCTTGCAGATCAACAGATTGGGGTTCAGAGAGCTGAACTGACTTGCGCAAGGTCATCCAACTAGCAAATGGTAGAATTACACCACAAACCTAGATCTGCCTGCCTTCCAAATTCTTTTCAACACATCTCACTGTGTCCCTAAAAGGCAGAGAGTTTTCCAGAGTCCCCTTACTCAGGTTAGGTTAGGCTGCTTGTTGCATACCCACTGCCCCTTCCTGGCAGGGCGCTCCCAGCCCGCGTCCCTCCCTCCCCTCGGCTAGGAGCCGGCTGGCTGGCTGGAATTCACGCGTCGGTGGCATTTCAGGCAGCCAGGCTCATTTTGCTTTCAGCGCACACGAGTGGGAACTGCGACAAATTGCAGAGAAGGCATCACTGGCGGAGGTGGGGGTGGGGCGTCGGATTTATCAACAGCTTCCTTCTGCTCCCCGGATGTGCCAGCGCCAGACCCAGTCTGTGATCTGACATCACCAAGCCCTTAGAAAAATTCTCCCGCCCCAGGTAGGAGCAGAGGCACCGGGAGGCCTGCTCATTGCTCCTGCGCGCCACCTCGAGGGCACTGCCGTTACTACACCGCCAGGCAAGCCCCACTGTTCCGCGAAAGGTCAATCCAGACACCCGGGTTCTAAGGGCAGCTGATAAAGTGCAACCTTCCTCACTGTCACAGTGGTGCCCTTTGTGCTCTGCCCCCTGATGCCCCAGCTACAGTTCCCAGAGCACCATGCTCACTTACGTTACCACACCTTGTTCCATTCCCACTGCCCGGGAGACTTGGCTTGTCTACCAGGCAAACTTCTTTTTATTTTTCAGTTCTGAGCACAAATACAGTTTCTTCCATGAGGTCTTCTTTGACTTCTCAAGTCATATTGAGACACTCTTCCTATGTCCCCATCGAATGGTATAGCTTTGAAAAACATTTTTTGAAAAAAAAAAAAAAGCATTTGGAAAATAAAAACAAAGTATTTTAGTGTCTGCCTCCATGCTAGTGATTAGCTCTATAAAGGCAGAGGTCATGAGTTTAAATCTTTGCCTGGGCTTAGAGGCCACAACTGGTGGGCTCCAGATGTGTTTTCTTTGCCCTACTGTGTCTTAGAAAAACAGGAATATGTTGTCAATATTTAAAATTGGGAGTTTCATATGAAAATTGAGATGTCCCGCTTTCCTTAAAAAGTCAGAAGACATGGCACACAGAGCCTGCGTTTCCAGAAAGCAACAAATAGCTGGGCTGGGCAGTGAGCGCCCCCTTCAGACAGGCAGGTGCTTTCCAGTCTGCCACGGTCTCCACTAGTCACCCACTGGGTGATGAGGACCTTGACTCCCGGAGGATGCTAACTTTGCAAGGAAGTGCTCAACAAACGTGCTGGATGGATGGATCGATGGATGGGTTAAAGGGAAAGACGAAATAGAGAGGAAGAGAGTGCAGAAAACAGTCCGGGTAGTGGACAAGGTGGATTTACAAGACTCGCTTCTGTCCCTCTGGATTCCCCACCCCCAATACGGAACCAGCAGGAAATAGTGCAACTGCTCTAAAGACAAACATGGTCTGCTTGACTGACCTTCAGAAAAAGAGTGCATTATGGGAGGGAGTCAGGAGACTTCAAGGTCACCAGACAAAGTCAGGGGAGGAGTATGGAGGTATAAATCCTTACACAAACATGAACTGTTTTTATTATAACATCACACCCAGAGCTAGACTAATGACCAGTGTTTCCTTTGGGGATAGAACAATCAATCCTTCATTATGCAAGGCTGTCCTTCGTGTTCTAGGACATTTAACATCTTTGGCTCCTGCCTACAAAATGCCGCGGCACTCCTCCCTCTCTCCCATTGCAGACTGAATGTTTGTGTCCTCCATAAATTCGCATGTTGATGCCCTAACCCCCAATGTGATAGAATTTGGAGGGGAGGCCTTTGAGAGGTAATTAGGTTTAGATGAGGGTGGGAGCCCCACGATAGGATCACTGTCCTTACAAGAAGGAGGGAAATCAGAGCTCCCTGTGTGTGCGTGTGTGTGTGTGTGTGGTGCAGAGACAGTGAGAAGGTGGCCGTTTGCAAGCCAGGAATAGGGCCCTCATCAGTAACTGAGTTGGCCCACACCTTGATCTTGGTCTTCCCTTCCTCCAGAATTGTGAGGGATACATGTCTGTTGCTTAAGCCACCTACTCCATGACGTCCTGTTACAGCACCCTGAACTGAGATCCCCTCCAAGTCAGAGTGACAAAAGTGTTCCACAAGTTTCTAAATGACTCTCCATCGAGAACCACTGGTGTGGAACCAGGATGGCGCCGGAGCCTCCGTTCTTAGACCTCACTCATGGAAGACAATGCCAGGGGACCACACGACTCTTCTCTTCAGAGGCAGGATGGGGCCTCAGACACACTCCCAAGCAGCACTCACCAGAGCCTCCACTCCTCAGCTGGCCCCCGGCAGCCATTTTGGAACAGAGCAAACAGCAGCCCCATCAACATCTCGGGTCTGTTTAATCTTCAGGAAGCCTTAAATGACCTAATTTTTGTGCCTCTTTTCTTTCCAGTGTCAGTCTCACTGGCACATTAGGTCTAATAACGGAGCGGCTCCCCATAGCCTCCTAGGAGCCAACACCCTTACCATCCTAACCTGGTTGCCCCAGCATCCAGCATGGCCCCTGGACACTAATCATTTGCTTTGATCCACCTCTAAGCCACCTCTCCCTGCTCTGACCTCGGACCTCCCCCCGGAACACAGCTCACACTCCCTCTTTTAGCCAGTCTCTCCTTAGCAATCTCATTCAGGTTTGTGGTTTCAGATACTAGATACATGATAATTACTCTGAAACTTAGATTTCTAGCCCAAGACATTCTTCCTGAATTCTAGCTTAGTATAACCTAAGTGCCCATTCAACTTCTCCACCTGAATGACTAGGACACCCCTCAAACCCAGCGCATCCAAACCTGAGCTCTGCATCTCCCGCCGTAGCCTGATTTACACACCGTCTTCCCCGTTCCAACTAAGGGCAACTCCGTCCTCGGTGGTGCTCAAGCAAAAAGTCTTGGAGTCATCTTGACTCTTCATATTCTCCCCAGTCTGTCAGAGAATCCTGCCAGCTCTCTCTTCAAAATATATCCGGAGTCCTTTACTTCTCACTGCTGCCGTGCTGGTCCAAGCCACCATCATATCTTGCCTGATTTACTGAACGGCCCCCTGGCTGGTCTCTGCTCCTGCCCTTGGCCCTGGCAATCCACACTCAGTACAGCAGCCAAAGGCATGCCGGTAAGTTTCCTCCTGTGGCTCCTGTGCCACTCTGTCCCCCAATTCTCCCACCTCGCTCACCTGCTCCAGCCCTGGGCCCCTCACTGCTTCTGGCCCCTGCCACACAGGGTCCTCAGCTTGGAATGACCCTGATATCTGCATGGCTAATTCCTTCATCTCTTTGAAGGGTTTGCTCGTGAGGACTCTCCTGACCACCTTGATGACCATCCTTCTCAACCTCCCTCACTCTGCTGTTTTCCATAGCGCCGGTCACATATTTTTTTATGTATTACCTGTCACTCCTTATTAGAACATTGGCCTCATGACCACAGCGATTTTCCTTTTGCTCACAGCTATATCCATGGACAGGAACCTAGAACAGTCACCCCTCAATAAATATTTGATGAATAAATAACTGGATGATTTATGCTATTTTGGGTAACCAAACCCAGAGATCACACTCCAGTTATAGACTTTCAAGACCCCTGTCCTCACTGGGTTCAATTTGACCTTGAGAATGTTCCCCAGGCAGTGATGGGGCAACAGTGACTGGTCAGCCACCCCAGTGAAGGAGCCCTATCTCTGACTCAGGGGCCCACTTGCTGCGTGGGTCCTAGAATTTGGAAGCAACATAATGTATGAAGTTTCCTCCTTTCTCCTGCCCTGGGCTTCCTCCATGGAAGCAGAGAGAGGGACACATGCTGAACAGAACCTCTGGGATGGAGAAACCCACGGCTTCCTTTACCTTTCCATCGATGGCCTTTTTGGAGAGGAGGTGGCTGATGACTTGGAGTCCACAGACTCTCTCCTGAAAGAACAGAAATTGGAGATGAGATTCTCTTGAAGGCTAGCCCCACTACTGAGCTAGAGAGCTCAGAGGCTGGGGAGAAAGCTTCCGGAAGCCAGGCCTGCCGGGATGAGGATGATGGAACACACCTGGACCCCAGCTGCCTGGAGAGGAAGCTCCAGGTGGTGTGGGTTGGTCACCTGCGCCTACCCTCCATCAAACGAAGCAATCAAGGGAAGGAAGCCTAGTATGTACCAGATACGTTACTGTGTTATGCCATGTATTACTAATAATTAAAAAGATTTTAGGGGTGTCTGGGTGGCTCAGTTGGTTGAGCGTCTGACTCTTGGTTTTGGCTCAAGTTGTGATCCCAGGGCCACGGGATCAAGCCCCGCTTGAGATTCTCTCTCCCTCTTCCCCTCTCCCCCATTCGCGCGCGCTCTCTCTAAAAAAATAAATAAGTAAACACTTTTTAGTTTTAAGCAATCTCTATATCCAAAGTGGAGTCTGAACTCACAACCCCGAGGTCAACAGTCCCATGTTCTACAGACTGAGCCGCCCAGGTGCCCCACCCCCCTTTTTTGGTATTACTAATTATTAATAAGTAATTCTCAGCAGGCTCCCTTCCTTCTTGCTATCAGGCAGGCAGGCCTTGGCTGGCTGCAGTCCACGGACACTGGAATTCCCGGGATTGCCTATTCTCACGAGGAGCTGGATCAGCTTCAGACTCCCCTGTGGGCACCTTACTTAGGAGAAGGAGAGGGACACATGGGCCTTGGAGACAGAAGAGCTGTGTTAAAATGGCAAGTGAAAAAGGGCACAAAATTAGGTGTATACTGTTTCTAAAGTCACACAGGAAAACCAATGCCTAGAAGAAAAAAAAATTGAAAGAAAATACAACCTTGGCTGGCTCAGTGGGTACAGCATGCGACTCGACCTCGGGGTTGTGAGTTCAAGCCCCTCGTTGGGTGTAGAGATTACTTAAAAAATAAATAAATATCAGGGTGCCTGGGTGGCTCAGTCGGTTAAGGGGTTAACTTCCGCTCAGGTCACGATCTCACGGTTCGTGCGTTTGAGCCCTGCGTCAGGCTCTGTGCTGACAGCTCGGAGCCTGGAGCCCGCTTCGGATTCTGTGTCTCTTCTCTCTGTTCCTCCCACCCGCTCGCATCCTCTTTCTCTCTTTCTCTCAAAAATAAATAAAGATAAAAACACGTCTTTAAAAAAAGAAAGAAAATACAACCAGGGTTATGTTAGGCTGATGGGACCAGAGGTGAAAATTTGTTTCTATTTTCCAAAATGCATGTAGCTACATTCTTTTTATGATGTCTAATATATTTCCCCTTTATTGGTTTTATATAAAAATTTTTAACATTTATTTATTTTTGAGAGAGAGAGAGACAGAGAGCGAGTGGGGGAGGGGCAGAGAGAGAGGGAGACACAGAACCCAAAGCAGGTTCCAGGCCTCCGAGCTGTCAGCACAGGGCCCGATGTGGGGCTTGAACTCACGAACTGCGAGATCATGACCTGAGACGAAGTTGGCTGCTTAACCAACTGAGCCACCCAGGTGCCCTGCTTTTATTGGTTTTATAAAATTAATCTGTCTGAAATGGGAACTCCCACTGCCCATTTCACTTACCCACACTTCCTTTTTTTTTTTTTTTTAAAGTAATATCTACACCCAACGTGGGGCTGCAACTCTCCACCCACAGATCAAGAGTCACGTGCGCTTCTGACTGAGCCAGCCAGGTGACCCCTCTCCAGCCTTTTCCTTGTAGGTCCAATGCACACATCCCCTTCTAACATACTATATAATTGGCTTGCTTATCACGTAGAGTATCTCACCAACTCCCATGTAAGTTCTGCAAGCACAAAGTTGGCAGGGGAGTTTGTTCACTGTGGGGGACACTGTTGGTGCCCAGCCCACGTCCCCTCAGGCACTCACTCTCCCAGTGCACTGGAACCCCAGAGCTTCCTGCTGGGTGTCTGCCCGAGGGAGTTCTCTGTGCCAGCCAGTGCCAGGAGCAACCTTCAACCACACACGTAGGAACTGCTGGATAAAAGCCCTAGCATCCTCAGCCCTCCAGTGGGTGTGTTGCCCACCGTCACCCAGAGCTCCCAGCAGGATGTAAGCCCTGGCTGCCCGCAGCAGTAGCCTGCCCACTAACAGACCCTGGGCCGGTGTCCTTCCCTTCCTTGTCTCACTCCCTCACCCCTTGGTCTGCATTTCCTGAAATCACTTCCCAAGTAAGCCCCTTGCACTTGAATCTGTCTCAGGCTCTGCTCCTGGGGAATCCAATCTAATCTATTCACTGGCTTATCCCAAGCGAATAAGAGAGTGCCTAGCACGGAGTGGGTGCTCTATCAACATTTGTTGCCAGATAACGTAAAGTCAAACAATACAGAAATATAAAAACTAAAAGTGGGAAAAGAAAGCTCCCCCGAGGTAACAAGTATTAAGTTTAGCGTCATTCCTTGCAGTTCATTTTCCATGTGCATAAAGCCTATACAACAGTTATCGTTCTGGAAAGGGAGGCAATGACATGAGTTGCAATCCCAATCTTCTCTGAGTATAGGTTCCCTCCCCTGTCAAACGGGGAGGAAAGCATCTGCGTCCAGGGGCTGGCTGGGGAGAGGACATTGATGTCCCTACAGCAGCTTCCAGAACAAAGAAGTCCTGGGGCGCCTGAGTGGCTCAGTTGGTTAAGCGCCCGACTCTTAGTTTCGGCTCAGGTCATGATCTCATGGTTTATGAGTTCGAGCCCTGCACTGGGCTCCGTGCTGACAGCATGGAGCCTGCTTGGCATTCTCTCTCTCCCTCCCTCTCTCTCTCTGCCCCTCCCCTTGCTTGCACCGTTTCTCTTTCTCTCAAAAGAAATAAACATAAAGAAGAAGAAGAACAAAGAAGCCCTCCATGCTCCATAGTCCTAGGCTGTCTGATTTCTCATTTTCCAGAGGGTGCAATGTTCCTGCATGGATTTCCAGCTTCCTCCTCGTCCTCCAGGTGGTGTGGGAGACAGTGGATGAGGCAGCCTCAGGGGCTGGGTCTGATTATCCCGTGGACGAGACCCATCCAGCTCCAGACCTTCACCCCTGCTTAAACACGGGGGGAAGAGGTAGAGAGGGAGAGGAGAGACCCTTCTTCACACGCCCCTCCGGTCCCTCACATCCCCCGGAAGTTCCTCTCTGGCGTTCCTCCCCGAATGCCCACGGGGATGGACAGGTGCAGGCCAGACCGGGAAGCTGGAATTCGAAAGAAGGGAAGCCATGAGCCTCAACCTCCAAGACTCCTCCCATTCTGGCCCTTCTTCGTCGCTTCATTTTGAGAGCAAATGCTCGAAATCGCTTCTTTTTTAGAGAAACATTCTGCAGCTATGGCAAATGAGCGTTATGAAAAGTATTCAGGAACAAGAAAAATGCTTAGGATACAATAGGAAGGGAAACAAACAGGGAGGTCATAGTTTGTACACTTTCCCTACAGGAACGGAAAAACAATGCGTACAAGTAGCTCGGGACCGGGAGAGGAGATGTCCGACAGGCACACTGTGGACAAATATTTTCCATTTTTTTTTTAATTTTTTTTTAATGTTTTATTTATTTTTGAGACAGAGAGAGACACAGCATGAACGGGGGAGGGGCAGAGAGAGAGGGAGACACAGAATCGGAAGCAGGCTCCAGGCTCTGAGCCATCAGCCCAGAGCCCGACGCGGGGCTCGAACTCACGGACCGCGAGATGGTGACCTGGCTGAAGTCGGAAGCTCAACCGACTGAGCCACCCAGGCGCCCCCCATTTTTCTTTTAAACGTCACCAATGTGGTTAGTGTTTACATAATAAATAATCAGAATGAATCCTCATTAAGGAAACTGAAACAAAAAAGTTCACCAATAGAGTTGAAATTGGACCCCTGCCGACTTAATTTTCCCCACAAGGTGGGGAGACCACCTCCCCATTTCCCGCTCAGCCTCAGCAGAGGCTTCATTCACAGCGAAAAGTGAACCAGCATTAACAGCTTAACGTCCCAGGAAAGTGGTCAAGATGTTGTCAAATGGAAAATGCTGGTTACAAAACCGCCTATATAGTGCCCTTCCAATGTACATTTATAGGTTCAAAAGATGAGAAAGATACACATCAAAATGTTAATGGTGGTTGGGGCGCCTGGGTGGCGCAGTCGGTTAAGCGTCCGACTTCAGCCAGGTCACGATCTCGCGGTCCGTGAGTTCGAGCCCCACATCAGGCTCTGGGCTGATGGCTCAGAGCCTGGAGCCTGTTTCCGATTCTGTGTCTCCCTCTCTCTCTGCCCCTCCCCCGTTCATGCTCTGTCTCTCTCTGTCCCAAAAATAAATAAACGTTGAAAAAAAAATGTTAATGGTGGTTATTTCTGTTCTTTTGTGTTTGAGTTTCTAAACTTTTTTTTTTTTTTTTTTTTTTTACTGTTTATTTTTGAGAGAGAAAGAGAGAGCAAGTGGGGAAGGGGCAGAGAGAGAGGGAGACACAGAATCCAAAGCAGGTTCAGGCTCTGAGCTGTCAGCACAGAGCCTGACACGGAGCTTGAACTCACAAGCCGTGAGATCATGACCTGAGCCGAAGTCAGATGTTCAACCAACTGAGCCACCCTAGTTTCTAAACTTTTTACAGTACACATGCCTTCCTGTTGAAATAAATATATGTAGGCAGAAAGGTTACAAAATAATATACAGAGCATACTTCCCTGTTATTGATATAATAAGTCTTTTATGGGTAGTGATGACCCATACAAAAAAGTCTGGTGGCTCAGTCGGTTGAGCGTCCGACTTCGGCTCAGGTCATGATCTCACGGTCCGTGAGTTTGAGCCCCACGTCAGGCTCTTGTGCTGACAGCTCAGAGTGTGGAGCCTGCTTCGGATTCTGTGTCTCCCTCTCTCTCTGCCCCTCCCCCGCTCATTCTCTCTCTCTCTCTCTCTCTCTCAAAAAAAAATAAACATTAAAAAAAATTTTTTTTTAAGTCTGGAAGGATACAAATGATTACATAAATGATATTTGTATTTAAACACACGATGATTATACATAATTATATGTGCTTGTCTCTAGACGATGGATTTTTTACTTTCTTACTTGTATTTTTAAAACTTTCTACAGTGAGCAAGTAAAAACCTGTATAATAAAATAAATATAATCCAAAATAGTTAAATTAAAACATTAAATATAATTAGAATGTATTACAAATAAAACATTTTATTGTTAAGAAGAAAAAAACCTGAGAAAATAATGTCTATTTTTCAGGTCACACTACTCAGTCTCAGAGACTGGGTGGGGGGGAGGGGTGTAAGTGACCAAGTCCAGCCCAGGACTTGGCCCTCTGCTCTCCACATGTCTCCTCTCCCATACTTGTCATCCTTATAATTCTTTAAAAAAAAATCGCTGTGGGTCGCCTGGGTGGCGCAGTCGGTTAAGCGTCCGACTTCAGCCAGGTCACGATCTCACGGTCCGTGAGTTCGAGCCCCGCGTCGGGCTCTGGGCTGATGGCTCAGAGCCTGGAGCCTGTTTCCGATTCTGTGTCTCCCTCTCTCTCTGCCCCTCCCCCGTTCATGCTCTGTCTCTCTCTGTCCCAAAAATAAATAAACGTTGGGAAAAAAATAAATTAAAAAAAATCGCTGTAATGATCTTTAGTGGGATTCAGGGATGGAGCAAAAGGAAACACATGTGCTCAGGCTGCTATCTTTACCCAGATGTTTTCATGGCCTATTCTACAGGTTAGTCCCATATCCCATTTGGTATCCTTTCCCAATGGTCCAGCCCCTAGTCGTTCAATTTCATCCCATAAGACGCCTCTCCGTCCTGGTCCTTCATTAGCTAAGGTGCTAAGAACCACATGTGACCAGACCAGCCCGAGCATGAACACAGGAAGTGCTGATACAGTTGGCCTAGCAATATGCAGTCAGCATTAACTCCGCACTGGGCACCGTGGGGCTCAGGGGGTCCCTGCCAGCCAAACTTCTAGCCCCTTTGCAAAAACAGAACACGCCATATGAAAAGTTAAATGTCAGGATTTCTCCAAGTGGCACAAAATTGCAAAATGAGCAAAATGAAAGTAACAAACATAAAAAAGCTTACAGAAACACCTGACAAGTATTTCACTTTAGAAAGACCAGAGGGGCGCTTGGGTGGCTCAGTTGGTTAAGCGTCCAACTCTGGCTCAGGTCATGATCTCACAGCTCAGGAGTTCAAGCCCCCTGTCAGGCTCTGCGCTGACGGCTCAGAACCTGGAGCCCGCTTCGGATTCTGTGTGTGTGTGTGTGTGTGTGTGTGTGTGTGTGTCTCTCTGCCCCTCCCCCACTTGCTCTGTCTCTCCGTCTCTCTCAAAAATAAAAACACACAAAAAAAATTTTTAAAAACCCATACACCAAAATATCGAGCGATTATCTTTAGGTGGGGGGAATGTGGGTGATTTTTCCCTTACTTCTCTATATTTTCCATTATTTCCACAACAGATTTTTATCACTCTTACTTGCTTACTTTTTTTAAATGCTATTATTTGTTTTGATCTCAAAAGCGATATGGGATCATTGTGAAAAGAAACCCAACAATACAGATTTTACAATTTTATTGTACAAAGTAGACTATGAGGCTCTTCTTAATTATAATCACAGATATATTTTTGTGTTTAAAAAAATTTTTTTAATGTTTTTATTTATTTTTGAGACAGAGAGAGACAGAGCATGAGCGGGGGAGGGGCAGACAGAGAAGGAGTCACAAATTCCAAAGCAGGCTCCAGGCCCTGAGCTCTCAACACAGAGCCCGACGCGGGGCTCAAACTCACGGACTGTGAGATCGTGACCTGAGCCGAAGTCGGATGCTCAACTGACTGAGCCACCCCGGCACCCCTAAAAAATATTTTTTAAATGCTTATTTATTTGAGAGAGGGAGAGGAGATAGAGAGTGCGCACAAGCAGGGGAGGGGCAGAGACAGAGGGCGATAAAGTATCGTAAGCAGGCTCTGCAATGTCAGCAGCGCCCATTGCGGGCCTTGAACCCACAAACTGTGAGATCATGACCTGAGCCAAAATCAAGAGTCAGACGCTTAGCCGACTGAGCCACCCAGGCACCCTGATATATTTTTGTTTTTTAAAAAATAGTTTCAGGTACCTGAGTGGCTCAGTCGGTTAAGCGTCTGACTCTTGGTTTCGGCTCAGGTCATAACCTCACAACTCGTGAGGTCGAGGTCCACATCGGGCTCTGCACTGGCGCCATGGAGTGTGCTTGGGATTCTCTGTCTCTCTCTCTCAGCTTCTCTCTCGCTTGTTCTGTCTCCCTCTTTCAAAAGTAAATTAAAAAATCTTAAAAAAAATTTTTTTTTAAGTTTCATTTTTTTTTCTTCTGTAAAAATTAGTACGTATTTATTGGAAAAAATGAGAAAGACAGAAATTAACAAGAAGGAAAAAAAACCTCTCAAACCTACCACCCAGATATAATCACTATTAGCATCCTAGTATATATCTTTCCCGTCTTTGTTCCTATACATGCACACAAAATTCACTTAATTTTTTTAACTTTTTTTTTTTTTTTAAGTAAACTCTACACCCAACGTAGGGCTCAAAGTCACGACCCCAAGATCAAGAGTCACATGCTCTTCTGATTGGGCCAGCCAGGTGCCTCTCACTTTCTTAATTTTTATAAAAATGGGATCATACTATATATACTATATCATACATACAGATTCTCGTAATACTTAGTGAACATTTTCCCACGTCATTAAATATTTTTCTATCCAGCACTGCCTCTCCATGGGCTTTTTGAACATAGTAGGTGGTTTTTCAGTATGTGGGATTCTTCCGTGCACGGAAGGACATCTTGCCCCACAGCTATTTTCACAACCCAAACTGGGAGTAACCTGGAGGAGGTATGTCTCCCTCTGGGTGAGATCTTCCTTCCATAGCATCATTCCCTAAAGTGTTTTCTGTAAAACACTTGTTTTATAGGATTTTAATAAACATTCATTTAAAAGGGGTTCAGAGATTAAAGATGTTTCAGAAATGACAGTAAAAAATATTACACATATATAGTGTTTATGCTTTAATCTGGTTCCTTTTTTTTTTTTTTTTTTTTTTTAGTAATGTCTACACCCAACGTGGGGCTTGGACTCACCACCCAAGATCAAGAATTGCATGCTCTTCGACTGAGCCAGCTAGGAGCCCCTAATCTGGTTAATTCCTTAAAATGATTCCTTATAGTGGCTAGCCTGGGTCAAAGGTGTGTTCATTAAAGATGTTGATAAATCACAGATGGTATTATCCATATTACCTACCATTATCTAGTACTACCAGAGACTGTTCAGTATTATCTAATATTGCCTTCTCATCTCTTAGGTGAACACAGGTAGACCCCCCCCCCACCCCACCCAAGGAATTAAGTGGTCCGGTCAGACAGGGAACAGGTAGGATTTATTTCTACATTGATGAAGGCTTTTTTTTTTTTTTTAATTTTTTTTTTCAACGTTTATTTATTTTTTGGGGGACAGAGAGAGACAGAGCATGAACGGGGGAGGGGCAGAGAGAGAGGGAGACACAGAATCAGAAACAGGCTCCAGGCTCTGAGCCATCAGCCCAGAGCCCGACGCGGGGCTCGAACTCACGGACCGCAAGATCGTGACCTGAGCTGAAGTCGGACGCTTAACCGACTGCGCCACCCAGGCGCCCCTGATGAAGGCTTTTATTTACTGTCACGGGTAAGGCATCTGGGTCTATCTGAAAGTCATGCAGTTTGGGGGACCCTGGCTAGGTGGGCAAGGGGGAAGGGGCACAGAGTGGAGAAAAACAACTATTCCTCTCAGCAGAAGTCTGGGGAGGTCTGACAAAGACCGGACTCCCACTGAGCCACATAACAGCTGTGTGATCTTGGGGAAGTCTCTGCTCCCCAATCTTCAGCTTCCTTGTCACGATATGGAAATGTTGAACAAAGAGCCAACAAAACACCTTTCTTTCTCTATGGTTAAGTCAGCTCCTAGCCCCCATTTCCCTGGAACTCTGACAAGGGTGGGATGTCAGCTGTGTTTCTAGGCAACACTGTTTCTAGCAAGTGAGCCCTGATTGGTAAATGACATCTAGACAGGAAGGGCTCTGAATGAAATATAAATAATAGGTAGAAAAGCATAGCTTTTGGGCTGCCCCAAGTACGGTGAATCTTGGAGCTGGTCATTGCCCTTGCTGGGATCCTGGCAGCTTTGTCTTCTAACAAAGACCCCCCAACATTGTGGTGTGCGTCATCACCCTGTACCTGGGGAGGTGAGTCTAGGTCTGCATACTGTGTGGTTGGTTCCCTAGTAGATGAGAAACGCCTGGGCCGACCCTGCTGGCACACTGTGTCTCCTGCCCCTGCAGCCCTCTAGGTGAGGCCAGTGCCAGGGATGGCCCGTTTGGGTCTTCTGAGTCTGTCTGATTGAGCCAAACAAGACCCACGGAGGGGCACTGCAGGAGATGAGAACAACAGCCACCTCCCGGGGGCGTGAGGATCAAATGAGTTATATACACAGAGATGCTGGCAGAGGACGTGACACATGCCGCCCCCTTCTCTCCACCCCAGGAAAAAATACCTGTCTTTGGGATCTTCCCGTTTTTTCCTTGGTGGAGAAAGGCCTGCCTCTGGCTTCCAATCAGAACAGTTAAGCCCTTTTTCTTTCTTCGCTTTGTCTCTCTCCTCTCTTTTTTCTCCTTTGGGGGGTCCAGGGGAGTCTGGAAATGAAAGCACGACATTGTTCTCAGAGTCACCTCTGTCTCAGCAGATCCCCGCAGGATTTGGCGGAGGGAGGGGTAAAGGGCAGGGACAGGAACAGTCGCTCGTGCCTCCAACACACATGCACACACGCAAGAATACATTTATACCACATGCCATCTGTGTGCAAATCCACGCTCACACAGCGAGACAGAAAGACGTCTGCACACAAATGTGTGTATGTAGACATGTGCTGCATACATCCACACCCAAGCACACAAAAATACATACACAGATAGGCACACGTACACAAAAACTCACACGTCTACAAATGTTGCATTTGTGTAGACAAACACGGGCATTCCCCACTTACAAGGTCACCTGTCATTTGTCAAGTCATTCAACAAACATACAGAGTGCCTGCTAGACGCCAGGCATGGTCCCCTCCCAGGGACTGGGAGCAAAACACAGCCAGAGTCAAACTTGTCCCCTCTCACCCAGCAGCCGCTTCCAGTTTTTGATGAGGACTTTGGCCAAAGACACCACCTCCTTGTCTGAGCAGTGCTTGCGGACCCCGTTAACGGCGACTCCAATCCTGGTTGTCTGCAAAGCGAGAGGGTCAGGGGCTGGTCTTGGCACGGACACACAGGATGGGCTGCCCTAGCTGGCAAGTCCTGCCCTGGCTCCGCACCCTCTTTCCCCAGCCCCAGCCCCAGCCCCAGCCTCTCCGGGGCCTCAGCCCTAACCCGTGGCTGGGGTCACAGCCCTGGTCCTGTACTTGAGGCCCTGACCTGTGGCCCTCCGTGAGGTCCGGTGCCCAAGGCCCAGCCCTGTGCACTGACAGATGACTGCAGCTTCGGTGAAAAGCTGCGGCAGTGGTAGTTTGGGCTGCTGCTGATGACCCCTCACCATTTCCACCTCCTGGTGTCTTTGAGTTCAAGCTTCTGCTTAAGACACAGCTCTGGCTACTACAGCTTGGATCTGTGTTGATTTTTTTCAGGGCCAAGAGCTTCTGGTAATGCTTGGGGGCTGTGGGGGTGACACGGGGAGGATCTAAAACTGGGTGACTTTTCCTTCTCCCTGCATCACTGGCCCCTTGGATCCCACAGCCCCAGGGCCTGAGGAATTGGGGTATTCAAGGAAAGCAAACCGATCTTTCTCACAGACCCAGAGGACCCCCTCTGCGTGAAAGGTGCCCTGCCCCCATCTAAATGCCTCAGTCTCCACCCTCAGAGCCCAAGACCTCCGCTGCCCCTGGTCCTCCCCTTAGAAATTCCTCCCAGACTCCACCTTGGAGGTCTCCCCCCCCCCGCCCCCATCTTTTACTTCCCCATCCCCAGGCACTGCCCCCGAGGCTTCCCACCCCCGCCCCACCTGGAGTAGCTGGATGGACATCTGACAGCTGTTCAGCTTCTTCAGAAGGTCGAGGGCCCCTTCCTGTGGGAGGCCACAAGGTGAGGACAGAGGACATAGGTTCTGCGCCGGGCCCCTTTCTGACATTGTGTGGTGTCGGTGGGAAAGAGGGGTTCAGGAGGTAGGGGGAGATTGACCCGGCAACAGGATATAGGGAGACAAGTGGCTGAAGGCCAGGCAAGGGACAGAAAGAGACAGAGAGACAGAGGCAAAAGATTCTGCCCCAGACCAGCTCTCTAACTTCACCTCCCACCACCCAGCTGGCCTCTCGCCCTTCTGAACGGGGCCCAGCCCTAACCGCTCACCCTGACCCCTGCCACTCGTTCTGCTGTTCCTTCTACTGGCCATATGGGCCTTCCCATCTGGCTTCCTCCACTCAGGGTAACTGAGATTTACCCACGTTGCTGTGTAGATCGATAGTTCTTTTTATTACTGAGTTGTTTTCCATTGGAGAGACGCACCACAATTTGCTTATCCATTCACCTGTTTGTTTTAACTTAAAACGATTTTTTAAAGTTTATTTATCTAAGTGATCTCTACACCCAACATGGGGCTCGAACTCACAGCCCTGAGATCAAGAATCGCACACTCCTTCGATTGAGTCAGCCAGGCTCCGCCATCCATCCACCTGTTGATGGGACTTGGGCTAGCCTCCAGTTGGGCCTACCACAAATAAAGCTGCCAGGAACATTCATGTACAAGTCCTTGTGTGGACATACGCTCTCATTTCATTTCTCTTGGGTAAGGAGGACTGTTTTAATCTCTGAAACGTCAGGGTTTAGCACACAGCCCAGTGTTTCCTGAGTGAATGAATAAAGCAGAGAGCGGAAGGTGGGAAGGGAGGGGGTGACGGGAGGAAAGGAGCCTCAGATCTGAAAATCTGCTGGCTGCCAGGCCCTGGGCCACCCATGCCCCATTTCAGCCTTCTCTTTCCTGCACCCACTTCCTAGAGGCCAGCCCCGCCCCCTGGCCTGAGATGGGTTCCCTGGGGAGCACCAGCTGACTGTGTCCTGTATGCCCCTTGCCCTGGTCTCACTGTGTGGTTCCAGCAGCCAACGCCCGGCCTGCCAGGCTTCCTTGCCAGGACCACATCCCAAGGGGTGCCCTCTGTCAGCCCTCAGCCTCCCTTGGAACGTGGGTTAGCAGTATGTTTCTGGAGGCGTGACCTGTGGATGTGCACGCCTGCCTGTAACCCTGCAGGCATGGACCACCAATGAAAGGCTTGCTCTGTGCTGGGCACCGCTCCAAGTATTTCACCTGCATTAGTTCCTTTAACTCTCACACTGGCCCTGCGAGGTAGGTACTGTTACTACTCTCATTCTTACTGAATTATTACCCCATTTTCCCAGAGGAGCAACCCAAGAAACAGGGAGATGAAATAATTTGCCCAAAGTTACAAGGCATCGAGCTGGGATTCAAACTCAGGCCTTTCAGCTCTAACCTGTGTAGGTATGGACGAAAAGCTGTCTAGACGTGTGTAGTTATGGAATATCAATGTAAGTGTGGTGCCATGTGGGTCAACATTCAACACCCAGCTCTCAAAGGAAAAAAAAAACCCGCCTGATTTGTAGGTCAATTTCAAGCTACCAATATGCTGTCACTGAACTAAAAGGAGGCACTGGGAAGAAATGTACACTATCATGCCGTTATACTAGGATTTCCACCATATTGTTATAACAGAACCTCTAGACCATGGAGAGTGAAATGTAGTAAAATAATTAGTGAAATGTAGTAAACTAATTAGAAGTGATGACCCTGGAGTGTGTATTACCTTTGTTTTTATTTTTAAAATTTTTAAATGTCCTTTGTTTTTAATACGATTTATTTCATTGGAAGCATATCATTTAATTTTTTTTTAATTTTTTTTAACGTTTATTTATTTTTGAGACAGAGAGAGACACAGCATGAACGGGGGAGGGGCAGAGAGAGAGGGAGACACAGAATCGGAAGCAGGCTCCAGGCTCCGAGCCATCAGCCCAGAGCCCGACGCAGGGCTCGAACTCTCGGACCGCGAGATCGTGACCTGAGCCGAAGTCGGACGCTTAACCGACTGAGCCACCCAGGCGCCCCTCATTTAATTTTTAAAATAATGGCTCTACACAGGGAACATAGTCAATGGTATTTTTAAATTTTTTTATGTTTTATTTTCTATTTGAGAGAGAGAGAGAGAGAGAGAGAGCATGAGCAGGGGAGGGGCAGAGAGACAGAGACAGAGACAGAGACAGAATCTGAAGCAGGCTCCAGGCTCCAAGCTATCAGCACAGAGCCCGACGTGGGGCTCAAACTCACGAGCAGTGAGATCATGACGTGAGCCAAAGTTGGATCACCTTTGCCTAAGGTGCCTGACGCCTAAGCCACCAGGCGCCCCTAGTCAATGGTATTTTAACAGCATTTGTATGGTGACAGATGGTAGGTAGCCACACCCGTGCTAAGCACAGCATAGTGTATAGAGTTGATGAATCACTATGTTGTACACCTGAAACCAAAGTGGCAATGCGCGTCAACGCTAGTCAACTAAAAAAATAAAATAAAATAATGGCTGTATTTAACAACCAGCTTGCAAAATTCCTGAAAAAATCAACAATGGACATTAAGCGGATTCCAGCTCACCACGGGGTGTGCATCTCTGAATGTCACGCTGTACAACTGGGTCATGTTGGAGAATAGCCAGGAGCCTCAGTGCAGCCGGGCTTGCGAAGCCGTGTGCAAGAGCTGACTTGGGTGTCTGTCTGTGTACAGGGATGGGATGTGCAGCCAGCAGTATCTTTAGTCCGTGTGTGGAGCTGTGTATAGGCAGCTCGAAGCACCGTGTGTCTGTTTGTCTCTGTGGGAGATGCCTGTGATGTGAAACGGTGGCTATTTGCTAAGCCCGTAACTTTGCAAGTATGGGGGTAGCTGTGCTGTGCACGCGTGCGTGGCTTTCTGTAAACATACGGGTCCGTGTATCTATCATGTCAGTACCAGTGCCGCGACTCACATGCAGTTCTGTGTATAGATGCTTGTCTAGCTATTGCTGTGTGTGGCTGTGCGCTTGTGGCTATGTTTGTTGCGTGTAATTACGTGTATGCGTAGCTGTGACTGTTTGGTGTATGTCTGAAGCTGCTCCAGTTGGTGCACACGCACAGCGTCTGACAAAAGCCCTGAGAAAGTTGCTGGGACTTCAGTAATTGGCAGTGAACCCCAGGCCTGAGCTGCAACGTGGAGGATCCGTCTTCTTACAGGAAGTGTGTCCTCCTCTCCCTAACCACTGCTGGGCGGGCCCACTTTTGCTCCCAGAGCAGTCTCCACCTCCGTCGGCCACAGGCCCAGAGCTCTGTGCCCACCCAGATGCTGCCAAGAGCCCAGGCGCAGACGTGGCTGCAGACGAGCTCTGTGCTACAGAGACCCTGTGGCCAGGCTTGCCTCTTTCCGGGAGACAGCTCCGGGTACTTCCTCAGGAATCCATCCCCCAGGGACACAGTTTCCGCTTCCCATTTCACAGAAGAGGGAATCGAGGCCCAGAGAGGGAAGCAGAGTGGTGAGCATAGGGCCATAAACGGAGCGAGAGGGAACCCAGGGCAGGTTGGCTTCCTCCTCAGCCAGAGCTCTACTCCCCAAAACTGCCTTTCCTCCGGTGTCCCGGTCTCCCCCACCCCGCCCCGGAGCCCAGAATCTCATGGCTCAAGTCTGGAGTCAGCAAGGGACAGGACTGTGATGTGGAATTGAGCTCAGAAGACCCGGGCTGAGCTCCGTCACCCCCAGTTGGGAAAGTGCCCTCTGACTTGAGGCTCAGTTGCACTGGTTTTGGAGGATCCCGGTGGGGGGGGGTGGGTGGAGGCTGGGAATGTGTGGGTGAGGGGGTTCCCAGCACTCGGCAGGTTTCTGCGTCCCTCCTGGCTGTGCAAAAGCAGGCGTCATTCTCTAACTCTTACCCAGCACTAGTTCAAGTCCTCCAGGAAGTTTTACATCTCTCCACCCTCACCACTGCCAGCAGAGGCACTCCTGCCCAGGAGACAGATAATCTCGTATCTTTCTTACAGATGAGGAAACTGGTAACTCTGGCCTTCGTATGGACACCAACTCATTGTCTACACCAGGGTAGCTTGACACTCCATGGGACTCTTCCATCTTCCCTGCTCTAAAACTTCTCTTAGGTCCATCCCTTCCCCCAAGCTCCTAGAGTCACATCTAGAATGGGCTGGAAAGGCAGGTCCTGTTCCAGCACCTGGCTATGGATGATGGGACTGGGAGGGCCCTGGTACAGGGTGAGGTGGGGGGACAGTCCCATGGGCTACCCTCTCCTCTCTTCCCTCTCTGGGTGTGCCCAGACCCTCGCAGACGCAAGGCCAAGTTTGCTCTGGCCAGGCAACCCGGTGGCCTCCAGCTCGAGGCAAAGATCAGGGAGAGGATCAAACATTAACTTCAAGTCGGCCTGAGAGTCCAGGTATCCGCAGGTAGGGCCCTCAGTCCTGATTCCCCTCTGGGTCCGGCTCCCCCTCCCCCGGCCCCGACAGCCCAGGCCTCCAGCCCGACCCCCCCTTCCCCCGCCTAGGGCGCAGCGGCTGCCCAGCACCTGTTCGGCCCCCGCCTGCCCGGGGCCCCACCCTGCGGCCAAGTTAAGGGAAAGTTGCAAATAGAACCGCTCCTGGCGCCCCAAGCTGTGTGAGGTTGTGGGATCGGAGGTCCCTTGCTGCTCTCCTCCAGATCCGCTACCGGGGTGAGGGATAGAGGCGGCTCAGCACCCCACATCAGCTCAAGTTTCTTTGCCCCTTCTCGGGCCATCCAGGATTTTGTAAACCATCCCCCCTCCCCCGTTCCCCTTTCTCCCCCGCCCCGCTGTCGCCGCCGCTCCCCTGGCTTTGCACACGCCGGCCGCCGTGAGTCCCCGGACTCTGAAAGTCCTTTTCCAGGTCCTGGTCTCTTCGCTCGCTTTCCCGGGCCCTGCAGAAGCTACCCAGCGCCCCCGAACCCCACTTGTCCAGAGGGGCATGCACAAGCCTCGTCTTTGCGGTCCCGCAAGATCCTGCCCAGCTCCCTGGGCCGTGCACACACCCACCCTGGGGTCCCCAGCAGTCCCCAAGGGGCGCTGAGCCCCGCGTCAGCCGCGCCTCCCTCGAGTCCCGCACGCGCCTCCCGGGCGCGCCGCCAACACGCGCCCCCGGGACACCAGGCTCGCACGCGCCGCGCCTCCTGGGGGCGGGGGCTGTGGCCCAAACTCTGCAGCCTCACCGTGTTCTTCCTGGCCACCATCTTCTCCAGCTTTCTGGCGATCCTCAGCAGCTCCTCTTCCTGGCCCATGCTGGCGCACGACGCCCGGCGGGGCGAGGGGCGCCGGGGCTGCGGGAGGCGCAAAGGCCGAGGGCGCGCGCAACCGCGCGGGGCCCCAAACCCACACGACACACACGCCTGCGGGGGCGGGGCTCTCCCCCCACACCCCTCTCGGCCCGCCAGCCTCTCGACCGCAGGGGGAGGGGTGACGTGCACTAAATATAGACTTCAAGGACTCGCCCGGGCAAAGTTTGCCCGCGCCGGCGGGCCTGGCCTGCGGAGAGGGACGAGGCTTCGAGAGAGCGCCCGCCACCTGGGCCCTTCTGCCGAAGGGAGATTTGGGAAGGAGTGCTCTCTGGCAAGTGGGGAGGCCGTGGTCCCCGGACCCAGGAGGCAGTCGCGGCGCGGGGGGGCGCCTGAGGGTGCCCCGGGCGCTCTAGGAGGAGTCCTGGCTCCCGCGTCGGTGCACGATCGCAGCTCAAAGCGGGACCTAGCTCCGCGCCTATGCCCAGGTGCGGGCATCTTGGTGCCCTCGGATTATATTTCGTGCACGATCATTAAATCCAACTCTGCTGTACCCCCTGCTCACTCATTCGTGCACACGGCCTGGGGACACGCGTGTATCCAGGCCCTCTGTTTCTATTTTGTTTGTTGCAGTGAGGTTTTTGCATTTCTAACAAGCTCCCCGGAGCGCAACGGGGCGGAGTGGCCTCCAGGACTGCTCTCTGAGTAGCGAGGGTTTGGGAGGTACTTAGATGCACCCAGCTTTGAGAAATCCTGACCCAGGTGCGTGGGTGCCCTTTATTCAGGGTCAGGCCACTGCCTCCCTACTGGGATTGGGTCTGGAAGAGTCATCTCGGGTGAAGGGAAGGAAGCAGAATTGTGCCCCCACAGCTGTGCACACATCTGGATTCCAGTGGAAGGACCTTCCAAGTGTGCCCAGCAGACCCAGGAAAAGTCCTAAACTAGTGGGCTTAATTGACACAAAGTGATCCTTGTGTGGGAGAGAGGCTTTAAGGGACCTGAGAGGGAAGCATGAAAAGTGGTTCATAGTGTGTACGGAGTAGGGCACTGTGGCATGGGGTGTTCAGTGACATCTCCAGACTTTCTTGAGAAAACTCTAGAGAACCCTGACCCAGCCTCGGTCACAACTCATGGGCTTCTGACTGCTGCTGTGTGGCCTGGGACTTCGGTAGGAACGGGCAGGTTTTTCTTTCATTCAACAAATGCTTTTTGAGTGTCCAAGCAACAAACAAGACAGAGTAGTCCCAGCAAGTTTGAGATTGAGTCTATGGGCAAGAGAAAGCCTAAGCACATTTGGACACAATCAATTCCATATGATCACAACCGGGGCGAGGGTCAGGAAGAAGGGGAGGATACTTGAAGAACACATTTGAGGGGACCTGCACCAGTTGAGGTGTCATCTGCTCTGAAGCAGTGAAGTGTAAACTTTGGGCAGAAGTGCAGGGTGGGAGTTGAGGGGAGGCGGAAGGGAGTGTTTGTGTAAGAGATGGAGAGACATTCATTCATTCGACGTGTATTTATTGAGCACCTGCTATGTGCCAGGCAGTTCTAGCCCTGAGCATCCAGAGAGGAACAAAACAGTCCTCCTGGAGTTCTGAATGTGCAAAGCTTAGCGATGGGGGTGTGCTTGGTATGTCAGGGTTGGAGGAACTGAAAAATTGCTGGGGCTGTAGCACAGAGGTAGGTTGGGGGCAAACGGGGCAGGAAGCCAGAGGTGGGTGGGGTCTGACTACATTAGCAATGTGGACCACTTTGAGGTTAGACTTTTATCAGTTTGGTATGTGGGACAGTCTCTTGGCCAATTCCCAACCAACCTCTGGGTTGAAGGGACAGCCATCTAGTTATTTAGGATTACCTTTTTTTTTTTTTTTAAGTTTATTTATTTATCGAGAGAGAGAACAAGCAGGAGAAGGGCAGAAAGAGAGGGGGACAGAGGATCGGAAGCGGGTTCCGTGACGACAGCAGAGAGCCAGCACAGAGCCCTATGCAGGGCTTGAACTCATGAACCGCGAGATCATGACCTGAGCCCAAGTCTGACGCTTAACGGACTGAGCCACCCAGGCGCCCCAGGATTGCCTTTTTAAAAACAACATTTGAGGGGCGCCTGGGTGGCGCAGTCGGTTAGGCATCCGACTTCAGCCAGGTCACGATCTCGCGGTCCGTGAGTTCGAGCCCCGCATCAGGCTCTGGGCTGATGGCTCAGAGCCTGGAGCCTGTTTCCGATTCTGTGTCTCCCTCTCTCTCTGCCCCTCCCCCGTTCATGCTCTGTCTCTCTCTGTCCCAAAAATAAATAAACGTTGAAAAAAAAATTAAAAAAAAATAAATAAAAACAACATTTGATTTTCCTCAAACTTCCACACAGTTCCCACCCTGAGTTGTAGGACATCAAAAGAAGCCAAGATTCCTACATCATCAGGACTCAAAGGACCCTAAGAAAACATCAAGTGCAACCTTTTCATTGTATGGGTGGGAAGCCTGAGGCTTAGAGGAGCCCAGGGTTGCACTGCTCAGCCATGTTAGACACTGTTGGTACCCACCATGCTCCCTCTGTCTACCTATCCTCACTTGGAGGTCACAGCAGGCAATTCCTGGATGCACATCCAACACCTTCCCACGTGTCCTGAATGAGGGTTCAGAGCAGGCTGGAGGTGCTTGGGAATGGACACCCCCCAGGAAGGACCCCGCAACCAGCGGGAGACCAGACTTGGTGGTAAACACACCATTTTTTTCACTTTCAGTGGGACAACTTGAAGACATGTTCTTATATATTTATTTACTTTTTAAGTAATCTCCATGCCCAACACGGGCCTCGAACTCTCGGCCCTGAGATCAAGAGTCGCACACTCCACTGATCGAGCCAGCCAGGAGCCTGAAGATATGTTCTAATCAATACAGTCCCCAAGATAAGTCCTAGTTGTTCCCGGTGGTAGCCCCTCATTAATACAACTTCTATTGCGTTTGACCTACGGTTCCACTCCCTACTTCCTTATTATGTTTCCTGGGGTCACGTCACAATAAACTATTGGTCCCCAAAGCTTTTGTCTCAGGGAAAGTCAAACTGAGACAAGGGCTGTGGCAGACCTCAACTACGGGTCTCCTGACTCCCCGTCCAACAGGCTTTCTCTGCACCAGTGTTTCTTAACCTGGGCACCACTAGCATTCTGGATGGGATAATGCATTGTTGTGGGGCTGACCTGTGTATTGCAGGATGGTGACCAGTATCTCTGACCTCTAGCCACTAGATGCCAGCAGCGCCTTCCAGTTGGGAACAGTCAAAAAAAAAAAAAAAGTCTCTGCATTGCCAAACGTCCCTTGGGGCAAAATCATCCCTGTTCTACACCAGGCCCAGCTCCCTTAACAGGTCCAGAGAAAGAGTTCCAGGCCCTAGAATTCCCACCCGCTTCCCTAATGCTCTTCAGATCACATAAATGAAACCACTGGAATTTAATAAAACAAAAATCTTTTATTAGAGATGAGTGAAATAACAAGTCTGAGATGAACAAAACCAGACACTGGAGGCTCAGAAGACAACCCTGTTCCTGTGGGATCCCAGACCAGTCAGGTCGCCATCCAGGGTAAACAGTTCAGCCTCCTGGGCCAGACTGCTTCGTTGGCCATTGGCACCCTCCAGCCTCTTCTATTTGGCCTGGCCCATCCTTGCCAGGGCCTCATGCCCAGTGCCCATAAAGCTGTTAGAGATTGATGATGGCTTAAGTGTACCTGTTTTCTAACATGGGGCTGAAAGTCATGGTGGAATTTCTGGCAAGGGGAAGGAGAAACTTTATTTCCTGCTCTCCCTTCCTATTATTTTCCTTCCTCCTTTCTTAGCTCTTTCCTCCCCCAAGACTGGAAGGCTCCTGAGTTGACCGAAGAAAAAGGAGAGAAGTGAAGATCGATCATCTCCGACCATTCCTTTTCTTCCCGCTAAATCGAGGAGAGTAGGCAAATGGGGGTTACTCCTAGTCTACCTCCCGGCTGGGGAATATAACAGAGGTGCCTGGGAAGGCTGCGCTGTCCCTTGAAAGGAGTACTCTTCAGATTATTTACTTAACAGCCAGTTCAGCATGAGCACTGGCCAAGCAGAAGGCACGCAAGCTATAGACAACTGCAGGGTCTCACCGGTGTAAGCCAGCCGACGGTCTGCCCCTGGGCCGAGGACCATCCCCTGGGATCTAGCCCTGCCCATTCCCAAGCCCAGCCTTGGGGACCAGCTTCCCAGCAAGGGACCACATCTGCAAGACCCTTGTCTTACTTGTGTGACATCTGGACATAGAGAGAAACTCAGGAAAGGAGTCCTAGACTAATGAATGTCCAAGAAGGCAGCCCTTTGTCGGGTAGAATCCCTGGTCTGGACATGAAGCATCAAGGTAGGCCGGTCTCACTCTTACGGAGCCCCCAGACTGACAGAAGAAGATGAGAGACTGAGAATTCTCAAGATGGAGAGTAGCTCAAGAATCTCAGACCCAGCCCTCTGGCTCCCTGGCCTCTGGGCAGTGATGGGATAGAGGGGAAGGAGCCACCATCGGCCCTAACATGGAAGGGCCCAGTGTCCTGGGCAAGGGGTATGGGCCCACGGCAGGGAGGAAGGCCGGCCACGGAGGCACAAGGGACAGAGACAGCAAGACCCAAGGGAACGGACGCCTCAGTTCCCCAGTCTTGCGGGTTCAAGTCCTAGCTCTGGACATTGGGGCCCAAACATGGGGTAGTTCAGGCATGCAAAGGCCAGCAAGGAGCTAGTCTTGCAAAAGCTGCGCAGAGTTTCCAGGAGAACCCCCCTCCTTGAGCCCTCTCCTTCAGTGAAGCCAACCTGGGGATAGAAGAATGAAAATTGATAGTTTCTAAGTACCTATATTATATATTTTTAAAAATTTTTAATGTTTATTTATTTTTGAGAGACAGAGAGCGAGAGAGCGTGCAAGTGGGGCAGCGGCAGGGGCAGAGGGAGACACAGAATCCTAGGCAGGCTCCGGGCTCTGAGGATCAGCACAGAGCCTGACACAGGGCTCGAACTCATGAACCGCAAGATCATGACCTTTGCTGAAGTCGGACACTTAACCAACTGAGTCGCCCCGGCGCCCCGTCTAAGTACTTTTATTATATACCAGCTGTTTATCTCACTCAGTTTCACCACCGTCCTGTCATGGATAGATGAAATTATCCCCATTTAACAGACAATGAAACTGAGGCTTAAAGAAGTGAAGCCACTTTTCCAAGGCCTCCACACTCTGAAGCCCGGCTTCTTCTTAGCATGCATGTCTCAACAACAAGTATCGGCTAAATGCTGGGTGACAGATACCTGGTTGTGGACACAGATTTGTGTCTGGTGCCTGACTTTGATACAGTGAGGGTGGCGATTCCTCAGAGGGACCCGGTTCCTGCCCCTGCTGCCTCCCGCTCCCAGCACTGACACCCACGACCACCCCTGAGGAATCCCCGGGGGAACAAGGAACAGGCAGTTTTATTCTCAGCCCAACTGGCTCTGTCCTGTGCCCACTCCCAGTTCCTCAACTAACTATGGGTCGCTGTGAGAGGCTTCGTGATCCAGCAGAGAGAAGTCGGATTAAGGATGAGAGCCCTTGCCTGGTCCCTGTCACATGCCTCTGTGCCTGGGAGTTGGCAGTCTCAGCAGATTCCTACAAGGGGACAGTCGGGCACACTAAAGACTGGTACACAGCCACCCTAATCCTGCCTCATCTGCAGGGAGGTGAGACCTTCTCTGAGCCTCCAGCCTGGTTGACAGGGGTTCGCTCAGCCTCCCCGGAGAGACGCCAGGGCTTGGGCATCACCACCTCTGCCATCCCTCAAGGCCTGGGCTCTCCCCAGCTGCATGTGTCCTGGGCTGTGGTGGGAAGGGCAGGCACTGACCAAACTGCGGCCACCTGCTCTCATATGTACCCCAGTCATGGGGAGAGGTCCCCCACCCCAACCACCTCCCGTTGACCCCCTTGGCCTCCCACGTGTCCTGCCACCGCCCCTCAAACCATGGTCCCAGAGCTCATACCAGCGTGTTCCTTCTGCACGGAGGCTGTCTGGCTGAGGGACAGTCTTCCAGGCTCCGGCCCACCCCGCCGGTAGGAGCGGGTGCTCTCGGAGCTGGAAGGCAGGGAAAGGTCAATGTGACCTCACACTGAGAGCCCCTTAGTGTGGGGGAAAAGAGCTCAGGTATAGGCTGGGGCCTAAGCAGGTGGGTAGAGAACCCCTCGAGGCCCCCAGGCTTAGAACTGACTCCCGAGGGCTCTGGAGATTTCCCCGTACCTACCCCCCAAACTGCAAACTGAAAGGGCTTGTTTCCAGGGAAGGGGGGACTGGATCCTGCGCTGGAGGTGGGAACACAGCAGAGATCCCACTGAGAGCCTCTAGACTCCCGCCTCTAGACAGGAGGGACGAAGCCTTCACTTGGCCTCCAGCAGTCTGGGTCTCAGGCTCCTTCCCAGACTCAGGAGCAGGTGTGTGAGGGGCAGGGGGCCCACTCACCCTCCACTCAAGGGCTAGCATTCTGTGTTAGTCATGGGCCTCAGAGCAGGGAGGTATCCCAGGCCTTAGGTAGGCACCACTGACAGGTGGGGAAATACATGATGTGCAGAGGGATGGGGGAGACTTGCCCAGCTGGGCCCTCACCTGAACTTGACCGGGGGATACATCTCCGTGGGGGTGGTTCCAGATGTCAGGCTGGGGCGGGAGGGGCCCGGGGGCTCCCAGAGGCCCTCCTCAGAGCTCAGTGGGGGGGTTTGGCTGGGACCTCCAGCTTCCCCAGGGCTTGTGAGGCTGGAAGGGGTGGAGGCTGGACTGCCCAGGCTCTCAGGGGCCCCAGAAGGCTCTAAGCTCAGGCTGGGGACTTCGGAACGATCTAGAATCAGAAATGATAAAGCCTGTCTTTATCACTTACTCTGTTCTCAATTCAAAGCAGTCCTTGGCCTCAAGGATCTATGGCTGTCCCCACTCCCGGATGCCACCCACCTCCCCGGTGGTCCCCTTCAGCTCCTCCCCACCATGCCCAGTCTCATTTGCTATGATGGCCAGGCCACACTGATGCACTTTTGGCTTCTACCCCTCCTGCCCCTCAGTCTCAGTCTGGACTCTTCTGCTCATTCCCCAGGCTCAACGCAGATGCTACCCAGACAGGATGCCTTCCCCAACCACTCCCCAGTCCCAACAGGACACGCTCCCTCCCTCGCCTGAGCTCCCAGAACAAGGCTGTTCGTTCTTTCAACAAACAGTTCTTGAGAAGAGCCAGGTGCTGTGCTAGGCGCAGGAGAAATACTAGTCAACGGAACACTCCTGTCCTCTTGAGATTTACATTCTTTGTGTGTGTGGGGGGGTGGGGGGTGGGGTGGGGGGGGCGGGGATTTACGTTCTATACCATTGTGTCTATTATTGTAATGAACTGCATTCCAGCTTCTATCTCCCCCACTAGACTGTGTCTCAGTAGCTCCCCAAATACTGGAGACACAGTAGATGGTCAATAAATGCTTCTCTCTCTTTTTATTTAAGGAAAGCATTGAAGAATTTGGAATAAGACAGACCTGGGTTTGAATCCCACATCGGGGACGTATTAGCTGTGGGATTTGGGGGATGCTACTCCACATCTCTGCCCCTTTACCTGTAAGGGGGACACGATGACCTCTGCCTGACAAGAGACTATGAGGGTGATATGAGCTCACACACGCACCCTTAACTCAATGCGCTGGTGACAGTGAATGGTATGATGAGCATTTTTCTGGGCAGCCAGTCATACCTCCACTGGTATGTCCCACACGCCCTTGGACCATGGTCCGAGAAGGGTTTTTGACCGGCAAGGGCGGGGGGCAGGCCTCACTCTCGCTCTGAGGGGCAGCTGGTCCCAGGGTGGCGATGGCCTCGTACGTCTTGTTGCTGAGGTCGACCCTCCCACTGGCCCAGCGGGTCTGGGCTGGGGGCTTCAGAGGGCAGCGCTGCAGGGGCAAAGGCATGGGAGAAAGGATGGTGCGGTTCCTCCAGTTCAGCCCTGCCCCTCCCCACAGCGGGTCCGATCTGGCTCTTTCCATCTGCTCTCTCACGAAGGCTCGAGAGATGGGGTGAGGACCCACCTTCTCTTCTTCCTCCTCGTCACTGTCGGAGCCAGGCTCTGTGGAGAGTCCCCAGGAGTAGTCCACGTGCAGAGGGAAGGCGAGGGTCCCCGCCTGGGCCTTCTCCAGCTGCCAAAAACAAAGCCTTGGCAGTTCAGAGGGTCAGGGGCTCAGCAGAGAAAGAGGAAGGGTCAGGGGCTTCCCCTCCTTTCCTAGACCTCACCAGCTCCTCACACTCCTTGTGCTGCTTCTTCCTGGCTATGTCCAGAGCTGTCTCTCCTGCCTCGTTCACTGTGAGGGGTAAAGTTAGGGGTCAGGGTCAAAAGACATTATAGATTAGAGGTTAAGATGGGCCTCTGGAATCAGACTGCGCTTGAATCTCGGCTCTGCTACTTCCTGGCTGTGTGATCTTGGGCAAGTCACTTAGCCTCTCTGGGCCTTGATTTGCTCATCTACCAAATGAGTATAATACTCATACCCTTCTGATGAGGTTGTTGTGAGGCTCTTGTGCCAAGAGCACTTGGCACCTTACCAGGCACATGTTAAACAGTAAATCAATAGTGGCTACTATAATCACTATTATTTGAACTCAGCTAATATTCATTTGCTTAAATACTTTCAGACACATTCTCTTTTTTTTTTTTTTTATCTTCTTAGCAGTTCTACTTGGTCTGTGGTATTATACCCATTTTGCACATGAGGAAGCTGAGGTTCAACAGATGAATGGACAGATCCCGAGGTCACAGAGGTGGTCAGAGGCAAGCTGGGATTAGGACCCGAGTCTGTCTGCAAAGCCCCTGCTTGTTACCAGGGCTCTCCATCTGGGAAGAAGGCAGGAAGTGCCACACGAGGGGTAGTAAGGAACCGGAAGTCCGGTAGAGGAGGCGTCGGGGCCCCACCTGTGCCGACCGAAGCTCTCCCTTTCAGCAGCAGCTTGAGGCAGTCGGGCTGATTGTAGAGAGCAGCGCAGTGCGCGGGACTGTTCCCGTCAGCAGCCTTGGTGTCCAGGTGACCTCTGGGGTGGGGGGCCAGGGAGGGAGGAAGGAAGGGGAACAGACAGGCAAAGGGGTCCAAGTCAGGGGGGGAAAAGAGGGAAGGGGGAAGGGGAACGGAGAAGAGAAAGGAACAAGGGGGAGTATGAGGAGGTGGGCAGATGGGCAGGGAGGTTCTCACCCATTTTGGATGATGAAATCCACCAGGGGCAGGGAGGCCTGGGTGGCGACTCTGATAGCCAAGTGCAGGGCAAGCTCTCCGGGTGCCTGGGTACACAGCCACACCTCTGAGTTTCCCCCAGTTCACCTGCCCCCAATCCAGTATTACCCTCCTGAACTCTCGCTGCCCTGGACACCTCCCGACATAAAGCTGCCAGAACCCTGAGAGAGGAGACCACAGAGACCATTCGTTCACTGCTTCCTTCATTGGCTCTGCCTCCTCTTACCCCCAACAACAGGTGCTTCCCAGCCTTGGTTCTTAGCCCTGGGCTCTCTCTGCTCCTCTCTCTCACTGGCCCCTTGAGACCTCAGCTAACCTCATACTTTCAGCTATATCACTCACGTGTAGGCTGTTCCAAATTCTTACCTCACCTAAGTGCTGCACCCTCGCTGCCCACTGGGAAGCCCCACCCACAAAGACATGACATTCGATTTTTTCACGTAAGGTCAGCAACTCCTGTCAATTTATCCATTCACATGTCTCGGATACCCTTCCCCTCCCGGCTCACTGGAGTCGCCAATGCAATAGCCTTCCCTGATCTACTCTGACGCACCCTTACCCATTTCCAAGGCTAGTCGAGGAAACAGAAAGATACTAATATTCATTGCACACATATTATATGCCTGGCCCTTTATATACATAACTTAATTCCCACTTCTACCCCGTGGGTGCTATCATCAACTCATTTTACAAATGAGAAAACGAGACTCAGAGAGCTAGAGCTGTGCTCTAGATCACACAGCTTGGAAAAGCCAGAGAGCCAGGAGTCTGGCCCAGGTCTGCTCGACTGAAGTGCTCGGTCCCATTAACCCCTCTGCCGGGTGGGATTTGAGCAGATGTCAGAGGCGGGGCAGGGGGTGAGGGGAAGAGCTGATCCTGGAGAAAGGCTGGGGAGTATGAGAGAGCGGGTGGGGTATAAGTGGCCCTTGGAGGTGGTTCTCACCTGGCCCTCAGGCCCAGGCAGCAGCTGTCCAAAGTCCTGCCCGTTAGCGAAGGCCTCCAGTACTGACAGGAGGTCCCGGTT